>NC_060900.1:22906998-23232831 GCF_014805685.1 Silurus meridionalis
GAAGTCAGGGGAAAAATTTTCAGACCTACCAATCACTTTCATCCAGCCTTGGTAGTGGCAGCGGGTCATCACCCGATCCATGGTGGTACGTCCTCTACTATGTCTTCATAGACACTATTTACATTTTTTAAGATCTTTGGTTATCTTTGGAACTGCTTTAGTAGGTCAGAGCCTGGGGAGTCAGCGGCAGAACAGCAGGAGCGCTTTCTCCTCCATGCCAAATCCAACTGACACCTAGCCTGCAGCAAGAAAAAGAACTTGTGATCTACTCAAGACCTCTCCAGCTGTCAGAAGGAAGCCCTAGTCTTGTCTATAGGATTTGTTTGGATTACAAAAGTGCACAGCAGTTACAGTGTCCTGACGCCATTCACCACCTTAATTAGATTAACAGATTACAGGAGAAGAGCTTCGGCTTTTCCGTTTCCTCATTTCAGTCCTCCATTAGGAGCTCTGGTACACTTACTCAATTCTGTATAAAAAAAAATAAAGAACAGTGACTTTATTGGGGCACTGATCTGTCTTTAGGAAAGTGATGGTTTTAAGGAGAATTGAGAAATCAAAGTCTGATACTTGGATTAATTTAGGGTTTGGCCCAGACCAGAATTCAAGCCACACAAGTCATTTGGAATTTGTCCGATTTTGAATAAAATTATAAAGCGATATTAGAGGCAGAATTTTTTAACTGAAACCCATTTGGATTAGGAGAATGCAGCAATTTGGACACAGCCCATGACACCAAAACTACTTAAATGAGTGATTATGGATATGAAGTCAGTGTTCATTACCTATTGATTACAAAATCCGTTGCAAAGTTAATCCAAACGTTACATTTCAGGCGTATTAAACACAATATGTGTGTGTGTGTGTGTGTGTGTAAAGGATACTGTTTTTTTTTTTTTTACAGCTGCAGATTAGATCTGTATTATGACCATCAATTTCTGGCGCCATCTAGTGTTTACTACATTTATTGCATACATTTTTGTAGCGTGTAAATAGAAAAATAATTTCTAATTTAGAGAAGCAATCATCATCTTGGAATAAAAAGAAAAAGTTAAATATAGTAAAAGCAATGGAAAGAAAAGAGTAGCTGAAAGGAGAGGAGTAGAAGAGAAGTGAAGATAAGGAGAGAAGGGACAAAAGAAGAAAAGAGGAGATAAGAGAAGAGGAAAAAGTAGTAAAAATGAGAAAAGAAGAAAGGGGAGAAGAGAGAAAATGCGAGAAAAGGAAAGAGAGATGTGGGAAAAGCAAAGGAAACAAACAGAGAGGAGAAGAAGATAAGAGCAGAGGAGAGGACAGAAAAGATCAGAGGAGAGAAGAGGAAAATAAGGTAAGCGAGGAAATAGTGGAGAGAAAAGAGAAGAAAAAGGAAAGAAGAGAGAAGATAAGAGGAGATAGAGAAGAAATGGGAAGAGAAAATAGATAAGGGAGAAGAGAAGATGAGAAACAAGAGAATTGGGAAATGCAAAGGAAAATAACAGAGGAGACGAGAAGAGAAAAGATGAGAGCAGAAAAGAGAAGAAAATAGAAGACGAGAGGATGAGAAAGAAGTGAATGAAGTGAAGAGAGGAGAGGTATGGCAGAAAGGAACTATTAAAAAACATCTAAATAAAAATAAAGAAATGGAAAAGAGGGGAAAATATTAAAGGAGTAATAAAAGGTAAAGAAACAACAAATAGGAAGGAGAAAAGAGAGAGAGAGAGAGAGAGAGAGAGAGAGAGAGAGAGAGAGAGAGAGAGAGAGAGAGAAAATACAACCACAAAGAAAAACGCGATGAGTCGGACATTCTGGGGAAATGATTTTTATTGTTTAAAACTGGAGTGAATGGATCGTGACTGACACACCGATAATTACATATTGCAAAACCTATGTTAAATATCTAACATACAATGAGTACAAGCAGGAAATTTCCTTACACACAGCTTAAAGCATGTTACATCACAACACTGTTATTTCGAGGAAACTGTTCTCGCACTAGCTTTACTTACAGCCACGTCAGAATGCTGTGGAAGTAGATCAGATCGGGGAAGCTTGCGAGATGATGCTGTTCACAGTTCACTCGCAATGAAAAGCAGGACCAATTCAGCTGCTGCTCCAGCGATCGCAATAAACAAACAAACAAAAAAAAAAAACCAGGCAGCGGGAAATACAGTTTTGTTTCTGCATGCGTTTGGCAGCTATAAAGCCACAGCAGCTCCTTACTAACAATTCAACACAATGATGAGAAAAAGAAACAAAACAACAACTTTAGAATCAGCAGCTGAATCGTCAAGCATTAGTTCAATGTGATGAGCTCCGACGTCGAAGTTTTTGGATTGTGCTTGAAATGAGTCACGGAAATTGGTGCGAATTTGCATAAAATGTTTGCACTCGGGGAAATATTTCCATAAAAAGGATTCATATAAATCAATAACATGCACGGAATTAAGTGCTTTGTATAAAAGTTTTTTTTTTTTCTGATCAATTATAAAATATATGACAAATCAGTTAAGCAATAATAGTTGCATAGCTGAGAAAACGTGTTAATAGTGCAATACAATAAAGGGGGCTAAACATTTGTCCAATTATATACAGGTAAATAATAAAGTATATTTCTTTCTTTTCGTTTTTTTTTAAACATTGTAAAAAAAAAAAACCTCGCCGTACTTTTATGATAGTCGTTTTTTTTTTTTTTTTTTTAAACTAGCTTAAACATTTCCATTCAGGTGATACCCGGGCAGATTCAACATTAGGGTTCGGATACACGTTTCTACTGAAACAGTCAAATAGGAAGAAAGTCTTTGGAAGTGATGCGATAAACCAGGATAGATTTCAGAATATGTACACTAACTAGACTTTATAGGCTTTAACGGGCAGGACGGGTCTTTTAGAGGAAAACAACAAATTAGTGTGTTCTCTGTTTACACGCAGATGAATCAAACAAGTTCATCACTGTGAAACAATTCTGAACTGGGAAAGATGTATTTTTCAGGGATGAAACCTGTAAACACAGGATGGCGCAGGCAAGGGGGGGAATTTTGGAATGGGGGATCAGTTGTTTGGAACCGGTACGACTTTATTTAAAACCCTTCGCTAATAGTTATAATGGAGCATCGAGGTGGTGCGAGACGACGTTATGGTCGAGAATGGTCATATTGTGAGAATCCCGTGCGCCAAGGGAATTTCAGCGTCATGATCGTAGTAATTAATAGTAATAATAGTGTGTGGGTGGGGATAGACATTTTTAATGTTACCATCCACTAGAATGTTGGCCAATGTTCGTCCTGATGACACCCTTGAAGGGTCAATATTTAATGATTTGTGTCATGGCTATATAATATTACATCATTATATCTCACTGACATGGAAATGTAACCAGTTCACAAGTGCGAAAACTGACACTAGAAAGAAGAAAAAAAACAAAACAACAAAAATAAAAACCAGGTATTAAGTACTACGATGTTAATGGGCTGAATGGGACAAGTGAGTTTTGTGCTGTTTATAGTGCCCTGTCAACAGGACACTGAGGAAACTTCGTTACCCAACGTGGGGTAAGTGCTCAAGCTAGATGTGTTCTTGTATATATATTTCTAGGATCCTTTAAAAAACTACAATTGCACTAGAAAACTAGATTTTCTGGAACTCCGTTGTTTAGATGTTTGTGTAACATAAAAAGAAGAGAGATGAGAAAAAAAAAAAAAAGATAAACTGGTTTAAATCAATGTGACATTCTAGAACGCTCGTGTGTTCTTCAATCCCAACCCTGGAAATTCACAGTAATCCAAAATAGAGAGGAGATCTATCATTTTACTGCCAGTTTGACCAGTTGCACCCAATTCTTCTGTTCATTTGCACCACTGTGACTCCCGAGGCCTGGAAGTGAAGAACCCCATCTTGAACCTCATCTCTGTTCTCCTGCCCCTCAGTAAGGTGTTGTGCCTTCCCATTCCACCAGGTACTGAACCTTGCCCTCTGGCGTGACCCTGCGTGCCAAAACCTGGTACTTTTCCCCACATGTGAGCCTCCCTGCTGCGCCGAAGTAACTGGTGATAGAAGACTTGAGGTTGGAGAGAGACGTGTCGTCTTCACTCAGGCTTTCGAAGGTGTGGCTGTCGATGGAACTGCCCATTACATCCCTGGACTCGACCACTGGGGTGCCCACTGGACTCAGCTCGCTCTCCATTGCCTCCCGCTTACTGGCCAGAGCGCTGTAATTAGATGATGGAAGCTTCCTCTTTCGACTGCCCACGTTCTTCCTATACATATGGAGGTGTCAAATGTTTAATCCAAAGATGAATAATGCAAATAAATTCATACAGAACTAAACACAATTCACAAATAATATTCAAGTTTTAGGATATCATTACAGGACTTGTCAAGCTAATCATCAATATTTTTTACTTCATTGTACTTCATTCAAGTTAGTTCATAGTTTAGTTGTAAATGTTGAAATTAACAACTAACAAATTAACCAAAAACTACAAAACAGAGCTAAAGTTCATTAACAAAAACACCTTTTCCCACTATATTATGTTTTCGTTTGAATCCACACTGAGAAGGCGACGTCATTCAACGGAAACGTAGCCTTTTAAATGCAGTCCTTTCACAGTGTGGACTGTAAAAACGAGGCTTTCGAAAACGATGCCGCATTTTTAGTCATTACCCCAACAACTCAAAGAACTGTAAAGTGAATAAACGGCGGGCGGAAATAATTGAAGTGTTTCACGATTTTGCGCAGTACAGGGACGTTTTCAGATATTTCAGTGTGGATGAGCAACTTCTGGGAAACGATTAAAGACAAAAGTTTGGACGCGGAACGTTTTTAGACGAAAACGCTGTTTTCAAATGTATCCGGTGTGAACGTAGCCTTCGTTTTATATTAAAAACAAATATTTGTTACAAAGCTTTTTGAGGGGGACAGAACACTCACTCTTCCCTGTCAACCACAGAAACACGAGTCATGAGGTGGATGGATGGATGGATGGATATGCACTTATACAAGACTTGTATTAACTCTGGATTCTACAGTCAACTAACAAGCTTGTTCCTTATTATTCTGTGGACCAACAAACAATAGCCTTTTTAGTCAGACTCCAAAAACATAAATTTGGCAAAGCCTAATATATATATATATATATATATATATATATATATATATATATATATATATATATATATATATATATATATTTTTTTTTTTTAAGGAAACGGATGCAAGTAAACAAAAAGTTTAAAAAAAATTCATCTTTAGCGGAATCCATTTTTTGTAATTGTGCAGTAGTTGAGCATAATCGATGTTCAATGCAGCACACAGCAAACTTCCAGAACACGCTTAGGATTAGGACTGAATGCTCCTACTGATTTCTGTTTCCTAAAAAACTCAACCAAAATGTACTACAGTCACCTACCACTAGATGTTTGTCTTGCTCTGTAAACGGAATTTCTTTTCTGTTTCTTGGACTGAGCGCCCGGATCGGTGTACGCTTCGCCATTTAAAGGTCACGATGCAGATGGACCTCCTGCTCTTCTTCTTTTTTTCGCTCTACTTAATCTTTCTGGTAATTTTTAGCATTCTGCATAGTTGCAGGCTGAAATAACACGGCGCAGAGGGTCACACGCAGCAAGGCTATAAACCCTCCCACCGTAGCACTCCATTCGAGGGTGATTAGAGCTGCTAAAACAGGAACTAGACGCTGCAGTCGGAGTAGATGAAAGCAGGCGCATGGGAAGCAGTTACTCATAAGTGGTGTGTTTGATCTATCCCGCAGTGAGCAGCCGCAGCAGGGGGCATCCTCGTGATTCCAGAGCCGGCTTCCACCCAAAATGTGTTTTCAGGCACACGCATCCGTTCTAAACCCGCTGAGTATCGAGGGACTACTAAGGAACAGAAGACGTCCAAAAATGCATAACGTTGGAGGGGGGGATCATTCATACATTGTGGTAGTAGGAGGAGACAAACTTTATCTCTTTCACATGAACACTGATACACACACACACACACACACACACACACACACACACACACACACACACACACACATACACACTATTGAAAAATGTTTGCAGACACCTAGTCATAAATATGGTATGTGCTTTTTGAGCACCGCATTCCACATTTCGTCACATATATTTTCTCGTATAATTCTATGATGTTCCACTAGATTTTGGAGTGTGCTTGTGGAAATTTGTGTTCATCAGCCACAAGGGTGTTAATAAAGGCAGGTACTAATGTAGAGTAAGGAGGCCTGGGGGTGCAGTCAGTGTTCCAATTCATCCTAAAGGTGTTCAGTAGGGTTGAGATCAGATCTCTATAGTAGACCATTCCAGATCTTCCTCTATACACCATGTAAACCACATCATCATGGAGTTCGCTTTGGGCACAGGGGCATCGCCTTGCAGGAAGAGGTTTGGGTTTCCAAGTTTAAGTGAACGCAAAGTTGTTATAGCGCATCTAAAGACGTCCTGTACAAATGTGTGCCTCCAGATTTATGGTAACAAGTTTGGAGAAAAAACACATATGCTAGGAAAGGTCAGGTGTCCCAATAGTTTTGTCTATATACTGTATTTATTTATTTATGTTCTTTTTTTTAAATAAATGCTAAATTGAGATTTGTAGAGCTGACGCAGACCATTTACTGCACAATGAACTGACTCAGGAGATACCGAGCATCACAGTTGGGAATTAGATGTTTAAAAAAAAAAGAAAAACTCACAAATGTTATAAATATGCACCAATATTACATGTAATCTATAACTTATTTAATGTTTCAGAAGGAGTCTCGAACAACAGCACTGCGTTACAGTTAAAGGTAAAGCTGCTGAAGATTTCTGATGCAGGAAAGCTTTCAAAGCGGAGGGCATTATGTCTTCTTAGCGAGAAGACAAGCTGCATTAGGGGTCCTTAAAAGAGTGAAAGAAACTGAGGTTGATGAAAGATTGACAACATTGAAAAAAAAGGATTCCCTTCTCTGCTTTAGAGAATGATTGAGTAAAACGTTCTTACAGCCTTGAACTGCACGTTTATAGTCACTGCTCACTAATCCCTACAGCACATTTTGCCACTGGCTAGAACCTGAACTCTTCACAGACTGCCTGGATATCTTCAATCCAGAGACATGTTGATCTATAAAAGGCCGTCACGCGTAATAATCCATAATGTGTCATCATATTTCTGCACAAGCTGGCAGGGGTGGTTAACCAGCACTCAGTGAGCTAATGGGCAGCTGATACTCGTCTCTGGCTCCAGCACTGTGCATGCAGGGAGGAACAGGGTAGTGACATGACAGGAGTTAGGATCTTTCCTGGCCTACCATTTTTCAATACACTGCAGGGCATTAAGATGGAATTCATGGACAGAGTGCAAGAGTGATAAAAACCACTAAAACAACATGGGGTTATGGTGGAGGGAATTTTGTGTGTCATATTTTAAATAATTCGAATAAGACACGAACCTTCTTCGTCAGTCAGCCTGTTGTGTCGTGACAGCCATGCACGTTGTGTGTCGCATGCCTTCGAGGTTATTACATCATCAAATTTAACGCAGGACTACACTACGCTTTACAAATCCCTGTTTCTTACCGGAATGCAGCAAACCTGCTGTTTGTGCCTTCAGAGTGCACACTCAGTTCCACTGAAATCGTGTTTTATCAAGTTTACGTGGCTTTAACACTGAGTCAAAGCTGAGCAATAACACAGTCAGGCAGCAGAAGGGTTGACTCACACGCAGGACTGACCACCATGCGGGAGAGTGCAACCCAAAATCTCAAACCATGCTGCAGCCTTCTTATGAGTTCATTTAATATTTTGATTTTTAATTAAAGGCTTCCAATATTGACAAAAATAAATAAATACAAAATAAAATGTTGCCTTGCTATTCCAAAACTAAAAAAAAAAAAAAAATTATATTACACACATTATATATATATATATATATATATATATATATATATATATATATATATATATATATATATATATTTGTTTGTACACACAAATCTATTAAACTCTTTGATATTTCTCCAAATTCTGGTCTCTAACAATCTCTGCCTGTAAATAAGTAGGATATGCTGTTCATAAAAGAATTGTATTCCTCTCAAAACCTTCAAAACAGGCTTCACTACATGCTCACACACCCGGCTTTATGAGTACTTACTCATTCTCAATACACTGATCACGTAATATTATGACCATCTGCCTAATATTGTGTTGGTCCTGCTTTTGCTGCCAAAACAGTTCTGACCCGTCGAGCATCAAAAGCGTTACCTTCTTCAGCAGTTTAAGCTACAGGGGCTCGTCTGTAGGATCAGACCACACGTCCAGCCTTCGTGCTCCACGTGCATCATTAAGCCTCTGATGCCCACGACCCTGTCACCGGTTCACCACTGTTCCTTCCTTGGACCACTTGGACCACAAGAGCTGCAGTTTTGGAGATGCTCTGATGTAGAGCATCACAATTTAGCCCTTGCAAAGCCCATTTTTTCCTGCTTCTAACACTTCAACTTTGATAACAAAATGTTCACTTGTTGCCCACCTACTAACAGGTGCTATGATGAAGAGATAAATAAGTGTTATTCACTTTAATGATCATAACGTTAGAATGTCATAATGTAATGCCTGATCGGTGTTTTCCCACAGACGTGTTTGGTTTTTGTGTTCTGTTGAAACTCATGAGGTCGTTATTAATTATCAGCTTCAGGGTCACTGGTTTGATGAGCCCAGGCTACTTTCTGCCTTCAAGTGGGTTTCCTGTTCTATTCCTCAGACATGATCAAATACAACCATCTCAAATTCCAGCTGAAATGCAATCTGCCTTTCCAAATTGCCCCTATGGTCTGAGTATGTGGCGTTAGGAGAAAAGAGCTGCCATCCCTTCCAGAGTGTATATCGGCTTAGAACCCATTGTTCATGGTTCTGGAGCGACTGCTAGCGTGACCAGGATAAAGTGGTTAATAAATATAAGTGAATGAATAAAAAACATAGTTTCACATTTGACTGTCACAACTTCAGCATGAAATAAGTTGCCAAGTGGAACCCCAAATGTAGCAGAGCTTTCAAGTCAAACCCTTGAGCACTGCTTAAAGAAGAGTTCACCTTCAAGCGAACGTACTGAACTCTCGGGTTCAGAAAAGGGTGAAGAAAATCTTCGAAAAAAAAACTTCAAAAAACAAAAACTTTTCAAGTTCATACCACAAAAATTCCATTTCTTTTCTAACACATAATGAATGTTTTTAAACATACGAGTCGTCCTCGTTCCTCATAATTCAACACATGCTGAAGATACCGAGAATGATTCCTAATGAGTCATATCCCTAATTCCAGGCATCAAGACACAAAGCGTTTGATACCAAACAAAGAAAATGATTCACATGAAAAGTTTGTGCCTGAAATACCTTGAAAGGTTTCTGTAGAGGAAATGAGTGTGTTGCTGCCTAACCATGGTACTTCCTCCTATCCTTGTTGTACTGCCTTCTTTACTGTGATACTGTATTCTTTTTTTATATCAATGTAATTGCTAGTTGGACTAAAATATTGAAAAAATACTGAACTATGCATACTTTTTGTATACAGTAAACCCGCGATAATTCATGGTTTAGAACACGCTGTTTGGAAAATTCGCAAATTCTCATTTGGAACTTAACTAAGTTCCAGATTATCTTAACAAGTCGCCGGAATCCGCAGTGGGACCGAATGTTCAGGAATGTTAGGAATAACATTTTAAACTGTATTTGGTCAAACACTGTACACTATTATGGTTATAAAGTGACAATGTCTAGATGAATGCACTGAGGTACCATAGGGGCTGCGGGGGGGACTTCCGAAATTCTCGGATTTTCGTAACTCGGAACAGATTCCAATTAAGAAAGAAATTATTTGACAATATATTTGTTTGGATTATTTAGATAATTTGTAAAGCAATAGCAAAATCAAATGCTGTGCATATTCTACATGAATGGAGAGACCTCTGAAAGTGAGACGTGCAGTACCTGAAGTCATAGGACACGCTGGTAGTGGCAGAGCCTGAAGTGCTCGCTGCATCTGTTGAGTCCTGATCCATACTGAATGTCCGTCCTGAACTAGTACTATACGAGAGAGAGAGAGAGAGAGAGAGAGAGAGAGAGAGAGAGAGAGAGAAGGAATAAAAGTGACTTTACTTGAGGGCCCAAAGCCAACACAATCTCTCTGTACTGTAGAGTACACAACGCTGACTGCATCTCATCTCACAGGCTGGACGCCTCCAGTGTAGAATAAAAATTAGAATGTAAAAGAACCCCGTTCTGTTCGGGAGCCGAAACAAACACGGCCTTTTCGGAATGGTCGAACTCTATTTCACACTCTTTTTCTATTTCACACTTTTTTTTTTCTAGACGTCAACAAGCTCTCAAAAATTCCCATACTTGTGCCTGAAAGTGCGGCTGTGCGCCGACGGTCCCCGCACTGTTTACGGCACTCTTATTATTCAAGCCTGCTAGGGAGATGATAACCTTTACCAAGAAGTGTAATTAAATCGCCTCATTCTCCGTCTTGCTAAAAATGATTTCGGCTGGAGGAGGGGAGAAAAAAAAAATAAAAAAACATTTTTAATAAAACCGACAAAACCCTTTTAGACTACTCTAAAGGGGAGAGTATGCAAATTAAAGTGATTGTTCAGAAGTCAATAATTGGCTGCTTAATTCAATTGGAAGAAAAGAGAAAGGTTAAGCGTGCCACATGCTCAGACACACACGCCCACAGGAAAAAAAAAAAAGAGGGAGAGAAAAGAAGGAAAAGTCAAAGGAGCAGAGCTGGTGCTCAAATATTATTAAAGGATTCAATTATTATAATGCGTGTGGACAAAGAGGGGCGTTGCTCCACTTCTTAGACACTGCAGTGCAGATAAAACAATAAGGCCGGTGGGAGGATAAAAAGATGAACCTAAATGTTACAGCTACAGCACACAAACCGGGGCAAAAGTCTGCATAGCCTTAAAACGTGATGAAGAAAACATATATATAATTAATATACATTTAAAGGTTTCATCAGAACATTTTTAATTTCCATTTCAAAATGTACTATAAATGTTACCTAATAAATATTCGACCCACAAACTGCCTCCAAACTCCGCCGTATCCATCATTTTAACCCTCTCCATTATATAACGCATTATGATTGGGGGCTGCGGTTTTGCGATGGAAATTATTATTATCTTTTCTGAAACTCAATTTTTGCAAGCAAGTTGCGAGAAACAGAGTTCGAGTTTCAGTTCCTTTTCATTCACCAACTTGCAAAAATGGAAGGCCTTAATAATGACTACATGGCTATATACTATTTTAAAATTATAACAGGTTTAAAAACACATTAACGTGAATATATTGAGGTAGATTTTGTTGCAAATAGAAGGAATTACGGTCAGAGGTCCTGTTTGAGGAAATTAATCAGCATCATCTTCAGATTTACAGTATATGGACAAAAAAAAAAAAAAGAAGACATTGTTCTATATGTGGTAGAATTACATTTCCCTGCACTTAAAATAGGAGACCCTTCAGGAAGCTACTAGGAACTAGAAAAACTGTTCCAGCATCACAGTGCCCCACTGCACAAAGCCAGCTCTATGAAAATATGATTTACATGATTCGGAGTGGAAGATCTGAAATGGCCTGCTATAGAGCTCTGACCTCAATCCTAGATTCAAGATTTCTTTTTTATTTGTCACAAACATTGTTATCTAAGAAATACAACTGCATCCCAGGCCTCCTTCACCTCAACTACAATAGTACCGGAGTTTACTTGAGCACAAATTCATTTACACAACCACACTCCAAAATCTAGTGGAACATCTCTCCTGGAGGCAGCGAATAAACGTCCAACGCGCATATGAATCTTTTCCTCCGGTCCCCACAATGTGTATCTGAGATCAAGGGCTGTGTTTTCATATATAAAGTATGTCCACTGCACAGTGAGGCTTTAGTCATGCTGGGGCATTTCTTCTGTCCTTTAGTCTCACCTTTTTAAGCTCTGCAGCTCGTCGAGTGTAAAGTCAAAGATGTTAGCCATGTGGTGATTGGTGCTCCATGTGGATGTCATCTCGTTCTGCAGAGAAAGCATAAATAAACACCTCCACCACCACCATGTCCATTATCCTGTTTTGAAACGCTGACGCTCAGGTAGAACGGCTCTTACTACAATGGCTATTATTAATGCAACACTGGTGCGCTCTTTGAAGCTCAGTGTTTCAGGGCATTTGGGATGCCATTTGGCGCTATGTGCTATTAGCAGAGAGTGACAGGAGGTTGTTGTTAAAGAAAAACAGGCCTAGGGACCGGAACTCTGAGGGATTTGTCATTAAAAGCTTTAGAAGCGAAGTGTAATCGCTTTAGGAGTAGACAGACAGAAGAGAGAGTCAGTGTGTGCAGGAGAGAGAGAGAGAGAGAGAGAGAGAGAGAGAGAGAGAGAGAGAGAGATGAAATGTAAAGTCTGTCTGGCATGAGTGCAATGTAGAAAATAAGATTATATAGGAGCAAAGGGGTGTCAGAATGCGAGCACGAGTGTAAAGAGGAAGCAGTGAATATATAAAATTAAACTGGAGTGGAGTGCGGTTTAAAAAGTCAACGCTGTCATGCACTACAGACCCGAAGGGAATAATGTGCGGAGGAAAACGCAGCGGCGACACAACAAGCCAGGATTACAGCAGCCAAATCGTTCCCGTGTTCAGTCTCATGGCACAGTTTGACACGGACAGAAATCCGGTTCGGAACGGTGCCGTTAAGGTGCAGGGTGAAAACAACTCTTTATCTTGAGCAATGACACACTGTTGTAAGGTGGTTAGAAGCCGAGCTTACGTTGGGAATAGCATCCTCCAGCAGCCACTTAGACCTCTTCTTCCTCCGCTTCTCTGCAGGAGCACAACTAGCGAGGAGACGCAGAAGCGGGGAAAAAAAATAAATAAAAAACTTCACTTAATCATTAGAGTTCAGAGGTGCCAACTAAATCCTTGGAGCAGAATGTTATGAAAAACAGCTCGTGTCAGTGGAAGCGATGACTCCGTTCTAACAGGATCGCTGAACACGCAGTTGCCTGCGGAAACGTTTGGATTTATATGCAACCAGCTGAAAATGATGCAACATGTACACATGTATAAACATTAAGTATAGAAGAACTGTGCAAACTTATACTGCACAGTCCTGAATATACTAAAGGAAAATATTTAAACTGCACAACACATTTTACTCAGAAATACTTGCACCCCCTTACATACACTCCATGTAAAACAGGACTAAACTTTATAAAAAATAAAATAAACTAAAATAATACTAAAAATGTGCTAAAAGAAATGAGTATATTAATGAAAATATTTATTTAATTAATAAACATATTGCTCTCAGTGCGGTCTCGCACTGTAAAAACAAACAGTCAGTGATTCACCTCTAGAGGTCGCCCTTATAACGATAGCGGAAGAAGGGCGGAAAAACTATCTGTATGGATTTTTGCAGATAGCTGATGGTTCCAGCAATCGACTATTGGTGCGGATTAATCTGCAAAACGGATAAACCGGTCGACCTCTAGTATCAACATACCTAGGCAAGTACAATACATAAGTAGTGTTGCAGGAAAGGCATCAGGATTTTTCAAACTCATCTCCACGCTAATCTCTAATATTAGTATTTTGAAAACGTTTACTCAATTAAAAATGTCCAATGATGCAGTAAAAGAGACAAATATTCTTTTTTTCAATAAATAAAACTCTGCTTTGATATTTCAAATTTCCGTTTTTTTTTTTTTTTTTTTTTTTTTAAGATCAATAACTGCAAAAAAAATAAAAAACAGCTCCGGTGTTAGAAAGTTGGATAAACCCCCATATCTGAGATTTCGGACTTTCTTGCATTCTGTCTCATCCTTTAGTTTTTGAGCATAACACTTTGTGAAGTTGTATTTCAGGTTTTAAACCTTGAAATTCTTTTTAAATGGCTAATTAGGCATGGGCATTTCAGGCAACGTTGCTATTCGACTATTCTTTAAAAAATTTATGAAAAAGTCTTCAAACAAGAAGTGACGAGTACGGCACAAAACTGTAAACATTTATCTGCAGCAGTGTTGGTAATTTGTGAGTAGATGCACAGTGTGCTGGCAGAATAAAGTCCACCAAATAACACTTTCTACACCAAAGTTCTTGATGCTGTTTGAACAAAAGGGGTTGATTCATGTTCTTTTTTTTCTTTTCTTTTTTTTTTTTTAAGAAGTCTGTTTAACAGTCCAGGATATACATTTCAATTTTCTGATGTTGGGAAAAGTCTTTACAGAATTTTTGGGATTCCTTAATAAAAATTTTAACACTGGGAATCTGTTGTTGTATAAACGTTATTGGAAAATAATCACTTTTTATAAGCAAACTCATAACCTGCACGTAGCTACAAACCTGCTCAACGATGGATTATGTTTTGGTTGATGTTCTCATAACCATGGTGCCTATTGCACTTTTTCCTGAATGTCACAAACAATCCGACTGGTCTGGGTTCAATTTGAGAGTAAATTCTGTAAAGTGTAGGTTGTACAGAAGTACTGCTGTATCTAAAACTGCCTGACTGAACATAATTCGAAAGAAAGAAAGAAATAATAATGAAGATATTTAATGAGAAATTTCTTCTCTAACAAGGCGTAAACGTCGAACTGAATGGGGAAAATACGTGAATTTAAATGTGTTTTATTTTTTTTTCCAGGGGAGCATTAGGTAGGGGAAGAACATCAACCAGCAGGGGATACCTGGCATAATTACTTCCCTGCGTGGGACTTTAATCCCAATCAGCACTTCAAAGCCATGCGGATAAGTAAAACAATTTTCATGTATTCGCAGCTGAGATGAGAACGATGAGAACTCGTGTAGGTGTTTGGGTAAACACGCGTAGCGTTGTTTCAAACGCAAAGTGCTGCAGTCTGCGAAATCTGCGCACAGGTGCGTGTTTTACAAGAGATGAGGTTAATATCCCAGACCTGAGCTGTGAGACTACCTGTGGCTAAAATACAAAATAAGGGACATACAGTTTCTTTTTCACTTCAGAAGAAGTGCTTTTACTTAGCATGTAGTGCCAGTGCTAAATGTTCAAACTAAACTGTTGAGGCTGCCTGAACGAAAACAAGCTTAGAGCACACTTATGACACACACACACACACACACACACACACACACACACACACACACACACACACACACACACACAATGTGATTTTGCAGGTCTTATAATGACATAATATTTAAATCTGTTTAATCTGTCAGTTATATTGTGCATAAATAGTTGCGCGTCTATAACTATTGTATCGTATCGTTCTCTTCTACCACTCACCCGTTGCGCGTCACTCCGTTCTTGCAGCCTCTGCGTCCTTCGCTCTTTGGGGTCTTCTCTGGAAAGAGCTTGGAGGGGGGGTTGGGGGGAACTCTCGTCCTCAGCCGAAAGATACATTTCCTCTTCTTGATCTCCTTTCCACAGAGAAACCTAAACAAACGTGTTTCTCATTAGAGCCACATTGCATTTTCATTTAGAAAAAAAAAAAAAAAAAGAGGGCATAATTTAACCCTTTATTATGAAGAACAGAAAATTTGAGTCTGTATTGTTAGAAACTGTTAAATTAAATTGTTAAACTGAAACCTGTCCAGACAACCTCTTTAGACAGACAAAAAAAAAAATAAATAAATAAATAAACATCTTACTTGCTTTTGTAGTTGTTAAGAGCATCAAGGATAAGCTGGCCTCTCTCTGAGGGAGGAGTGTTCGCAAGCTGGAGGAACAAGTATGAAAAAACACAAAAAAAACAGCCTTTTGGCCCACGGGTCTTTGCAGAAATATTACTATGATCCGTCATTTCTAAACACAGACGGATGAGTGCGACCAATTTAACACTGATGTATTGTTAAGCTAAGTATGCCAATGCATTTTGTCATTACACACACAAAACAGGAGAGCTGATTGCCTTTGTCTGCACTCAATACACCATGTCTGTGAACGCATGCCAAAACTACAACCAATTACACAGTCGGTCAGGAAAGAGATTTGCATCTGTTATGAAAGCGCTCTCTGGCTGTGTGACCTTGCCCAGCTGGAAATGATCCCAGTTGTTGCTGATGAAGCTGAGGATCTCCTCCAGTTCAAAGTACTTTTTCTTACTCTGCACTCCCAGGTTGTACAGGGCCAGATGGACCACATCCACCCTGACAAAAAAAGAAGACGGCGGTGAAGTTAAACAAACTTTAACATAAACAAAACAAACAAACCAACTAACAACTCCAGCCTGGAAAATAATCTGTTTATGCTGATCGGTTTATCTGTTTACATTTCTGATAATTTGTTGGTTGGTGTTGCATTTGTGATGTATAAGCCTTTGGCTTGTGCACCAAAATAGCATTATTTCAGCTCCAATGTATTTAAATTGGAGTTTATAAGTTGAATCACCTCAAACAGAAGTGATAGCAATAAGGTGTCAGTGTCAGCAAATTTCAATTCAAAAAGGCAAAAGTTTTCTTTCGTACTCAGTAATACGTAATTTTATTTAAATGAGAAATCAAATATAAAAGTAGCGGTGATGGTGAAAATGTGGAACAATGTGGAAGGTTTGGAAGCTAATCTATTGGAACAGAGTGTTCAGATGAGGATGTGAGGGATCTAAACAGACTAAAGGGACTAAAGCACTGCTGTATCACACTCTTTAGATAAAAAGTTGAAAAAATAAGAACATATAAATAAATAAACACATTACAAACCACGCCACTGAAGTTCACACGTTGATTACAAAAACTGGAAAAAATTCCAAAATTTTCAGACAGCTCACAGTCAATCTCCATTACTGTTTGCATGCTAGTTTGAATCCTAAACCTCTGTGGCCAAGAGATTAAAACCATTTAAACCTTAGATTTTCTTGTCAGGATGAAAGCTAAATTATGGCCATAATGGAATTAAAGGGCCAATGAAACAGCACTAAAGCCAAGCAAATTATATGACAAGGTCTTCTAAATATATCGTTTGTTTAGAATAATGATGCTAATCGTTTTATTAAATCGTTTTTTAAAGGGCATTAACTGAATTACTGACAAGAAAAAAGGTAACGTGTGACACGCATTAGGAAGCTTGTATTGTAATGGCTTATGGTGATCTGCTCTTCAACCAACCGACCTTCATATAATTAGTAAAATAATCAAGATGCATGTGGTTTTCTGGAATTACACTGCAATTTGAGGGGAAAAAACAGTTTTCAAATCATTCACCGTCTATTGTTTAAGATACAGCCACTTTTGGCATACAGACATTTGGCTGAGATGGTTTGGTGCCACATGGTCCATTAGAGAGAACCTTTTCTATACTGTTGGGAATGGTGTCTTCTGGTATGACACCCCCACCCCCCACCCCCATCCCTACATCACGAAGGCTCATTGGATAACTAACGAGGATGAGCTTGATGTAAATGATGTACTATGGTGTTCCCATTAGTCGTATCTTAACAGTCTTTTTATGGCAGACAGATATAGCAGTGCTGTTCACTATCAAGACTTGAACACATTTCTTCTGAAAGATATTTGTTTCATCACTTCTATACATTTCCAAAACCCCTTGCTATCTTGACAGCAATGTGTACTGAAGCTGTTCTCAGACTTGTGATGGTGCAACAACTGTATTTATTTATTTTTCTTGCATCTCTACAGGCAGTGCCCGACTTACTATGGAGCTGCGTTTCGATAATCTTATTGTATCTTGAAAATATTGCAAGTCGAGACATGGCCTAGTACACCCAGGAGTCTTAAACAAATAACAGTACATAATTTAGCAAAACAGAGCGCTTTATAGTACCATACGGTATAAACACGGTACACACCGATCAGGCATAACATTGTGACATTATAACATTATGAGCAGTGACGTGAATAACACTGATTATCTCCTCATCATGGCACCTGTTAGTGGGTGGATACATTAGACAGCAAGTGAACATTTTATCCTCAAAGTTGACGTGTTAGAAGCAGGAAAAACGAGCGAGTGTAAGAATGAGTGATTTTAACAAGCCAAATTGTGATGTCTAGACGACTGGGTCAGAGCATCTCCAAAACTGCAGTTCTTGTTATCTGTACTGTCAAAAGTAGTCTAAGGAAGAAACAGTGATGAACCGGCGACAGGGTCGTGGGCGGCCGACGCTCACTGATGCACGTGGGGAGCGAATGCTGGGCGTGTGGTCCGATCTAACAGATGAGCACCTGTAGCTCAAACTGCTGAAGAAGTTCATGCTTGAAGGGGGACCAACACAATATAGTAGGCAGGTGGTCAAAATGTTATGCCTGATCGGTGTATATATGTGTGGCTGCTACTTTTGCCTGCTGTGCAAAACCTAAAATATTTGTACACTTTCACAATCGTCATCGTAAACCGTAAGATGAACCATCGTAATTCGAGGACCGTCTGTACACTGGTTTAAGTCATCGCCAGTATTTCCAGTACTACCTACATCAATCTATGTCCTGCACACGGGTTTAGCTGTGGAAAAAACAAAAAGAGGCACTTACCAGCGCAGAGCCAGGCGTTTGATGTACTCCACTCCCTTATTGCACACGGCACAAACGAACAAGTAAAACCTGTGAAAAGAAAATGAGGGGGAAAAAAAAAAAAAGCAGTGGAAATGAACAGGGAGTACTTTATAAATAGCCGGGCCTCTGAAAGGAGATGAATGGTGTTTTATACACAAGACAGCAATTTTAACACAATGATCTCCATCCATCCACTAATGCATGTCATTTTCCCTTTGTGTGTCTGTGTTACTGCACATGAACATACTTTTATAAATCACTTATCGCAGGATGCTGCCTATAAAACGTTTCATTTTCTCTGCTATATGGATTAGATTTGTTTTATATCTAGGTGGTGCAATAAAATCGTTTTTCAGAACATCCCTGAGATTATAGGTTTCACTAAATTGGTCATGTCGGTAATTTTACAGATGACAATATTCAGGGTTTCTGCAAAAGTCTTTTGAAATCCATTTTAAGACCATTAAAAAAAATGTAATTTAAAACCTATATCACAACAAAAACATGCCCATACATAGATTGTTAGCAACTTAGCCTTAACCAAGCCCTAAATTCATATATTTCAAGCTAGGAATAGCTAAACACTTCCCCATATCTGAAACATTTAAATAAATTTTATGTCTGTGGTACAATCCAAGAGAGGTTCTCACCAATAAAATGTAGATGTTTACATTTTACACATTTTTTCGACTTTGTAAGAGCACACAGAAACCCTGACTTTATTTCACCTCTGTAAAAATATTCAGTGAGGAAAACAAATATAAATGTCTCTTATTTAAACTGCCATGTCAGCAAAAATTCCATTACATTTTTGTTGCAAAAATATTTTTGTGTAAATGCGAGTACACCGATCACAGCGGTGACAAAACTTCAGCTTTTTACTCCACTCCAAGTAATTTTTTTTCTGAAACGCAAAACTTGATCATGTGATACAGATACACACCTATCTCCGAACATCATGGACTCTTGCAGGCACTGCGTGCATGCTTCGTGAAACCACTGCTCACAGCGGAAACACTGCAACATTTTTAGGTACCATCTGAAAGGAGATGCAAGAAAATGATAATGGAGCCTAATGTTCGGTGTTCTTAAAAGACAGAAATTGTGAAGAAAATCGAAAAAAATCGTTTAAGAGTCAACGTAATCCAATCACAAT
This sequence comes from Silurus meridionalis, assembly GCF_014805685.1. Taxonomy (NCBI): domain Eukaryota; kingdom Metazoa; phylum Chordata; class Actinopteri; order Siluriformes; family Siluridae; genus Silurus; species Silurus meridionalis. The sequence continues at coordinate 22,926,663 of NC_060900.1, forward strand.
TGCAAATCCCGCATTACCGTATTAACGCCAAATAGTCACTGCCAAATTTTGAATGGAAAAGGAAAGTCCAATTGCGACTGTATTTCCCGTGTCTCACGAGTTCTCAAATAATTCCCATTTAAATAATCAATTACCACCTTTGCTTTTTCACTTTCTGTGGAATCGCAATTACTTTTGCATTTGCATTTCCAAAGCCTTGCTCTGGAAGCTGTCGAACAAGTGTCCGGGGTGGGACCGTATTATTCGGCGTGTACGTTTGTATTGTGAAGTGACGTCACCCACAGTCGACAGCCAACAGGGAAAATGCCAGTAATAGACGATTTTGTGGAATGTTTTGAACAATGGAGATCGTCGGTGAAATTGTGGAGGACGTTATGAAGTTTGTGCTCTACATAGATTAAGAAAAATACAGTTTTCAGAAATGGATATGATTTGACCCTTCGCAAAGAGTTTGATTGACAGGCATTCTTTCCATGGCGGCACAGCTTGTCGGACATAGCAACAGTAACTAAGGAGGGCGGGATTTTGCGAAGGGTCACATGCAGGATTTGCAATTGCTTTTGGATGTCACAATTTATGCGTCCATATATGGAAAACGCAATTTGCAGTTTCTTTCAAAATTATCCAGAATAAACTTCCATAGAATTCTGCTGAGAGGCAGAAAGGAAATGAGAGACTGAGAGAAAGCGAGAAAGAGAGAGAGAGAGAGAGAGAGAGAGAGAGAGAATGACAGCGACAGGAGGTAATGTATAGAGGTTGAAAGTTGGTCCTCACTCTCCGGGTCCCCCGCAGTAGCAGTAGCACTGCTGGTGGTTGGTGCGGTGCAGAGAGTCCCACTCCAGTTCTTCAGTGTTGTAGGTGAGCACCTGCTTCATGGACTGCAGTGCTTTGGCGATAGGGCCTTTCTTCAGTGCGCCCCCTTTCTGCCAGATAGAAGAACACACAAACAAGCTAGAACGGCCCTGAAATGTTCATGACTCCTGCAGTCTGAATCTTTGTACCACATTTTTAGTGCATGAGCAATAACAAGAATCTGTTTACTCAAAACTCACTTAGTCAAAAGATCACAAGTTCAGCCAACACACACTGGTGGATAATTTTTGCAATAAATGTACAAATGCATTTTTTTTGCCTCAAAAACGTGCCACTAGTTGAATTTAGTACATTAGGTATGAACAAGTAGCTAAAAATGAGTTTGTGGTGCTTTGAGACAGACTGGTATCTCAGCTAACGTGTATTATTCTTGCAGTGGACAAAGAAGAAGACCTTTCCACCTTACACAAGGCTCTGGATCCACAGTGACTCTGAGCAAGACGAAGTGGTTCCTAAAGATGAATGAATTCTTCTGTAGAGCTCTTTTAAATTCTTTAAAAAGGTACATATGTGTAAAGTAAGACTTATGTTTTGCATGTTGCATATGGTTTGTAGTTATGGTTTAAAGAGAGAATTCTGGCCAATGCGTCCGAACATAATACAGATGGCCTCTGAGCTGCGACGGTTCGAATTGTCTTAGGACAACAGCTCGACATACATATGCACCTATAGACCTACATATGCAGGAATAATGCTATGCGAATGCTTACGATATTTTTAAGTTATGACAGGGCCATCGTAACCAATCTGGTAAATCAGGGACTACCTGTACGTGTTTTCACAACATATGGCAAGATCCCATGAAGCGATCAGGTGAATGATCATCCAGGGTTTCTAATAAATGATCCAAGTATTCCTCAGAAACCTGAGGTAGGTTCACAGATTATGCGTAATTCAGATAATTACAGTAAGCGGATGAAGGAAAAACACTACTCATACGAAAGGGATGGGAAGTTAAGGGAAAATGATGTGAGGAAGTTGTAGGTTGGGACTCATGGGAATTTATAGGATGCGCCCTTGGGAGTTGACACAGATGTGACATTAGCTGATTTATTGGCAAGGTCTACAGAAGGCAGCGTTTTTTTTTTTATAATAAATACAGGTTTGTGTATTGTCGATACTGTGTTTTAGTCTTCATTCATTGCATACTTTACAATGTGGTGTGGTGATCTTTTATCTTGCGTCTCTCAGGGGAATTTTTACCATACTCATACATATCCTGTGCATTTCCACCCTCGGAAAACCAGCAGAATTTTATTTGTGTATTAAACGGGTCAAAAGGTGTAGTAGACGTCGGCACCTTTGAGAATTCGATAACTGCCCTTGTTTTGCTTTGTGGGTTTTTCTTGTCTGTGGTAATCACCCATACCGTAGAGATGGAGTCAATACGTTTAACACTTCCTATAAGGTTATGAGGTTTTTATAACGTCTGGATCGATCGTAAGGAAAATGACAGAAACGTGGCTGAAAGCAATGAGGTGCACACTCACTCTCACTGCTAAGGCAAAAATGCACTTTCTGCAAAACCAAGGCGAGAGGTCTGCTGAACTCTCCACTTGCGGCATGTGGCACAGCTGGTGGTAGCCTGTCGGAAGAGGATGGGGGTGAGGGGGTGGGGTGAGAGACAGAGAAGACATTTAAGGGTATTTGACAGGCTGCTGGACTCCGAGGCACTTTAGAGCTGTAAATATGAAGAGTCTGAACTAATCCTAATGTAGAGAGAGTGTGGGGAGTGCCAACTCCCCCGTGAGCAATTACACGCAGCATAGCCTTCCCCTCTGCCTCATCACCCGAGCTCAAAATACTCCTCTGTTTGCTTTAAAGACTGCATGGATTTTTACTCAGGCTGATGATGCGACAGCTTTGTCCCAGTTTGCTTTTTTTTTTTTTCCCTCCATGTTTAAAACTACACGGTTAACAGTAAACACTGTTACATTCTATCTGCTGTCAGAAGAGACTACTGATATGTAAACAGCACAAACCTTGGAGCCACCTCATAAATAAAATCAATCAGCAAAATGGTTCAATCGTTTTTTTATAAACAAATAAATCCTTTGATCTCTTGTTCATAGTTAGCCGGCAAGTTCTACAGGTGACACTGATTTATTCACTAGCGAAATTAATTTCCTAATATTTGGTCCGTTTTTTTTTTTTAATCTGAGGTCACGTTTCACAAAATCGCTACTCCGGGATAGCTCTCGTGCGCTTTGATTCAATCGCAAAATGGAACGTGATTAAACAAACCAAAAATAAAAAAGCGGCCAAAATGTAAAACTTTGTTTGAATTCATTTTTTTTTTTTAATTGTAAATAAAACTCATTAACGGTTTTGCTCATTGAATTTGGCGTGTTTTCTCTTTTATATCGGCGCTACGGCTCTGTCCGTTGGCCCAGTCTGTAAATCATGTGCTGGTTTAGCAGCCGCATCTCACAAAATGCACCCGGGATTCACTTCCTGCAAACTAATTTATTTGGTCTTATTGGGTTTTTTTGTTGCCTTTTTTCCAGTGCCATCGAACTGCATTTGAACGTGGACTACTTCACAAAAACATATTTTTTTTAATCCACGTTTGAGCACGAGTGCCTTGTTCTTACATGCCTGAAGAGAACACGCCAGATTTCGACTTAAACCCTGTGCATGTAAAAGCACCCCAATTAGAAATACCGTCTGATGTTGACATTTTTTGATCCCCCCCCACTTTTTTTTTTTACACGCTGCTGTCTTGCTACGTGTGTATTCACCCCTGACGTGTAGCTCTTGGTGCATCTGCTTGGTTATTTGCATAAATGAAATTTGTTCCGCAGACTAACTTCATGTAAATGTGGGCTGGAAAAAAAAAAAAAAAAAGGAATACTAATAAACAAAACTATTCTGCTGAGAAGTGACTCACCGATTCCACATTTTCCACAGATAAGGATTTTATTCTCAGACACTATAGTCATCTCGGAGCACACAGAGCATTTGGGCTCTTCTCCCGGAACACCAGCTGAGGTTCACACGCGTACACGCAAAAGGGGGAAAAAAAAAAAACAGTGCAGCATAATTACACGTTCACATCATGTATATCACAGTGCGCACACACACACACACACACACACACACACACACACACACACACACACACACACACACACCCCAAACAACAATAATTCACCTGCACTCTGGGATCATCCAGGTTACATTTACTGGCTGAAAATCACATAACGCTAATTAGTGAGTGCCCTGAATTACATTAAAGTGACAGAAATTGACGTTTTCTTCACAGCTCCATGGAAACAGGAGACACGAGTACAGTACTGCAGAGGAGTGGTGGTGGGACAGAAATCGTGGATGCTGCCTACCATGCTGTATGTCCTTCCAAAGCACCCAGAACTTGGAGTTGTCTTCGAACGTGACGAAGCAGCTCTGCTTTGACGAGCTAACCTGCACACACAAACATACGCACCATCTAATGATTCAGGGGCTATAAGTGCATTAGATGTTCGCAAACTTGTAGAATCCGTTACGTGAGCCAGACAAGAGGAGCGAAAAGATGCTGGAGTTCGGTTAAATAAGTGATGCAAGCAGGGAATCACGAGTCTCTGAATGTGGACAGTTTAGACAAAGGATATTAAATGCTTGAAAGAAGGGCTACACAATAATACCGAAAGAATAACAACATGCGACCCATTTACACACAAAATCACGTTTTACTTTCAAACGAAGAAAAGCAAAGCACGCCATAGTCGCCTTAAACAGAGAAGCCATAAGTAACTATTTCATGCCACAGTGCTGCTGCATGGTGAACCTCTTCACATCATTAACATTGTGATGTGTAATTTCTTCAGCTTTGGAATTTCCCCTCAATGACTCCATAATAATACTCGCCATAAATATAATTGGGAGCAATAACAGGAAAGTCATGATTCAGTGGAGTTCCACAAGAAAAAATTCACTATAACTGGATAAAAGTCCATCCCATTATTCTTTATGTAATGAAGCTTGGGCTGAACCGCTGTGGTATAAGAGGAATGTGTTGTTGTTATTGGAAATTGGGAAGTGCGGTTGGTAACGGAAAGACCGCTTCATATTGGGCTGGAACACACGGTCACGCTGTTGACTGTTTTCCCGTCGCCGCATTCTCAGGTTTTAGTTCACAAATATAAATAAATGACAATTTAATGGGATTTTGTTGGCCAGAGCGCACTTTGAATGGTCTGATAAACCCTTTTAAGTGTAAAACCAATATATCCACAGATATAATACATATAGATTTACATTTCGGTACAGTTAAGGGGAAGAAATGCAAAACATCAAAATTGCTTGTCGTTTTTAATTATTATTTTATTTCACATTTATGAACAACAATTTACACAGTTTTTTCATAATTGATTACATTTAGCAATCGATTAGGCACAAATTTATTTGATTAAATTAAATTAAACAAATGGAAAAAAAAGAAATGTAATTAAATAGTTTACACTAGTTTGACCCTGTTTGGGTAATACAGATGTGTATATAAGTGTGTGCTTTAACATTTATTATTTTTCTAAAGATACGTTCTGCTACACTGTACTTATTTCAGCATCACATGTCCGGATTTAAAAAACATGCAAGATAGTTATTTAGTTGTTCAATTTATTTATTCATACACAAATTAATTTCTTTCATCCTTCGTTCATTCATTCATTCGCGCCCTCGGAATGCATGTGGCAGCGGGTGAGTGGAGGAGAGGTGGTTTGCGAGAGGAGGGCGGAGCCTGACTAAACGACCGGTAAGTCTAATTTTTAAGTCTCAGATTTATCTATGTTCCGCACTTAAAAAGGATTGCGTTCGGTACGCAAGTTTTAGTACTAATACATGTACTGTTACACCCCTACTTCATATACATTACAGGTAGTCCACGAGTTATGATGGTTGTCGATAGTAATATGAACATTTCTTTTGAATAACTACCGTATTTTCCGGACTATAAACCGCTACCTTTTTCCCACACTTTAAACCCCGCGGCTTAATCAATGAAGCGACTAATTTATGGATTTTTCCGGGGTTTTTCCCGGTTTCACAAGCCTCAAGCCAAAAAACTTAGCCCATAACATTAGACCAATGAAATTGCCGAACGGGTTCAGGTGAACCAATGAAACTCTTTATATTAAATCAGATGCGCTCCCACTGAATCGGGTCGAACCACATCATAAATATGGATGATGTTCCTCTGACGTTTGACCTGCCGCTCACTCCGACTGTCTACAGGAAATGCGATCATTCGTCACGCTGAAAACAACCGGGCATGAAAACACACACTTCACCTGTGTTCTGAGCTGCACGGCATCGGGAGACAAGATTCACTGACGGAAAAACTCCCGAGAGAAATTGTTGTGAAAGGAAGGAGGAAGACAGTGAACAATGACTTTCTTGGTAGGCTACTGTTTAGATACAAGTCGTGTAACAGACACTGTCTTTCGTAAAGCCTGTGTAAAGTTCATTAGTTTCATTGTAGACGGCTTATAGACAGGTGCGGCTTATTTATGTTCAAAATAAAAATCTTTGTCAAATTCAGTGGGTGCGGCTTATATTTGGGTGTGCTTAATAGTCCGGAAATTGCGGTATTTACATTTTTACGTATTACGTACATATTTTTAGACAATACACTGGGACGCTTCCGTGCCTTGCGAGATGCCTTACTCTCGCTAGCGGTCGACAGGGTGCAATTGGCTCAGTGTTGGGGCACGTATTTGTTTCTGTATTTATATTGTTTCTAAGCCTGATTTTATCGCTTGTCTCTCTCCTTTTCTATCGCCATCACCAGGCACCAAAACAGGCCTCGTCTCCGATTACGAGTTTTGCATTTATAAGATAGGCTCGTCGTAAGATCGTAAATAGCACCCGTATTTATTCGTGTTGAAGAATACCGTTCAAACATTTCAGGGCAAAACATGTCGTTTCAGAGTAAAGAATAAAAATATAAACCAGCAGATGGATGGAGAAGGTTGTGGGGTGAAAAGAAAAAAAATCTAATCTCATCCAATTAGTTAACTTTAGATAAGATCGGCAATATCGCGAGCAATTGGGTTGAATTAATTACTGTATTTGGACTCGCAATTACAATATAAATTAGTCTCATACAAAAAGTGTGGTGTAATTAACTTTTCTCCTAACAGTGATTTCAGGCAGTTCGATTCGTAATCAAAGTTTTGCGTCCTTTTAAATTTGACGGAAACCCTGCTGATGAAGAACGCAGAACATTAAAAAGATGCGCAGGTTCAGTTGCGATGACCGCGAGAGAGATGCATTAGCAAAACCAACACTGCGGCACACATGGCTACACTCCAGCGCTTCCAGTCACACTGACTCACCCTTTGGATCTTTCCCAAGTAATACAGGCCATCAGACCAGCGGCAGAGTACGTACTGGCCCACGGTCAGCTTGCTCTCTAGGTCACTGCAGATTTTGTCATGCTTTGGCAGCAGCCGCTTGTCCTCCAGGTCCTCCGCACCTACAGCCAGGTAGCCATCCCGGCACGCTCCGTCCAACATCCTTAACGCGCTCGTCTGGATTTCCTGTGAAAAAAAACACAGAAACGCCAAGTTATATTCATAACATTCCAATGGCTGCATGGGTCAATTCCAGACATAGAAGAAGAATAAAAAAAGATTTGAATTCATCGTCTGCCAGTTTTTAAAAACAGCACTTGCTCAATTATAATAAATTAGTGCACATTCCATGGTTTTTGCAGTGGCTGGACTCTCCAACATGTGACTGATTAATGTTATGGGAATTTGGGCATCGTCATTGTTTTCGTCTTTAATATTTTTATATTATTATAATAAAGTGTTAAAGTGTTACAAGTCGTTTTTTTGTTGTTTTTACAAAGCGGTCGTTCATTAATACAGTTTCTGCTCACTGAAAAAAGAAAAAAAATATTTCAAAAGAAATAAACGCTATAAATCATGATGCAGTGGCAAATCATAGCCTAACACCGCTGTTTTGGATTTGTTTGAGTTACTTTATTAATCATCTTATGATAAGTTCTGATAGTTTCACTCCAGGTAGTGTCCTGGGAAACAAGCATGAAAAATAACATCTCCTACTTTGTCTAATTGTAAATGCACATAAATTCAGAAGCTTTTATTATTTATTATTATTATTATTATTATCGAAAGTGAGTCCGGACTTTTGTTTTGAAATGAGGAGGTGCTGCATTGTATCGCTTATGTTTGCTTTTGGTTATCAGCAGGTGTAATATGCATGTTATTACAGCTGCATAACAAGAAAAAAAAGGCGAAACATCAGCACGGTAAACAAAATCTGTAGAATCCTTATCATGGGGAAATGGTGTAGTTTAATGAAGTGCTATTGTGTAAACTGTTTGTAACTTTGGGGAAATCCCAGCATGAGGGAATCTGTTCAAAGGAGAAATCCCTCATACACTCCTTAACAAGCCGCCACTATAAACTTTAAAATGTTCAAATTAAAGACGGTTTAATTTTTTTAAAAGTACATTTTTATACATGAATTTCCTGAAATTAAGCTTTTATATAGTTATATAGTTAATAAGCAAAACATCAAATTAATATACAGTGGAACCCGCTTATCTCGACCTCGGTTATCTTGACAACCCTATTAAGTCGACGTTTTTGAAGTGGAACCGCCAAATTCTCGCTTTTTCTAAGCATTTTTTATCGGTAATGTCGATTCTTTTATGTCGCCGAACCCTGATATCTCGAACACAAGGGGGGAAAAATTTGCCATTTAACGTCGGTTATCTCGGTGCAGCCGCAGAAGAACTCGCGAAAGTGGCGGAAAAATCAAGTCTTACAGCTGCTACAGGTGTTGTATTGTATACTGGTGAATCTCTGCTGTTAGTTAGTGCACATATGCCTTTTGTTGTTAAATGTTATGCGATGGCGCGCGGAACGTGAGATGAGCAGCAAAATCATAGAATGAACACCGCAGGATCGGGGAATTGCGCGCTTTGGGAAGAAAAGAGCAGCCGCTGAGAGAGTGCCGGTGGGAAGACACGTACCGGGATACGCATGCACGATAACAACGACCGCCGTGAACCAACATATACCAACAATAACGGACAGTGAGAGTGTGGAAGTTTAAATAGGAGCTGGTGATGATGATAAACAAGCACCATATGTGCGCGATTGAAGCCGGGAGCTTCAGAGAAAGCGGCCGAGAAAACACCTGACACGCTGAAGGGGGCCGAAGGGGGCGTGGCAGGTGGATTCCTGACAGATAAACATGTACTGTATGTATTTTTATAGCATGCCTTCATCAAACAAATCGCGGCAACGCTGTTGTGTAAAAAACCCTTCAATAACACGTGCATGCACATTCTCATTTATTAACGCACATCATGTACATAAAGAAATTTCAAGCACGTTAATATACTGCCGCCATTTTTATTTTCGTTTATCTCGATCATCGGTTACCTCGATGCTTTTTCGCGACCCCCTAGGACATCGACATAACCGGGTTCCACTGTAATTATATTTTATCTGATTCATTAAATTGAAAGAAAGAAAGAAAGAAAGAAAGAAAGAAAGAAAGAAAGAAAGAAAGAAAGAAAGAAAGAAAGAAAGAAAGAAAGTAAAGAGAAAAAAAAGGAAGAGAAAAAAGAAAGAAAGAAGAAAAGAGAAAAAGAAAGATAGAAAGAAGGAAAGAGAAAAAGAAGGAAAGAGAGAAAAAAGAAAGAAAGAAAGAAAGAAAGAAAGAAAGAAAGAAAGAAAGAAAGAAAGAAAGAAAGAAAGAAAGAAAGAAAGAAAGAAAGAAAGAAAGAAAGAAAGAAAGAAAGAAGGAAAGAAAGAAAGAAAGAAAGAAAGAAAAAGAAGAGAAAAAGAAAGAAAGAAAGAAAAAAAGAAAGAGAAAAGAAAGAAAGAAAGAAAGAGAGAAAAAGAAAGAAAGAAAGAAAGAAGAAAAGAGAAAAGAAAGAAAGAAAGAAAGAAAGAAAGAAAGAAAGAAAGAGAAAAAGAAAGAAAGAAAGAAAGAAAAAAGAAAAGAAGAAAAGAGAAAAAGAAAGAAAGAGAAAAGAAGAAAGAAGAAAAGAGAAAAAGAAAGAAAGAGAAAAGAAAGAAAAAAAGAAAGAAAGAAAGAATGAAGGAAAGAGAGAAAAAAGAAAGAAAAAGAAAGAAAAGATAAAAAAAGAAAGTAAGAAAAAAAGATGACGTGAAACCTGCATTTTCATGCCGAGTCGTAACTTTGTTACAAAAGAAATAATACAATTTAAATATGATCTACTTTTACTATTTCAGAAACCTCATCTGTGTTACATCATTCCACATTTTTTGCACTTTGGAATTAACGAATTTTTTTTTTTAATCAAACTGAACTTTACTCACGTAATTTATTTGTAAAAGGTTTGATGTCTCTTGTTTTCTCTCTTTTTTGACTTTTAGTTATACGAGTCCGAAACGTTTGACTCCAGTTTGGGAAAATCACTCAAATGTAGTTTTTTAAGTTACAGATCGAGTGAAAGTGGATTAATGTACCATGCAATTATATCTCATTGTTACATTAAAAATGTAAATATTTTAATGTTGCAATGTAACAGTTTTGTTACATTATGTTTAATATTAGATTTGGTTTCTTGTTGATCTGTTACTCGCTGTTACACACAGGTTTTAAACAATTGCTTTAATTTATGTGCTGCATTATGTCCTGCTGCTTGCTTATTTTTTTCTTGCTATGCAGATATCATCCAGGCTTCGGTGACTCAACAGTTAAGGCTTTGGGTTACTGATCAACAGGTCAGGACTTTAAGCCCCAGCAGCACCAAGCTGCCACTGTCCAGCCCTTTTTAACGACTCCAGGGGTGGTGTATCCTCCCCACACTCTGACCCCAACTTTCTAAGAAGATGGGATATGTGAAGAAGAGAATTTCACTGATATATACAGTATGTGGCTGAATGCTTGTAGTCACTTCTCCTTTAGCGATGGATTTTTTTTTAAGAAAGAAGAGTCTCTAACTTGTCATATAGACATTTCAGCATAGTGAAACTCTTTTATCACAAATCCCAGCTCGTCAGGAAGCAAGGGGCCTTGTGCAAGGGCCCAATATCAACATCTCGCCCAGAATGTTTGATTTTTATAAATGGGAGCTTCTTGAACACGGGCGGTTAAATATCAAATCCACCAAACACCTAAAGATATCCGTAACACATCTGTTGTGTTCAAATTGCTCAATATTGTTGAAGTCGTTTACACTCCTGACATTTTTCCAGCCTAATTATCCGTTTTTCTGTACTATTTACATTTTTCACATATCTCAAAACAAAACTTCCTACTTACAGGAAAATGATCAACAACAGGTTTGTATTGCAGCCTGACACAAAGCCAAGTTTTTTCTTTTTAGCATTACTGCAAATTAAATTCCAACAACAGCACTTTTCCTAAAGGTTTTATCCACGAAACAAGGGCTAGAAACTTTGCCAGTGAAGTTTGACCTTCCTTATGCTATACATACCCCATACCAAGAACAAAGAGTTAGGAGATAAGACAACCTGCATGGGACTAGTGTTAGGGTTAGCCCTGGGTCATGAATGCCTTTTGAAGCCATCAAGAGGTTATCGGCAAGAGCAGGATGGACACAACAGCCCTGAGAGCAGAGAAGAGCTTTAAATATAAGCCTGTCTCTCTAGGAACGCAATGTGCTAGAAAGTCATCAAAGTCTCATTTGTTTGTATGATACTCCATGTATGTGTAAACCCCCTTCATTTCCTTGAAAGCACAGGGAACCCAGGCTACCAGTGACGAGACTATAAGATGAGAAAAGTAAAGGGGAAGGAAAATATAATTAGAGAGAAAAAGAAAAGGAAATGACAATCCTAGTCATCGTGATTGGTGCTTTTAAGCAACCCAGATTAAGACCCACCTACATCCTAATTTTTGAATGCGTGAGAGAAAGTTAACTGCCTTTTTTTTTTTTTTTTTTTTTTTTTTTTTAGGTGAGAGAGGGAGTGAGGGGAGGAAACTACACAGAGTAGGAGGCGGATGAGTTGGGGATTCGTGAAACAGAGACCGATGCGGTGCCATGGAACACTAGAGTGCCGAAGATGAACTTTCTTGTCTGAAAAATATACACAGGTTCTTACCTTGGTGAGTACATTTTAAGCATTAAGTTGATGTTATGCAGGGAAAATTTTCTGATCGGGAACCGAAGATAGAGCCTCTCTGATTTAGTACACTTGTGGTCAGATATCAGGTTATTCGGCTTAGCGAATGAGCACATGAGCGAGGGATGAAAAAATAAAAATAAATAAATAAATAAATAAAAGGAACAGACTCTTGCCAATAAAATCTGTTAGCAATGATCGGGGCACGTGTAAACACTGCTTACTTTATAAATTTGCAGTTCTCTCTTCTTGTTTTCTGTTTGGATGCCAAATACAGAATAGTGCCACCTGCTGGTATGGGAGAATTATGTTCTCTCTCATGCAAGTGCGAAGCGTACACGCACGGTTTGGTGTGTCATGTGGGTCTGCTAAATAATTGGCCTAATTTGCAGCACAATCGGTCAATTAATAAAAAAAAACACTAAATTGGCCTGATCTATCGGTCGACCTCGATGCCACGTGTTAACTGAGCAATGAACAGTCACTGGGATGCATGTAATTGAGAAAATGCAAAGCCATTCGTTCTAATGACTTTCTCATGTTGGAAAGCTTCACACAGACACTAAAGACTTCTCCCCAAAATGCAATCTAAACACAGAAGAACGTCATCGCATCTACATGCATGTGGTGTAAGTGTGAGTGAGCTGTTGCTATAGAAACGGTAGCATAAGAAATTCATGCGAACGTCTGCGCTTCTCTTAAGAGAAAACTAATCAACTTCTGTCCAAGAATCGAGAATTCGACAGTGTTCATTACTCAGAAACGACAGTGCTACTGATGACATGTCTGCAATGCGAGTGTGTGAAAGGTTAAACATGAGAATATTGTATCTGCTGAACAAGGCTTCACAAGGCGTGATCGATTTTTTGGAATATAGCAGAAACAGGTTAAACAGAAAGCTGAAATACTGTAATTTATAACTGAACTGTGGCTCGCGTGCGTGTTCGGTTTTCAGAAAGGCACGCAAAACAGCGGTACGTTCAGGCATGCTGCAAACGGTTTTTTATACCGCTCTGTACATTTTGCATGTAAAGAATAGACAGAAAGTACCAAGCTGTGTTTCAGGGACAGTTTGATGAGTCAAACGCAGCCAGCAGTGACTGAGACAGAAAGCAGCAGGGTTTCAATAAGGAAGTCAGCTACAGAGCAGGCGAATCGGGGGCCTAGCTTTTCTTACAACAAGACTGTAAGGCAAAGGGGTCCTCAAGTGTACCCCGAGCACACACGTGCACCTAAAAATAGACAGATATGAAAAAAAGGAGTTCAACGATTCAGAGCCTGCGTTAGCTGCACTTTTACCAACACTTTAGAAATTGCCTTAATCTCTTATAAGGTGTATTAAAAAAATAATTACGAAACCACAGTTATGTGAATTTGGGTTTGATCAGAGATGGATCTCGTTCTCGTTGGAATCATCTACCTTTACTAAGCACAGTGGGGGAATCCCGAATGCACACGTCCACGTGCCACAATCCACAATCGGAGGCAACCAAAGAACCAGGAAGAACATAGAGAGAACATGCAAACACACTGTAACTGGGGATCAGAAATCAGAGTGAGGTGACAGTTGATTATAAATTGTATAAAAACCAGAGCAACAACAGGTTTCAGGATGAAGAAGCTTAATGTTGTTATGAAAAAGAGCACACGTGAGATGGCACCGGTATATAACACACTATTAATAACACACTTATAAGGAACAGCCCAAGTCTGCTACTATGGTGAGGTGGCAAAACTGTGCACAGCAACAAAACAAAATATAGTTATACTGCATCAGCAAGGTCTCTCCCCAGGTTCAACATGTGCTGCTTAAAGCTATTTTGAAGAAGCACAAAGATACTGGGAATGTTAAGGACTGTAGTGGTCAGCCATGGAAACTTAATGCAGCAGGTGAAAGACGCATCATTTACTTCCCTTCAATGTTGGAACAACATGGGACCTGGGTACAACCCATGCACTGTCTGGAGAAGTCTGGTCAGAGATGTTCTTCATGGAAGAATTGTGGGCAAGAAGTCAAACCTCCGACTTGGAAACAAGGCTAAGTGACTCAACGTTGCAGGCAAACATAGCAGCAAGTGCTCTGGACTGATGAGTCAAAATCTGAAATATTTGGCTGTAGCAGGAGGTACGTAGAAAGCGGTGCATTAATGAGTGTCTGCAGTCAACAATGAAGCATGCTGGAGGTTTCCTGCAAGATTGGGGCTGCATTTTTGCAAATGCAGTTGGAGATTTGATCAGGATTAACACCGTCCTCAATACGGAGCAAAGCAGGCGGATATTTATCCATCGCGTAATACAATCTGATTGGGACAACGACCCGAGATTAAGAACTACCTTAACCGCAGAGAAGAACAAGGAAGTTCTGGAAGTAATAGATTTTGGCCCCAGTAGAGTCCAACGTCATGGAGGATTTGTTGCAGCCTCCTACATCCACAGATCATCTCTGGTTAGTTCTCCATGATGTTAAGAAGAACCTACCTGCCAAGATCCTTCAAAAACTGTGTGAAGAATTCTCTTAAGTTCATTTACTTTACTTTGCATTTTGTTATAGAAATTAAGACTTAATTATTGAAAGCATTCGTATTTTACAGGATTGTTGCATACCTGCCTAAAACTTTTGCACAGTACTGTATTTATCCACACACACACACACACACAAACACACACACACACACACACACTTCATTGACAATTCACTTTCGAAAAAAGTTCACATGTCAAAGAATACAAACTAATCAATGCAGCTAATTGTTCACTGTATAAGTCTGGTTTTGAAGTTTGCAGTATTAGCACTGATGCTAATTAAATGAGGGGGAAAAAAATGGAGTCTGAGGCAGTATTAGCTCTGAAGCTAATCATATTTCCCTCCCTGATTCAAGATTCAAACTGCAGCCCACAGGACTCACCTCGTTTTCATGACCAACTTTTCATCCCTTCTTTAAAATGCAATAAAATAAAATAAAAACCTCACTTTCTACACGAAAAGTCAAACGCAGGAACCCCTCGTGTTTGAGTAGTTTTTGTGAGGAATAAGTGTAAAAAAAAAAAAGGGAATACAGTATGAGCTCTGCACTGGAGTCGCATCCAGGCTTAAGAAGTTAGCTTCGCCTAGCTCAAACACACACACACGCACGCGCACGCACGCACGCACACGAGCGCGCGCGCGCGGAGAGAGAGAGAAATCCGTTAAGTGTACAGTACCGTCCTGCTGGTTCTCCTGTCCCGTAGGGATAAACTCTTCCCTCTGCAGTAGAAGCCCCCTGAGCCCCGGGCGAGATGTGATGTCCTCCCCCTGGCAGGCGGAAAAGTTTGCGCCTTCAGCCGGACGCACAGTCCGCGGACTCAGTGCGAGGCGCCATTTTTTCACCTTTTCCCGCGAAGCGTTTACGTTTTGCTTATGTAATTACCATCACCGGAAGTCCCGCTCCTCGCCGCCTCCCACCGGCTGCGTCCCAAACCGCCCTCCAGACCACTGCGCAGTCTGCAGCCCGAGCAGGACACTACAGCGAACGGGACCGCAGTTGCCATGGTGCTACAGGTGGCGCCTCGTGCTGCTGGTTAGTGGAGGTGAAATCGGATTGGGATGCGGCCCGGTGCTATATCAACTGCGCATCAGCAGCCTGAAGCAAATACACTTAATCTGTATTTTAATATGACAACTATAAGGTATAAACGCGTAAATATTCGTTTTAATATATACGTATGACTGATTAATTTTTGTTTTTGTGTGATATTACACATCTACTAAACTGATGATTTATTGTAAATAACAGTAATGTCTAAACTATTACATTATTATTATTATTATTATTAAAATTTTACCAACAAACACAACAACAATAAAAATGTTAATAATAATAACAATAAAAATAATATTAATGAATATATAATAGTAATTCTATAATAATTAGACCCATTATTACTATTATTATTATTTTTATTGTTGTTTTTGTTAACAATGGTAATAATAATAATAGTAATCATAATAATGATTACATAATTATTAGTAGCTATTAGTATTAGTTTTATTAATCGGAACCGACTTCATCAAATCAGACGTCACAGCTGTGTTAGCATTATTTACAGAGTAAATAGTGGGCTGGAGTGGTATCTATAATGGAATAGCATGCCCAATCTGAGGTCAGAAAGAAATAGAACAACATAAGAAGTTGAACAACTGGACATGTATATATTAGTTTGGTCAAAGTGAATCTCCATAATGATAAATTACCTACTTTGTTGCATATTAATAAAAGGAACATGCGTTTGTGTAACAAAAACGATCAAAGATTAACTGTTTCTAAAACTTTGGACATCACAATGCTGTCAGAATATCGTCATATGTTAATCGTAACTAACGCCAAATGATCCAAACTGAATGGAGCATCATTGGGAAAACAAAACATGCAAACACTCACAACAGCTATTTCTTCATTAACATTACTGTTACACCTGAAATGATTCACAGCATCACATCTGGACGTGACTCTAACATCGTCAACAATACAAGGGAGCATAAGAAGTTAAAACATTGTGAAAAAAAGAATTAATCCTCAATTTTGAGTAAAATATCTTCTGTTTATTTATTTTTTTGCATTTATGCAAATAATATTATATACAACAAAAGCAACTTTTTTCTTAAAAAGGTAGCAAAAAAATAAAAAAATGAAGACGTCAGATTTAAACATGCAAATACGAAATTATCTCCACATATTTCATGAACAAATATGAAAAAGTTAATATATGTATATATTTGGGCTGTCAAAATTAACTTGTTAACGCAAATTCGTTTTAATAGCACAAATTTCTATCAACGTGCGATTGATGCAGCACACGTTGTCGTTTGACCGTTTTTATAAAAAATATAAATAAATAAATATAAAAGAGGCAAAATTCAAACCTTCAATGCGACACACATTTATTCACGACATCCTTTCTTAACTCAGATAAAAAAATATATATCTAAACTCCATCAAAATATCATTTTGAATCACTAAGCATTTGTTTTACTGATGTCTCAAATCAGCACCGAAATCCGGCAATTAAAACCGTCTGTGTGGAAACAAAGCAAAAGTTCCATTTGGTGTCCTGATGATTTACAGAAATCAAAACACCACAATTACGTGGAAACATTTACAAGAATATTTCTAATAATAAACATATATTTCTATAAAATATCTATCTTTGTCCATGCCTATGTTGATTAGAGTATTTTAAAACGTATAATATAAATATATATTTATAATATAAAACTTAAAAGTATAAATTTAAGGTAAATTTAGAACAGATAATAATAGGCGAATGTTGCGATTTATCACGAGTTAACTCATGACAATCAAGATATTAATCGCGATCAAAATATTTAAACGATTGACAGCCCTAATATATACATATACAGTATATACTGTGACAATGTTTTCAATTTTTCTAATTAAAAAAGAACTGCGGCGCCTCCTTTAAAAACGACTCCATTGATAATCTATTTTTGTATCAGAGATTGAATTATGACTTTTTTTAGGTTAAACAATATGATTTTCTAGTTTCACTGCTAAATAACAGTTACCTCAAAATGTTTTTTTGTTTTTCAGAAATTTTCTGTAAAATCACATACTTCTATAAAGTCAGTCCTATTATTTTTGCATTATATAGAAAACTAAAAAACCCGTCAAAATAGTTCTACTACTAGTTCTATAACTAGACCCTAATTCAACCTACAACATGTCAACATTATGCAGCATTTATATACCACCACAAAAGGATGGTTCAGTGCACTTTTGTGGAAGTCGGACTTTCAGCAGGAGCAGCCCGCTCATCCTGACCTCAGTCCCTTCTTCCTCAACATCCTCATCATTCAGGATGAAGGGTCCACCACACACTTGATAAAAAGTGTGTCGTCTTTGCAGTACGCATGCTTCGGAGATCGAAGCCTGGACAGAGGGCAGAAGAGAGGGCACCCGCTGGCCACGTTCATCTCAGAAACGGGCCGCTGGAACGACACGGACGAGAGGTCAGGACGAAAGGTGTCGATTACATGCTCTTTTTGGTTCTGGTCAATGAGGAAGAAAGTCACCTAGAAAGAGGGAGAAGGCCGTCGTCACATCAGACTGTAGGTGAATAGGAAGCTGTGTTGCTGTCTCACTTAAAGTAACATCAGAATCAGTCCTAGAGCTCCATAGGAAGCAAGACTCAAGAGCAAAGTTATTTTTACATAGTTGGCCAAATATAAGCAAGAGGTTTTGTATGGTATTTTAGGAAACCTATTTAAAATCTGAGGCCCAAAAAAAAAAAAAAAAATCTTTTTTCACATTTTTTATTTTTTTGCCAATAAACCAATCATAACTATGACGGCATTTTAGTGCCACATTAAAAAAAATAAATAAATCTAAGCTTCAGAGATTAAAGTCGTAACAATATGAGAATAAATTCGTAAGGTTTTGAGAAAAAAGTAAAACTTACGAGAATCGAGTCATAGCAATATGAGAAGAAATTCGAAATTACGACAACAAAGTCGGAGCAATGCGAGAATAAAGTCGCAACATCTTCAAAATAAAGTCCAAATGTGTTTACATGAGACAATGAATTTCCTCATTGCGAAATCCTAACCTGAAGTAGGATTTAACCAAATCCTCCACATCCAGTTTATGCAAAACAGCGAAACGTTTCTGGCAATCCTGTGATTTCTCTCAAAATATTACGCCTTTAATACAAATATTTGTACTTTATGATCAAAATTTCGACTTTATTCTGGTAATTTCGAGTTTATTCTCAAAATAATTCCAATTTGTGTTGTACTGCTATGACTTTATTCTTGTATTGCTACAACTTTATTGTATTATAAAGGTCTTGCTCAGGGCATTCGATCTTATCTAATAACTTACAGGTTTTATATACAAGCTTTTTTTTATATTTAAAGTTGTGTTTATACTTTTAAACACCAATAAAATCTCTATTTAAAGAATAACACACAACTAAAGAGGCTCTAATGATCATAACAGATATGTTTAAATGCGGCCATTTCCGGTTGCCAAATCAATTCGATCCGATTACACGTACCGTAAACATCGCAATTCCACTGTAATATTCATTGATTGTATTACGCATACTCTAAAGAAAACTCCTGTGCAGGCACATAGCATCTATCATCACATTTACACCAAATAAAATAAAGAATCTGTGAGGAGATGATACCAAATGCACTAATAAATGGTCCTGCCGTATTGCCATATATAAAAAATATACCGTATTGGGCAAAAGCTTTAGGAAGGTGTGAATAAATGCTGTACGGTAAAAATACTTTTACAAATATTCGGCAGCAGTCTCATGAAGCCTCGCTGCTACTAAGCTTGATGATTGCTCCGTCTTATTGACTGTGTTTGGATTGTTTTTGAGCGCAAATCTAAACTTTTAATGTACACACAAGTTTACCGTCGGCTCCTAGTCGTGTTAGTCGAGTCAAAATTGTGTAATGTGTGATGATATAACGAGGAGTGTGTGCATCAGCCTGAACCTCTGTTTATTTTATTAATGACTGTCATGTAGGGCGTTTTGGTGACAAGGTGAGGGAGGAGGATTGAGATGGTTTGTACATGTGCAGAGGAGGGACATGGGGTATATCTGTAGGAGAATGCTGAGGATGGAACCACCAGGAAGGAGGAAAAAGAGGAAGACCAAGGAGGAGGTTTATGGATGTGGTGAGGGAAGACATGCAGGTAGTTGGTGTGAAAGAGGCAGATGTAGAGGACAGGGGGGTATGGAGACGGATGATCTGCTGTGGCGACTCCTAATGGAAGCAGCCGAAAGAAGAAGAAGAAGATGCAATGCATTATCAATGATCTGCAGTCTGTCCCAGGTATGTGTTTTATCTCGGTTTCATGTTCTGTATGTGAATCGGTAGCCGTAAGCATTAACACACGTGCTGAAAAATCCTTTTCGGTCCAATCAAAATGTCATTAAGATCGATTGAGGTGCGATTGAGGTTACTTTGATTACTAATAGATTATTTTTGTCTGTTTTAAACCTATTTAATGTGTCATTTATTAATGAATGACATTCAATTTTTTACTATTAAGATTTTATCTTGTGGACAACTGTTTGTGGACACCGGACCATGTGCTTTCCAAACATCCCATTCTACTCTTCTGGGTGATGTTCTAGATGATTTTGGTGTGTGGTCATGGAAATTTGTGATCATTCAGCTATAAGGCAGCATTCCATTTCATCCCAAAAGTGCTCAGCAGGGTTGAGGTGAGAGCTAGATAGCAGACCTTTCAAGATCTTCCACTTAACTTTCATTTAAATCATATCTTCATAGAGCTGGCTTTGTGCAGGGTCTCCTAGTTCAAGATAAGGAACCGCATCCAAGGACATCATATACAATTGTGTGCCTCAATCTAAGACTGAAAAGTCAGGTTGTCCCAATACTTTTGACCATATGGTGTATGCGAGATTATAGCCATGAAAAATGGTCTTTCTCTTACAGACTCTCTCTCTGTCCTGAAAAGCATACTGCAGTCTTCTATGAAATATCCATAACCTCACATGAATTCAGGCCTCGAAGCAGCACCATGTCGACATTATGCAGTGTTTAAAGGCAACGTTTTTGTTGCGGCAGCAAAAGCGGATTTTAAAATACTAGAACTTGTGGAGAAACAGATTGCAGGAAAATCTGTCACTTTCCGAAGTTTTCCAATAATATCCCCATACGTAGACTGATTTAAATTCAGAAAAAACGCCTGAAATCTCTCTCTCTTACAGAATGCATTGGCTGAAAATATTAAAAACGTTTTATAATTCTGAGGTCCCGAAATATACAGTGATGGTGATATTCTTGACAAGACGATCTCTCCATTTTAATTTGATTTCCACTGCGGTCTGTATTTTTTGGACGCCGTCACTTCAAATCCGTTTGCATTCGTGCCAGAACATATCGACCTGTTTTGCTGTGTCAACTGCAGCCATAGCAACAAGGATTTTATTCCAGATCCAGAGAACAGAGTCCAGTGAAGAAAATCTGAATAATCCTGTCTGGAGCTCTAGTTACAGTGTCTGAATTTTTGGGGTTATACATCATTTGTAAGTTGCAGGTTATTGTGTGCTGAGCGACAATCATTCATTCTTACCTTGTGTTTGAAAGGCCATGAGAGAAGTGGGTCATACTCTCCTTTCATAATCACGAAAAAAAGAGAGATGTGCGTCCCTTTTCCCACTCCGTCTCCGTACATGTACAGACGCATGCACACTTTAAATCCGTACCTGGATGTATAGAAAGCTGAAAGCACACAGACAGAGCACAATGTATTTATACCTGTTATGTGAACGTTTTTGCTTGTTTGGACTTATATTCTCGAAGTTTTTTCCAAGACAGAATGTCCCAAAGTGCTTTATTAATAATGTTACACAATACACACATTTCGTAACACTGTACCTTTTTTTAATTCGTTAAAGAATCGTCATTCTATCATTTCAAAGTTATATTTAATATATATATATATATATATATATATATATATATATATATATATATATATATATATATATATACACATACATACGTATATATACACATGTCTATACGTGTGTGTGTGTGTGTGTGTGTGTGTGTGTGTGTGTACATATATATATATATATATATATATATATATATATATATATATATATATATATATATATATATATATATATTTATTTATTTATTTTTTTTTTTTTTCCCCTCAGGACTGCAACTTTAGTTTGTTTAGTCTCCGCCTCGCACTTTGCATTTTTTGAAAAATATTATTATTATTAAACTTAAAATCATACACAACACCAGGGATAAAAAAACATATCAAATAAAAACTAGATTTAGTGCATTGTCACTGTGGCAAGAAAACAAAAAATTTGTTTAGTCCATTAAACTACGCACGGAGGACTGCGTTTCCCCACGGACTGTTATTACTGACGCACCACCTGCTAAACTCTGTTTAAACCCTGTTTCTGCCACATAAAAAAAAAGGTTTGCCTAATTCCGACTTTATTTCTCGCAATTCTGGCTTAGCCAATCGGGCAGCGTCACCCCCACTGTACTACCAGAAAGCTTTACACATTGAAAATGAAATGGGCTACAGTCAATAGAATCGCATGGTAATAAACTGAGCCTCCGATCCCTGGATAGAACTCTGTCTAACAATCAGCTCTGGAGGAGGTTGAACAGGACAGAAGAAGCAGAGGAGCCTCGTTCATACACCGACAGCTTCAAACTGTAGGCCGCCAACATGGTTACCGGCGGATGAACCAGAAATGTTGGATGTTTACAGGAAATAAAGTCAAAATTCTTAGGAATTAAATTAGAATTGCAAGGAAAAAAGTCGGAATAAGAAGTTTTTTTTTTATGTGCCACAAACAGGCATCCATAAGATTCAGGCCAAAGAAAAACGTCATTTTGAAAATTTGGGATAATTTCAAACAAAAACAAAGAAAACACTGTCCAGTGCGTTTACTTTTTTTTTAGAGTAATCTGAGATGTATTTATATATTTCTATTTATGATTTCTCATTAATATATTTGTATTTTGATGTAATATGGAAATTAAATGCACTAAATTGGTTTAGTTTAGTAGTACAGCTTGTCATGTTAACAAGAAAAATTGAACAACTAAATGACAGAAAACTTCAAAAAAGCTTAATAATCTTAATTAACATCAAACTTAATAAACGTTTAGAATCATGGCCTTGTAGAAAACGTACTCCTTTTCAATAATTAATTGACTGTCTTTGTAAAAATAACTTTTTAAAAACTGTTTGCATGCAGCATCTGACATTTCTGGCAAGTTCCTGTGTTAATATAAAAAAATTACGACATGTTAGAACGAGTGCATCAATATAAACCTGAAATTTGCCTTGCAGTGTTATTACAGGAAATAAATCAAAATCTTCTAACCAGAATCTACAGCAGAAAGAAAGACTGCATTCACATTTTCCTAAAAATGTTGCACTGTCTAACATACTGCTACTACTACTAATAACAATAATAATAATTATATTAATATAATAATAGTTATGAATAAACAAAACAGACAGACAGACAGACAGACAGACAGACAGACAGACAGACAGACAGATAGATGGACAGACAGACAGACAGACAGACAGACAGACAGACAGACAGACAGACAGATAGATAGATAGATAGATGGATGGATGGATGGATGTTGTACACGCACTCGCCAAATCTGATCTGTTTTAAATCTGGTGCTAACTATTTAAAAAAATGAATTTAAAATTAAATGCTGACTGAGCACAAAACACACACTGGACAAAAAAAAAATAAACACTTTAAATACAGTAATTTAGCAAATCATTGAAGCATGGAATGTCTATATTTTAGACCAAAAGGTTTGAATCCACATATAAATGGAAAAATTAAACATTTTCTTTCTAGTCATTCTTTTTCTAAATAACAAAACCTTTTAAATCTAATATAAGGCATTTGTCTGAAACACATTGGACTGATAACAAAGGCAGGAATGCTCTTCCCATAATGACTAGAAGCACACGACGACAAACTGTATAAACTCATTCAACTTCAGAAAGTGCTTTTTCCTGGGCAGGGTTACACTGAATACTGAACATATCCTAGCACAATAATTACAAGCTAGCAATGTTGAAAAATACTTGAGCTAGGAGATAAAAACTTCTGCATGTCAATGTGTACAAAGTCAGCTCCATGACGATAAGGTGTACATGGGCTGGAATGGAAAATCTTAAAAGGCCTGCTGTAGAGATCTGAACTTGACTTGTTGAACACCTTTGGCATGAATTGGAACACTGAAAGCACCCCATGATTCCTCATCTCCCCTACATCAGTATCTGACTTTACTAACACCCTTGGGGTGAATGAAAACAAATATCCACAAGCACACGCCAAAATCAAGTAAAACATCTTCTCAGAAGAGTGGAGGGAATAAGAGCAAAATGGGACTAAATGTGGAATACTTTGCTCATAGTATCATTTAAAGGTACTCTTTAAGGCTCATATGGGTGTGATTCTTCGGTGTGCAAAAATACTGAATAGTATATGTGCTTCAATGGAAGAGAAAAGACCATGGTTGTGGAAGTCTAGTTCGAATGCATATTACAGTACATGACTTACACGGCTGATTTTGGGGCCCGGTGTGTACACCCCCAGCTCACTGGCTCATTTTCTCAGTCTGCACACCATTGCCAAGGCTATTTTCAAGCACGTTATAGAAAATGTCAGAGAGGACTTTCAATTTATTATGTGTGTGTGTGTACCTGGTGAGTACTGGTTGCTCCTTTGCCCTGTGGCTGCCTCTCTTAACTTCTGACTGACATCACAGATTTTCCAGAGAAACGTGCCATCATAAGACACGTCCTGTTGCGCATTGATGCTCTGCTGCAGGGACGCGATGTGCATGTCTTTCCGGATCATTCTCTGCTGCTGCTCTGCGATCTAAAAAACAAAACACGATCCAGGCCTCTGCTGTCAAACGGGACATTCCTCAAATCCAGTGTAGCTTTTGAAACCCTACACTGAACACACTTACCATACACTGGCTATAAAAAACCCTGAACTCTTCCACTGCACTGTGATCTTATCAATGAGTACCAGCTCTTGAAATGAACACCGTCGACGCAAGGATATAATCCTGCTAAAGCTACACATCTCCGGACCGATAACAGGCTGCCTGCGATAATGATACGGATTTATCACCTAACCGCTCCGAGCTCATGGCCGAGACTCACAAAGTCGCCCGCTGATACTATTATAGAGACCCACAGGAGTCCCGAATAAATAATCTCTCCATTTATGTCTACGGGAAATGTAAATCAAACAAGCGAAATGATTTTATAGCATGTTTCACGCTAAATTGCGTTCTATATGTTATATGGTTAGTTTATAGTCAGCCACATGTGCATCTTATTTGCAGAACGACGGCCATACCGGAAACAGGACGAAAATAATGAACTTGTTTGTTTTACAGGGGAAAAAAAAGGATTTTGATGGCTGTAATGACTATTTACATTATTGATTGAGATGAAAGAGCAGGAAGAGATGATTGTGTTGCGCACAGGTGCCAGAGCAGCTTTTGTTAAACTAATTAGCATTACCAGTAACAATAATTTGCAACGGAGTCAAACTGCTTCCTAATTAAAACAAACATAAATTTACTTCCTGGAACTGGGGGGGCTGTGTTTACCCAAAATGTCCTGACCGGCCATTTGTTCTGCTGAGTGCTGCTAATTCGCTTTTGAATAGATTTTGTACTAAAAACATGCTTTTAAATAAACTCCTGCCTAATGAGTAAATAGCAGGCAAAATGTAACCTATTGTTTTTACTATTCGTGCCTTCAGTGATGGTCCAAGCACACGTTTGACCTCACCATACTCATCTACCTTACCAAGCGGGTTCCAAGATTTTCTAATAATAAAGAATCCACGTCTCCAAATGTTTGACTGTAATAGCTGGTAGGTGATTATCATTATATCATTACTGTATAATCATCATACCCGTTATATTAGAGGGAAAACTCTCATAAATGCGCAACAAGGCGAAACAACAAACTCACAGATTTCACCCTGATTATGAAATAACGCTTCGACGTGACAGCAATGAGAAGACCGCACGCTTTAATCCGTTAATTGTGCTACAGGAATGAGATAAGGTATTTCATATGAAGCACTTTGGTAGGTTTATGGCTTTCTTAATGAACTTTCAGCAAGAGATAACAAGAGAGAAATCCGTTAATGGTGTTCTGCAATGGGGTCTAATCACGTTAGGCTGCAATTTAAACAAAAGGAAAGTTGAAACTAATTAGTAAATGAGGGAAGCCAAAATGCAACGAGAAACAGTGGCGGAATTATGATATAGAGGAAATGCTAGATTGTCATAAATAAATAAATAGATATTCAATTTATGCTACATTGGTTTAGTTGGTGATATAGTATAGCAAAGCAAAGCTATAATTCCATATTTCTTTGATATTGACAGCGATGGACGAAGTACACAAATCACGTAGTTGAGTAAAAGTAGAGATACACTGGGTAAAATATTACTTCAGTAAAAGTGCTTTCTTTAAACTTTCACTTCAGTAAAAGTACAGAAGTATTTGCCTTCGAAATCACTTAAGTACAATGATTGATTATGGCTATAATGTTCCTATAAGGGCTGTAACAATTCCTCAAATAATTCAATTACAAAAATTCATTGATTTAACTAAACACGGGGCCCTGTGTTTCCCACGGACCATTATTACTGACACACCGCCTGCTAAACTCTGGCGCACTCTGGACAGGTAACACAGAAGACGCTGCAAAACGAAAAACGGAGGAACAGGCAGAAAACTGCGAAGGGATGAGGAGAAGATTCAGGCCAAAGAAAACGCCAGAAAGGTTCCAAAGTTTGGGATCATTTCAAACTAAAACAAAGAAAACGCCATACAGTGCGGTTACCGTTTTTAAAGTACAGTAACCCCCCGTTTATCGCCACAATAAACGAAAAAAACGCAATAAACGGACAGCAACACAAAAACGCTATTTTATTTTTACAGTATTGTACTGTATTAAAATTTTACTTAATTTTATAATTAAAAATCATATTTTAATTAATACATTTCATTATTTCAACATAAAACTCAATAAAAACAATTCCCTATAAGTTTTTTGGTCTATCATGCTATCTGCGAGAGACCGGGAAAATCAGCCAAACTAATGAGTTATGTGGCAAATGCAATTCCGCGATAAACCGGGGCGTGAGATTCCAACCTCGGTAAAGCGGGGGATTTCTGTAGTTTGAAATCGATTTTTATATTTTAATTTCTATACAAATAAACAGTGCGTTTAAGAGGTCCCTCAGCAGTGGCCGTGTGGAGCACGGTTTTAAAGCTGGCGATAAATACACGGATTTAGAGCGTGGAAAATTTCAAGTAGCTTTTTCGAGTAAAACCACATCGTGATACCGTGCGAGATTCAATCAATAAATACGCGAGTGAGAATAATTGTAAGTTTCATTAAACTAATATTTTCCCATAACCTACTCTACACTGCGGAGGGACTTTTTAAACCCACTGTATTTGTATTTTAATGTAATATCGCTATTAAATGCACTCAATGGGTTCAGTTTTCACAGATATTCTTCTATGCGATTTCATCAAAAAAAAAAAAGTAATAAAAAAAAAAAAAAACGACTTGTTCAGTTTAAGAGACCCGTCTTATTTTCTCTCTCTTATTAAGTTTTGCTTTTTAATAAAGAAAAAGTCACTTCTTATCTGATTACTTGATTAATCGATGTAATATTCATTAAAATACTTAATTACTAAAATAATCGATAGCAGCAGCCCTACTACAGTACTATGATTTATTATGGCTATGATGTTCCTATTATCATTGTTGTCACAAGACTCTTTGCTTAATCAACACATTTTATGTAAAAGGACTGAAATGTTACACTTAACACATTAATCTAATAGAATGATATTAATGAATCAAACGCTGATTGATATCGAATAGAATTATTATGAGCCCAAAACTAAGGCCACAGGTGTTGTGGCGAGTTCGAGTCAGTAGTTTCTTTCATCAGTTATTCCTCTCAAAATGTTCTTCTTCCTCTTCAACTGATGCTCAACTGTATGTTGATGATCAGTAGACACCAGCAATCGACAATGGAAACAAGTTTAAAACAGAGCGTGCAATCGTGTTTGACCAGTTGAGATTTTAATGTAGAATAAAAAGTACGATATTTGAATTTGAAATGTAGTGAAGTTAAAGTAAAAGTCTCCCCAATGGAAATACTTCAGTAAAGTAAGAATACGTGAAAAAAGCTACTT
Source organism: Silurus meridionalis (assembly GCF_014805685.1). Lineage (NCBI taxonomy): Eukaryota > Metazoa > Chordata > Actinopteri > Siluriformes > Siluridae > Silurus > Silurus meridionalis. Next base: position 22,954,456 of record NC_060900.1, read on the forward strand.
AAGTACAGGATGAATTACATTTACTGTATTGTTACTGTCCACCACTGGATACTGAAGGCTACAATCAATGCATTAATCCCTTAAAGCTTGCCTAAGCAAAACATTTGACCCGACTTGTCCTTTAGAAATCACGTCAAATTTAAAACAAAGCACATAAATGATAATCCTAAATGACATACCATGTTCCCCAAGTGCTCCACCAGCTGCATGCTGTTCTGGGAGTCTCTGTCAATGGCTGCCACTGTGACCTGGGTTTTCTCCACCTCACGGTTAAGTGCAGAGATGATATTTTCCATGATCTGCAGCCTCTGCTGAAGGGCATGAAGCTGCTGCCCCACTTCAAGCTCAGCCTGGTCATCGTGAAGGCTGAGTGCCATGTCGTTCCCTCCTCTGTCGCCTCCGTCGACCTCTAAATCATCAGCTGACTCAGCACTCACGGAAGGTGTGCTCTGGCCGTGGAGGAGCATATCTAAGCCTGGGAAGTGCACACTCCTCTCAGGTGGGGTGGGAACAGAAACTCGAATGCTCCTGAGGGTTTCGAGGATTAACTGGAGGTGGACAGCGGAACTGCAGTTTTCATGTTCTCGCACTTTCTCCACACTTCCCTGAAGGAACCAAATAAGCCGTCAGTTTTATTCATGTTTAACGCTGTTGTAAATAAAAATTGCAAAACATAGTCTAAAATAAAACAAACTAGTCAAATTAATTGCACAGAAACATTTTAAATGCATTGTTGTAATAACATACTTATTATAGGTCTATCAACCCATTAAACTTTTTACTTACAGCACCTTTAAGAATATTCCACAGTTTCCTAATTAACTAAATTAAATAATAAGGGAAATCAGTGCTTGCTCATAATCTGATCATTTTAATAGTTACCTTAAATGTGCACCCAACGTCAGAGAAGACACACGCCTCTTTCTTTTTGGTATTTCCTTGCTTATTATCCTGCAAAAATAACAAATATCTTTCTAAATCTTAGGCATACACCCACATATACAATATACATATACAATCCAAGCCTTTTCATTACGCGTCATATAATGTTATCACCCAAAAACGTAGAAATTAACGTTTCATTACTGACTGAACTTTTACTTTTTTATTATTATTATTATTTTCACCTTTTGACGTTTTTCTCCTTTCGTGGCCTTCTTGTCACTGGTACACACATGCTTCTGTAAGAAAAAAAGCTTAAATTGGGCTCACTGGTTTCAAAATGTTCACCAAAAATACACTACCGCTGTTTAGCGCTCCATTAACAGTACACCAGTGATGACAAATTGAGGAATTCATTTACCGTACTGTTCTTCTTTTTATATATAAAATATAATATATACTTATATATTCATATATAATATATCCATCCATCTATCTATCTATCTATCTATCTATCTATCTATCTATCTATCTATCTATCTATCTATCTATCTATCTATCTATCTATCTATCTATCTATCTATCTATCATCAAGACATTAAAATGTCTTGTTTTTATTAAAGTAGTTTATTATTATATATATATATATATATATATATATATATATATATATATATATATATATATATAATATGTGTTTTTTTTTCTCTGTTTAAAATCCCTTTAAAAAGTTTTAGTCATTGAAAGTCTAAAGTCTTCTTTAAGTGTAGATTAAATCAGTGTCAGACTTCTGAGATTTAAACCTATTATTACATCTTTCCTCTTTTGCTTCTCTAATCCATGTCCCTGAGCTCCAGGATCAGTTTGCATGACAGCAGAAGAAATATGGCTCTGGAGATTCTACAGCTTACAGGCACCCACAGGGGTTTCACCAAGGGCACACTACCCCTCAAACTTTGTCTGGCTACTGCGAAGGCGAGAACTCTATGAGGGCAGGCAATATCTGTGTTTTCGAAAACTCTCAAGATAGTACTATATTCTATTCTCTTCCTCATATACAACTGCAGATGTGGACACATTTATTGGTGCCCCATCAAAAAAAAAGAATATAATGAACATCTGGATTAAAGTGATGTTTTAAACTAATCTTTGAAATTTGTGACGATTTCGAATATTGACCAAACATTGGAATCATTACAAAGCATCCCATAATTTTTTTTCCATGTCCTTTTTATTGAATTTATTATTTCAGATATTCTTTTGAATCAAAAATCAAACACAAAATCTGATTTTATCTATGCAACAAGCTACACAACAAAAACAAACACCTACACACTGATCTATGATCAATCCTGCTAATTTCACATGAAATCTAAAGACGTTTTTGACACGAGGTTCTTGTCTTCTTTAACGCTCCAGACACGGCTGGAAAATGTGCACTGAGTCTGGGTCATATTTATATATATATATATATATATATATATATATATATATATATATATATATATATAAATGTTTGTTTGTTTTTTTAATCTATTTGTAATGTTCTGTTTCAGACCTTTGCCTTCATTTCTACCTTCAACCATTCGAATTTAACTATGGTGACCATCTATGTTTTGACTCCTGATTCTTGACCTGAATTTATACACATCTGCAACTTTACAACATCTCAATCCTACTGCAATATACAACACACAAGTCAACGTAGGGATTCTACACAGCACTGCACAGCACACATTATAAATAATGCAACCGTCTCATAACAAACAACCGCTCCATTAGAAATGATGGTTGTGCCGCTAGGATGCGGATATGAACTGAAGTGCAAATTTTTCTCTTATTGTCACATAAACATGTATACATACAGTGCAGCACATTAGTATTTTTGTACATTTTGGCTGCTTAATTAGGTTGGTCAGAGCACAGGGTCATGATGCTCCTGAAGAAGAACAGATCAATGACCTTGCTCATGAACCACAATAACAGCTTGGTGACTTTCAGTAATCCTGGATTGGCAAACTCAGCCCTTTTAAAATGTAATGAAATCAAATTGAAACATTTTTTTAAATCTAAATTTCCTATTTCTATGAGACACAAGGTATTTTCCTGGGACTTGCTTGTCGCTTCCTTATTTATGGCTCAGCACTTGCGTTTTCTCTAAAGCAACCCAACAGAAATATGAAATATCAATGGAACCAAAGTTGACATTTAGATTTTACACATCTGTTCCCAGTTTTCCTTATATCCCATTAATCCTAAATAAGGATTAACAAACTGGTGTGGTTCAAGACTAGGATTCTCCAAAACCCAATACAAATAATGGAAGTAGGAGGTTTTTATTTTCATGAGGTAGGATTGGGCAGTCAGATATGAAGCATGCCGGACATAGAAAGTGCACTTTGATTAACACGGGAGGCAACAGTTCACTCGTGAGGTCATGTAACCCGACTGAGGTCAAGCAAAAACAATACTGATGGCAAACGCACAAAAATAATAAGTGCGAAAGAAATTGGGATTGGTCAAAAATCTTTACGTAGAAGTGCCATAGAAGTAGTGTTTGTTAGAACATTCTTGTAAAGCTATAAAATGGTGCAAGATTTATAGATAGAACTATAGTTATAGATTTTCATGCCACACTTATGTAGTGTTAATATATTGGGCAATTATGTGCAATAATTTCAGTGCAATAATAATAATAATAATAATAATAATAATAATAATAATAATAATAATAATAATAGTTTCACGTGCAATATTCTGCCATCAGTTTTACTGGTGCTACACATTACATACAGTTTATTTCAATAAGATTGGAAATGAATTAATGAATATAATTTATACTTAATATATAACATATATATTTTATTTTACTTTTTTTTTCCTATAATCATTACTTTCATTTTTACTCTGAGCAACTGCAAAACAACAATTTCCCTATGGGCATAATGAATAATGTATTCTGATCATTCTACAAAAACTACACAATTCAAACTTACATAAGATTAGTGTTAGAATCTCTTTTCATTGCTCCAGTTCATATCCTTAAATACAATGGATGTAAGATTAAGTGACTTCAGGGTGAAGCAGAACTAATATAAGGGTGTCACAGCAATAAGAGAAAATACATTTGCAATAATTTTCCAAACTATATTATTTTTTCCCATCCCTTTTAATATCATGAGTCATACCTTCATGCCATATAATCCCAACTGCATAAATCTCAATTCCATCCTGTGACACTCTATAATGTGCAATAGTTCAAGTATGAGTGAATATTTATTTGAGTCACTGTACAAAAATTAGAAGTTCTTACCTGAAGTTCTGAAGGGGTCAGAGGGCAGGAACATGTAGGACATGTGCTCTTATTATTGGGACAGCCTTTCTCCAGGTGAGTGGCCAAAGTTTTCCTTAGAACCATCAAGCCACAGCCAACATTGCAAGGGATTAGCGCATACTCACACTGACTCTGATGCTCCTGCAAAATGTTCACAAGCTACAATCAGGATATTTCAGAAATAGCGCTGGCAACAATTCAATTTTCCGTTTTCCAGAAGGGCAAATGCAGTTTTGATAATTAACATGTATGTGGTACTTTAAGTGGGATAAAGTTTTATACGAATATATTCGCCAATTTTCCAGTAAAAATGTCAATTTTATATATTCCTTTTTTTTATGTTCAAAGAGCACTTCAGGACTAAATCACATCTGAATAACGTCTTTTAGCTCAAAAGGAAAAAAAGGAAATGACTTTTTGAGATAAGGTCAAATAATAAAAAAAAATCAGACAAAAGATTTAAAAGATGGTGAAAGTTGACTGGAATCTAAAAAGCTTGTCCACTTCCACTGAGAAAGTCTTTAGAAGCTAGACGAGTAGGCCGAGAGGAAAAGAAACATGCCTTTGCTTTCTGACTGGCAGATTTATTGAAACTGAAAAAGCTAAAAAGCTGCTGTACTGCTTTGGAGAAGTGCTTGCGGTTGGATTGTGCAATGAGGTGACCACAAAATCCAGCTCTTATATCCAAACCACATTCCAGTGGTGTCCTTTAGTAGTAATGTAGGCCAGCAGACCATAAAAAAGCTGAGCTAAAAGGTTAGTGTGTCTCAAAGGCCCTGAATGGCCAATTACATCAGATCAGAAACTTTGCAGATCTCATTTTCAGGTTGGGTTCCAAATGTAAAAGTGCACATCTCATTTCTCATTTTGGCCTGAAGGTACTGTATGTGTTATGGGAAGAGCTAATTATGGCCATTTTTATGACCTTTCTTCACTGTTGGGGTTGCCAGATCGATCTATTAAGAAAGTATGAAGAAATAAGATAGGCCCACTTTTTTAATTTATGCATGCCAGTTAAATATTAAACCATATCCCCTGTGTGTCTTTCAGTCAGCGAGGAAACAGACCCAAATTTATATCCTTATTTTACATACATATATTTTTACAAAAATGATATCACATTTCATTTTCAAAACAGACTACATGTAAATATACAATACACAATATTATACTGCCATGCAATGTTTACTTTAATTTACATGTTCTCTGGACTCTCCTCATTTTAAATGAGCATGAAATTGGTGTACATTTACACTTTTAGACTTATGTTCGACAAGTTTATATATAACATCTGCTAACTACTGTATATTTCTTGGCAGTGCCAAATGTTTCTGCCAAAAATAGTCAAACTGGACTAAAAAGATAAACATTGACAATATTTTTGGCTTACAAACAGTTACCTACAACTTAGTGCCAAATCTAACACTACAAAAGTGTTTAAGGTAATGTTAACTAGAAAGTCATGAAATATGCTGTTTTGGGGTTTTTTCAGGAGCAAAGGTGAAAAAATTCAGCCATGTAGACATCAGTTTACATAAGTTTGTAATGTATTGTTACAAAATGTTACAATTTTATTGCTATTTACTAAAATTTTCTTTTAGATCACCTTTGCTTTTGCCACTGCCAGCAAGTTGTTCCTGACTGCACATTGAAAAATATTATCACACCCTCCCATTCCCTTCTTACCCCTTATGTGGAAGAAACACTATTTTATTCTGTATTTTGGAAGCCAATCTCTCTGAACACAAACTGGTCATCAATATTCAATAAAATTCAATAAAATATTTAATAAAATTAATGAAAAATTGTGAATTGGAATATCAATAACTTTAATTTTTACACTGTGTATATGTAGCACTTGCTTTTAGAGTTCTGAGTGAAAATCGGATTTGTGTGAACAGTATAAACTCCAGAGTAAAAATAATATATCAATCATTGAGTTTAAACCAGATGATAAACTCAGCTACTTGCCTTAAATTATATTATTCAGTAAGTGCAAATAATTATTCATTAAATTTTACAAAACTTAAAGGAGAGTTGAGAACTGTGAAATAGTGTATTTTTTATTTTTTTTCAACTTTAACTTCAAATGATTCTAAATGTAAATGTGAAAACTACAGAAAGGGCAGCAGAGAGAATGCCTACAGACTACCTTCCCAGCAGAAAAGTGAAAGGTGTCCATTAGCTTTCCCAATGCAGGTGCTGTACGGCATCTTTGGATTTCAATAATTTTTTTAATCACAAAATGACCTGGCAAATAAAATGCAAAAACGGTTTGATATTGATATGCCTCTATACTACTCTTTTGTTTTGAGAGATGAGTGCCCTCTCTGTAGCTGTTCTTGCCTCAAAACATGCCAACACAGTATCAGTTATTACTATAATTCCCACATAGTATTTTATGCCACGATAGAAAAAACTTTCATGAATGCGTATGCAATTGGAGAAAATAAACAGCGTGAGAAGCCTTCTGATCCAGGGCCATGGGTTCCCCAAAGAGCCCCTAGAGGTTCATGATGGAACTGCAGGGAGATTGTGTGTCAGATTTAAAGTTAAACTAAATGTCCATATATTATGTTTGGACTTTTAGCTTATATTTAGCTTACATTTAGCTTATATTAAATAATATAAACTAAATGAACCAAAACCATATTGTATAAATTTAGTACAAATTAAATCACTTTACATATCCTTGCTGTTGTTTAAAATCATTGGGGTCAGGTGATTTTTTAGTGTTTTTAGCACTTGTGACTGGCTACAAGTTTGCTGTCTAGTTCATTATTTGTAGCAGAAAAAAATATAATATAAAAAAATAAAAATTACAAGTGAGACTGTCAGAACTCAAACTAAAGATTGAAACGTTAATACATTGAGTGTGACGATGTGTGACAATGACAAAAGTCTTCATAATAAGTACAAAAGCAGAAAATAAGTAATATGTAAGTAGTAACATTTCCTTCAAGCAAAACTCTCACTTAACGTAAGGCTGATTAGAATTTCCTCCAAATCGTTGTGGTTAAAGGTGTTTACAGGAGATGCAAAAGTTTGGGAATTTAGATTTTAGGTGATTTTAATGATGATTTGAAAAGAAACTAAACATGAAGTCTGTTTTTTTATGTGTAATAAATTATTTTTTTGCATCAGGGTTTAAATTAAATTAGAAGCCCACAAGATTTGTAAAAAAAAAATAAATAAAAACACCCTTACAACAAGGAATATTGAGAGAAACGCAAAACAACATTGACAGTAAATTTGCAGATTTGTTTCAGACCAAACAACTTGACTGAAGCCAAACAATGCAGTCAAAACATCTTTTTTTTTCCTCACCAAAATGTCAACCAGATTAAAACCAGACATAAACAAAAGCTTTTCTACAGGAAATTCTTTTTTTCATGTCGCATTTTAACTGTAGATAAACGGCATATAAGCTCTATAAATGTCAAGCGGCTTCAGCAAAATATGTGCCTTGTTTACTGTTATAATGTGTAGAGATCCGTTGACACATTTAAATTAATGTTTTTCTCCTCAACTTGTGTCTAATATATTGTTTTAACACATTTTCTTGATTCGTTTATTTTAGCTGTTCTGGCAACCAGGAAGATCTGGCAAGCCGAAAATAATTTGATTATACCTGTCATCTGCCAATAGGTTTTATGTACAGTGCTAAGATTAGATTAAAGTGGCTAAGTGCTAACTTCACAGATGCCTCATTCGCCATTTAACTGGCTTCGTTGCCAGAGATTATAAAACTCCAACATTTTAAATATATAATAAAAATTATTATAAAAAAATATTATTGAATAATAATTTTTTATAATAAAAATTATAATATTTTTTACATTTTATATTATTTTAATTATATTATATTCTTTTCTTCGTTAAATCCTGTTAAACGATCATAAAACAAGCTGTTACTTCACCAACCTCATCTTTTATCTCTAAAAGTTAAAACAGCATGCTACTGTTGTCTTTCCAGAAAACTTTCCCATGAAACTTTCTGAAGAAGCAATGAAACTGGAGACCTCTTCTATATACGTTTAATATTAACATATTAATCATTTTGTATATTTCTGTAAACCCTTTAGCTTCTATGTGAAGCTCTAGTTTATACAGTAGCATTACCGTTATAGAAAATGAAAATAAAATCAATCTGCTTCAAAACTTTTTTATGGTGCTGTGGTATTGTCAAACTTAGAACCTGGGTGATCCCTGGGTAAAGGTCAGCTGTATTGTGCTTTATCGTAACAACTTCATTTTCTCTTCAATCATGACCTGCCATTTACAATCACGCAGGTTGTCTGTTACATGGTGGGTTTTTTTATGCACACAGGAAAGTACCTCAAAGTCCTTCAGGGTGCTCTTCCAGGTACAGCCGTGGTTAGCACAGTGCACTCTCAGTGCTAGAATCTCTTTATTGATCGCTGCGTCGTTGAAGAACTTAAAAAAAAAAGCAGAAAACAGGGGAAATTATGGCAAGCAATTCTGTGACTCATAATTTTTCTGTAACTCGAGTCGGTTGACTGTAAGTATTTTTGACTGTTTCATGTTGTTTTCTTTAGCTGGAATGGATCCAAACATACGTTATTTCTTACTCAATCCCATTCATTACAGTAGCTAAGGAACTATAGAATGGAGGATGAACAAATATCCAAATCGAAAGAAGGAAAATCAAACAGGAGGCACTCGTAATGTAGGTTATGGTTCCAAAACTAGGGGTCATGACCCTATAATATACTAATAAGGATTGTTTTTTTTTTTTTTAAGTTAAAACACTCCAATTTGTTTTACTTGCTTATTGATTTTTTTGAATGAATAATATTAATAATTAAATTAATATTTCAGATTGAGTTTCTCTGCAACTCACAGGGCTAATGATGAAAAAAAAAACATATTGGTAGATTGATCAGAAAAGAAATGATGATGAGTATGTGGTCGAGATTTCTCCACCACCATATTTCCTCCCCACTCTAGGTTATGGACACGTCTCTAGGTTAAAGCATCTTCGTGATGCCATAAATTTACATAAGAATTTAATAGAATCCACCTTCTCGATGCTCAAAATTTCCCTTTCCATTCCTGTTGTTAACCCGAATGCATGTGTTTGTGTGTATGTGTGTGTACACACAACATTTTCATGGCTGTGGTATGATGTCATACTCAAAATTACCACCTCCACTGTAAAATTCTTAATGTCAGAAAATACTCACATTTGCTGGCAGTGGTGAACTTATTTCGATCTTCACTACACTCACTACACAAATTATTATGACTAGCGCATATTGTCATCACCCCGTATGACCTGAAGCTATAGAAAGCACCAATGAACACGGTAGTGTGTATGATGCTAGTGGGAGTGTTTTATATGCACATGCCATATACACCTCCTTGACACAGAGACTAGAACTCAATATGTGTTCATTCTGTAAGGTTTCTCAACCCAGCAGTGACACCAAGGTGTTTTTAAATAAATCTCATATCAGGAACATGTGAGATGCTACTATCAGGTTCGAGTCACTGCTGCGCTGGGAATGATCCAAATAATATATCAGGAGTGGTCCTGTGGTGGTCTCTCCCCACTGCTGCATGAAGTAGCCAGAGCCTGAAGCTGCAATAAGTAATAAAACACCGCAAAGTAACCGATACCTGGTTTTACAGTAAATATATGACACTTTTTGTTTTACTGCCAAAGATTTTGAATTTGTGAATGGTATATTCTGGTAGTCTTGTTCCCCATGAAATAAATAATAAACTAAGCCACAGACCGTAAGCAGTACGACACATGATTAAGAGGTGCAATGATTGCGATGAAGCAGCTACTTAAGAGTAATGGATCAATAAATCAGAATAAAAATGATCTAGTGATTATACTGTACCTGGTCAAGAGTCAGTAAGTCCTGGCTCTGTTGCTGGTTTGGGTCCTCTTTACATTTAGTGCACGTAAGATTTTTGTTGTTTCTGTATTTTTTTTAGAAAGAAAGAAAGAAAGAAAGAAAGAAAGAAAGAAAGAAAGAAAGAAGACGATAAATAACCTTTAAATTAAGTATTGAATCATTCGACAAGCAAACAAATGGAGAAAAAAAAGAAAAGAATAAAAAAGGCATAAACAAACGACACATAAATACGCAAATATATCTAAATAAATACCCTCATTTAAAATCGTTTTTTTTTATTCTCTAGATGTTTACTAGTTGTTTACAGTTCTTAATCATATTTCTTGGAAACCTTTCAGTCATTTTCTGTACCGTCAATGTTCCCCAAAGTAACGGTACTTTTTTTCTTGCAGCAGTCCCCACACACATCACACACATTATTATTTGCATGCCTGCTAATTATTTTGTTCTGATTAGGTGTCCTATAAGATAAGGGTTTTCACAAGTTACACAAAATGGACAAAAACTCTTGGGATTATTACTTTTCCAACTATATGTGGTTCCTCCCCAAACTGTTACCACCAACTTGGAGGGACACAATTGTGTAGGATGTCTTTGGATGGATTAAAATTGAATTTCAATTGACTTGAACTAGGAGACCTAGACCTGTTCCGGCATGACAGTGCCCCTGTAAACAAAGCCATGAAGATATGGTTTACATGGGTTGGAGTGAAAGATCACCAACTTTAGAGCTCTGACCTCACTAATCACTTTGGGGATAAATTGTAAAGCTGACTGCACCCCAGGCTTCCTCACCTACATCACCTACATTACTAACACTCTTGTAGCTGAGTAAACACAAATCTCCACAAACACACACCAGAATCTAGTGGAACATCTACCCAGTAGGTTTGGAGGTCATTCTAACAGCAAACGGGAACTAAATGCGGAATAGGATGTTTGAAAAGCACATACTGTACAAATCTTATGGTCAAAAGTCCACAAACTTTTGTGCATATAGTATTTGAGACACAAAGTGTGTGATGTTTGTGTCACTTTTTCACAACTGGATTTCTTCATTGTGCAAGTAACAGCGAATCCTTATAGATGAACCGCATACATTTTCACATGATCCATAACTTTGTTAAAAAATGACTATGCGAGAATTATGTGGCGACACAAACGGGGTAATGTAAAGAACCATGATCCCGTGGGTACCGCATTCTGTCCTGAAGCCGCACAGTGAAACAGAAACAGAAATATGTTTGAGGATCACCCTTGGTTGGTTTTGGTTTTTTGTTTTTTTTTATCTCTATTTAGCATTCGGTACCTCTTTGCATATGTTTCACGATGTCAGGAGGAACTGAGCATAATCTCTGAATTGTGCTGTCGATGATTCACATGTGAAATTTTCACAGGGGATTTCACACGCAGGGAACCCCTTTGAATGCCGTTCGTGAGTTTTCCTTTGCGTGAGTTATTTTATGTAAACACACGTGCGCATGCTTTTTTTTTTTTACAACTTACATCCCATATGAAGTCATCCACAATGTCAATGCCAAGTTTTGACTTCATTTGCCCCCCCATCATAATGAATCCACAGGAGACTTCTTGTAACAAAATCTGATGCGTCCAACAGTCAATAAGAAAACACACACAGATTATCTGAAATCCAAAACTCACAGCAGCTACTGTAGGATAAACATGGCAGCATCTAGGTTTCTAAAGGTTGATAATTTATCCAAGGTGTGTGTGTGTGTGTCTTTATAAACAGCACTACATAAAACATCACAGAGAAATACAGTAAAGCAATGATGTATTATTTTTCAAGAAAAATCTTTTTACGTTTTAAAAACGTGTCCATTTTTGCAAGAAAGTACACTTTTATCTAACCATCTTGGAGAAAAATTTTAAACGACCTCAATCCCCTACTTCTTCTGACTGTTTTTTATATTTTTGTTGCTTTTTTTTCTAACCAGATAATGCAGAAGCCATAAAAAGACAAATCTAAGACAAGATCTGTACAAAATGTCTGATTCGCACCCAATACTGCTGTGTATACAGTATGCAGAGCGTGCTGTAAAAGTCATTTCCAGAGAAACAGGATGTACATGACGAATGTCCTTCGTCTGCTACGATTTGTTGACAACACAATTTATTTATAGATATTTGATCTACAGCCTTATCAGCACATGAATGCACATTTGGGAATGTAGTGTGATCCATTAAATGCAAGCAGTTAGTAATTGTTGGAAGTAACAAATATCTCTTAACCCAGTTGAGTATCCTAAATTTGTCCTAAATTTCCTGTGTTGTCCCAAACTGTGTTATCTGCTAAAACTTCTCATAGTACACTGAACCCCGGGTTATCGTTTTAAATCCTGCGTAGAGTGAATGTTTCACACTTGTGAAGTGGGTTTAGCATCGGTTTGTTTTGGGTTTTTTTAACCCTTGGTTATGAAACCCTGCTTGAAAGGAGGGTTGGGACGTCTTTTGAGATCTGTGTGAAGTGCAGTAATATAGTAGCGCTCTGTATTTATTGAATCATGGATGTCGACTGTGAAATTTGTTTTTAACCCAGGGATCAGGCATGTACCTTGTGTCAGAGGTCATATTATGAGATGTGAGAAAGATGAAACTGGATAAACCCAGGATTCAAGTTGCATGCCTTTTACACTAATCATTGATATACACACCGACCAGACATAACATTATGACCACCTGCCTAATTGTGCTGGTCCGACTTTTGCTATCGAAACAGTTCTGACCGTCGACCGTCACCAGCGTTAACTTCTTCAGCAATTTCTATTGGATCGGACCACACGGGTCAGCCTTCGCTCCCTACGTGAAACAATGAACCTCAGCCGCCCATGACCCTGTCTCCGGTTCACCACTGTTCCTTCCTTGGACCACTTTAGATAGATACTGAGCACTGCAGACCAGGAACATCCCACAAGAGCTGCAGTTTTGGAGATGCTCCGATCCAGTCGTCTAGACGTCACAGTCATTAAACTCACTCAAATCCTTACGCTCGCCCCATTTTTTTTTTATCAACTTTGAAGACAAAATGGTCATAAAGTTATGTCTGATCAGTGTACCTATTAATCCAATTATTTTCTAATATCATAAGAGAATTGCATGTCAAAAATAGACCAAAATGCCAAAAACAAACCCCAGAAACATAAAAAATGAGCCAGAACAGGATCAAAGGAAGCTTTTGGCGAAAAAAAAATAAAAAAGTAAAATAATAAGAATGAAAATAATGCTGTTGTTTTTCTTGTTTTGACTGATGTGCTTGATGATGAGACGGTGGTGTGTTTATAGTCGCCCAATAAGTGATGCCCGCAGGCCCTGGCGGTGAAGCTCGTGCTTACCTGATGAGCCAGTGGACGCACGCGAGGCAGTAACGGTGGCCGCACGCGCTCTGGTGCGCGCCGTTGAGCACGCAGTCGCAGTGGCTGCACAGGTACTTCTGCGCCGGAACTTCATCGCAGATGCTCTGCGGGAAGCCGGACGGATACTCGTTCTCTCCCGGGGAGCTGGGCGCGAGAGGAGACGACGCCATTCCGCGCAGCCTCGAACAATCCAGCCGCGTGCGAACCTGAGCACTAGTGACGGCACTGTTCACGAGCGCGACGACGCTGCGGGAAATTTATGACGTCATCTAGGTGTTTTTTTTTTTTTTTCCGGCTAGATTTTACTGTGGGTTCCCCCACGGAAATAACAAGCTCTTACTAAGCTCTTCTGCAGAGTAACAAGATGAGCACGTTATCATCATTTTTTCTTTCGATTTAGATTTTTGTATGAAAAAATCTTTTTTTAATATATAGAATACATCATTTTTAACCCCCCTCTTCTTATACCTATTCTATTCTCTTTCCTGCTCTCGGAAAGTCCCCAGAGTAAACCACACTGACACTTTCACTTTTGCGTTCAGTCCTCCACATCAGTGGTGTCCACATAATTGTAGAGAATAAATACTAAGTCTAAGTACAAGCCAAATACTTTAAACATGTAAAGAACAACAAGCCGGACAGAATAAAGTGTGAAAAAGCAACAGGAAGTAAAAGCAGTACATTCTGCTCTCGTGCACATTCACCCATATCACTTGGCTGTCACTTCATTCATGTTTGAGGGTCAGATTCATTGATAGAGTGAAGGTGGGCATCGGTGCATTGACTTTGCCCACACAGATATGGCCTTCGAAACATGCAGGGCGTTCGCCCAGTCTGTAGGCAAAGAAAGGCATCGTTTCAGAGAAACTGTGGCACCCACAGAAACCAACTCTTCTAGTATGAAATCATACTAGTCATATGTCTGATATAACCTCATGTGTGGGATGTTGACATCATGGGCCTTGAATTTGACATATCTGCCCTACATCCTATGCATAAATCTATACACTGATCAGGCATAACATTATGACCACCTACTAGTGGTTCACCACTGTTCCTTCATTGGAACATTTTCAACAGATACTGAACCCTGCAGACCAGGAACAGCCCATAAGGCCTGCAGTTTTGGAAATGCTCTGACCCAGTCGTCTAGACGTCACAATTTGGCCCTTGTTAAAGTCTAATCCTTATGTTTGCCCATTTGTCCTGCTTCTAACATGTCAACTTTAAGGACAAAATGTTCACTTGCTGCCTCATTTATCCTACACACTAACAGGTGCCATGATAAAGAGATCACCTGTCATTGGTTATAAAGTTATGTCTGATTGGTGTAAGTTCATGATAATAATAATAATACAACCACGATTCCAAAAAAGTTAGGACACTGTGTAAAAGGTAAATAAAAACAATGCAATGATTTGCACATCTCATAAATCAATATTTTATGCACAACAGAACATAAAACTCTGTTTAAACTGAGGAAATTGACCTTTTTATTGAAAAACTTTGGTCATTTTGAATTTATTGGCTGCAACAAGTCAAAACAAAAAAAAATTGTTTGAATTTTTTCTGGAAAATTTTTATTAAAATGAAACAGTTTGAGAATCATTTTGCAACCAATCAGGCTCATCAAAAACAGGTCAGTAAGATGATTGGTTATAAATAGTTGGGTATAATTGGTATAAATAGTATTAATAATTGGGTAAACATCATTGCATTCTGTTTTTATTAATAGCTTTTGGTATTTGCTTACATTGCTATGCTGACAATACACAGTTGTATGTTTTGGAAAAGTTACATGAGAGACATCAGGCTCTCAAGTCCTTTCACTAGGACCACATGTAGCTAAAAAGTAGACTTTCTGATTATGTGGTATCTCTGGACGGTCTTTCTGCCTAAGCATGTACAGCAGTAAAAGAGTGTTTAAGTCAGTGCTCGAATTTAGAGAGGGAATTGGGGGGATCCAGGACCCCCATAAGGCTTTAGGGACCCCCCATAACAAGTAAAAAATAGACTTGGGGGTGGTAAAAATATATGAATTACACATCTGATTAAATTCAAGCAGTTATGCTATGGTACATTTTGAGAATTAATTATTTACAATCATTCATGTGACATAAGCATGTTTATTTAAATATTCGTCTTTAAAATGTAAACACCCCCACATCTAAAAACCACCAAACACGTGATATCATTTACTGCTTGTTTGGTGCCGCTACATGAAGCAGCTGTGAAATGGAGAGTAACAAACTGCCACTTGGGAAAAGAAAACTTACTGACTTTTTTAAGGGGTATTTTTCAATTTCATTCTTTCTACAATATTTACTCCATGTCAGGTTTTTTTATTCAACTTAAATTTCACATTTTTCATTATTATTGGCCCGGTTATGAAGAAGTGCTCAGAAAAAAGAAACCCTCATTTGAAGCTAGTAGCCCATATTTGAGGGAAGAATTTGGCAAGAAATCAAGTACATATTTGAGTTTGCACTCAAAAGATGGCCATCGGCTGTCAACTGCAACCAAAAACCAGACAGCACAGACAAAACCAGACAGACCACTATGGTTCTAGGTGGAAAAGTTACGCATTAACACGTATTCTTTCCCTGACATCGCCTGATACTTTGCCATCCTTTTGATGTTTTAACTAAAACAGTCTTAAACAGTCACTTAAACACTTTAAATATGTAAATAGCTGAATCTGACAGAAAGAACCCCCATCCTGCTCACCCCAACAACTGGGGACCCCCCAAAAGACTTGACTCAATTCGAGCACTGGTATAAGTCTAGACTTAAAGTCAATTTTTTTTCTCAGATAAAGGCAAAGAAGGCAGAGCAGATCTGGAGGCATCATTAATATACAGTGTTTTGGTGAACTGGGATGTTTGGATTCTTTCATCCCTCCACTCTCACATGTTTTCTCAAGTTTGTTGATGATGGTGTGTTTGGGACATCTTTTATCCCAGAGGTCCCTCATGTCTCTGTTACCTTCTGACTCTCACTTTTAGTTATGCTGCCATAGCTAGTCTTGCTTAAGTCCCTATTTACATCCTTTTTCGGATTTGCCTAATTCATCCCGAGCCGATACCTCTGGATGGAGTTCACTTTATTTATGAAGACCACTCTGTAAGCTGTGGATGGTTCCACAAGAACAACCAAAACATACTTAAAGGTACTTACAATTAATATCACGTCTGCTACAATGGCTTTGGACTGCAGATTGCATGAACAGTCCTGCATTTAAGCAAATCACTGAACAGTACACCTTAACAATGATAGAATTATAATAAATGGACATGTAATGAATAAATGGACATGCAGTGCCTCCTAGATGAGGATGGATTCCATTTGAGTCTGGTTCCTCATACTGTCTCATGGAGTTTTTGCTTGCCACAGTCACCACTGGCTCACTCATTAGGGGCAAATGTATAAGGAGCAAACTTATAGGCACAAAACTTATACATTTCAATTTCATAACCTCTTTATCTCTGTAAAGCTTCTTTGGGGCAATGTTAAAAGTGCTAAACAATTTACTGAACTGAATTGAATTGATGTTATAATATGAGACTTTGAAACAGGCAACACGAGGAAGTAAACAGGAAATAACTGATTATAACTTTGAAGACACAGACAGTGGAGGGTGTGTTTGGTGGGGGATGGGGGATGCTTGTGGTTGGAGGTTGAGTAGCACTGGCCTAGACTGTTATCAAGATTCATTCATCAAAATTCCTCCTCTAAAATATCAAACAAAAGATTGTTATCAGTAGTATTTGCAGTAGAGACATCATTGGTAATTTGTTCTGAAAGTATTATTCATTATTTCTCTGGTCAGAAGGAAGGAAGTAGGGTACCATACACACACACACACACACACACACACACACACACACACACACACACACACACACATACACATTCTCATATAAGTTTGATGCTGATTGACCCACAGTACCTTCATGATCTTGGACAGAAAAAGAAAACCAGAGGACACTGATATGAACACAGGGAGAACATGCAGAGAAACTCCACACAGACAACAACTGAAATCAGGAGAGTCATTGCTGCTGTTCATTAAGTCTGTTGCGGTTGCCAATGCTAAACATTAGATACATTTAGTTATGTAGAGACATAAGTGTGAAGTTTAAATGTGATATGAGATTTCTGTTTTGTTTTTTAAACCAGTGAGGCATGCGTTCATTACTTATGATCTGTAATCTCAGTTCAGCAGAAACAAAATCTCTTTAGCTTTTTTTTTTATTTATGTTTCATTTTGTCTTTTATTTATTCATTTATAATGTGTCCAATAAAAAGTATACACTCATTTCTGTAGTCTGGCAAAAAGCAGCAATTCATGTTTTTTAGGTATATAATTGTCTGGACCTCAGCTGGCGAGGAGGATTCATTTACTGGACCTTAAGCAATTTTAGTTGAAGACCCCTGCTATAAAGTAAAAGATATAAGTAAAAGATAAACAAACTGTGGAAAAAACTGAGCCATTAACAAGAAGAAGGCAAAGGTCATCATTTTCTCTGTTTCAGATGAGCTGTAGTTTTTAGACACCACTATGAATATTAATAAACAGGTGGTCTTTGAAACTCCAATAAAAAAAAAATCGCCATAAATAATTGATCGGTTTGAGCTTCATAGGGTTTGAGACAAATGAGAACTTCTGGCTATCTGATTTCTGTCTTGTAGTACATTCCCTTAACTGACATGAGTTACTGCATAGGTTATAAGGAGCACATTCTGAAGTTTAGAATTAAGTAAGTAATAAAACACAATAGAGTGTGCACTTATGGGAAAATAAACAAAAGGCCTGTGTGGGTCGAAGCCAATTATTTTTCCATAACCACACTTTCCACATAAACAAAAATCTTCTAAAACATTCATACTCACATTTATTATTCATGAAACCAGTTAGGACATATGTATATTTATATAAATATAATATATATTTATAAAATATGTATATATTTGTGCTGTCAAAATGAATGCATTAACACGAATAAATTTTAACGGCACTGATTATATTATTAACTTATTAAATTTGTGCATTTCTGTTTGACCATTTTTATTTAAAAATATAAATTAATAAATATAAAAGAGATTTTTATTTATTTATTTACAATGTTCTTTCTATACTCAGATAAAAAAAAAAACTAAATAAACTTTAATGAAAAAAATCCACCTTGATGCACACATCCGACATATTTTAATCAGTTGACAGCCCTATATATATATATATATATATATATAGATAGATAGATAGATAGATAGATAGATAGATAGATAGATAGATAGATAGATAGATAGATAGATAGATGCCTCACACCCGCGGTCAAACATGGAACATTGTTTTGTCATGTGGGAGTTTGGAAATTTATTCTATGTGAAAGGACTGCAGCTAATTGGAGCAAAAACCAATGACAATGACCCAAAGCATACACCCAAACTCTATAAGCATTACTAAGAGAGTAAACAATCAGATGGAGTGTAATCTATCATAGAATGACCTACCGAGGAACTGCACCTAAATCCTATTGAACTGTTCTGGGATGAACTGGATCACAAGGTTAGCATGAAATCTCAAACTAGTGAAGAAACCCTTTGACAATTTTCACAAGAGGCATGGCAAAGAATTTTAGCTGAATGTTTGGAGAAACAAACTGTCCGAATGCCGACGGTGTGTAAAGCTCGAGTTCCCGAAGGGGAACTCTGTTATACGTGCTAAGGGAGGATTTTGTGAATGAGATTAAAGTTAAACATCTGTATATTTATATATTTGTTTTGTCAAAGCAAATCTCCATTACCTTGTTGGGTGAGAATTAACAAAAGGAACGTGCATGTGTCTTTCATAAACGATATAAGACTAGGTGTCTCCAAACTTTTGACATATAATTATATTTGTAATTATAATTGATGTACAATTATTAGAACGCATAGCATGTTAGTATATATTGATAAGTTACTGAATGCTAAATGGTGGTGTTTATGTTTGTCATTCTGCAGTCCATTTTACTTACTGATGATGTAAAAAATTGGTTAATGCAGGTGGCTTTTGCATTTGGCTTATTTAAGAAATATTAATATACATGATGCATTTGATGTTATTTGGTAAAGCATGTTGTTATAAGATCTGCAGATGTCTCAATACTACATGTGTGTGTAATAACCTGTGCCAAATGTGCTAGATCCTCTCGCTAAAAAGGTCATCTAATACAACCTCTACGATCATTTTTAAAACACTGCAGTCTGTCTGCAAGGCAGCACTTTACATTCAGCAGTGATCAGTTCATGCTGAACGCTCAGGTCATTTTGGTCAAATGTCCTCCTGCTGGGAAAAGGCCTGTGTTTCGAGCACTGCTGAGAGAAATGTCCTTCCTTTATACCATGTGCGAATGGATTTCATACATTACAAATGTGTGCTTGTGTGTGTGTGTTTCCTCTAAATCTGATTGTCTGCCTGCCCACTGGCTCCTCTCTACCCATCCTTTTTTCCTCCAGGACGCTCCGAAGCGACTCTGATGCGAGCAGATTATTTTGAGACAGACTCCACAGCGAGAAACTCTCCAGGGGGGCACTCGCCATCGCAGACACAGCTGCATTGTTCCAGGGCTTTCTGGCATCTGCGTGACGTTTCAGAGCTGCCCACCTCCTCACCGCATGAGCGCCTGACTGCATTTCCCACTGGCACAAATAGATGAACAGATTTGTGCCTCGTAAACAAGGCTTGGGTTCCACTCAGCTTGTCTCTGAATTACATTTAATCAACTCCTGAATTCGAATGTCTCCTAACCGAGCCAAGCATCGGCCCCGTTCTTATTTTTGTATGATAATTGTTATGATGAACGTGGTAATAACAGCGGAGGGCATCATTAGTTTTATTAGTGCCATGATTACGAGTGTCGCCGACTCCCAACAACCTGTGACTCACTAACGATTTTCAATTTGGCGCCAAAAACAAAGATCTGGCTGAGCGGTGCTGCGGTTTGGTGTTTAATTTTCCATTGACTACATGCAGATCGGCGTAAAGTATTTAATCTCACGCTGCTTCCGTGCTATCATTCAAATGGCATTAGCGATGACACTGAGAGCGGCGTATAACAAGCAAAAAAAACAACAACCTGCGACTAGATATAACCTTTTTTGTCCACTCAGACCCACACAAGCTATACTTACACCCGGATATTGAGAGGAAATTACAGGATAAAATACCTACCCACTTCTCATAAGTACCGGCTCATGTGCAGTTCAGCGATCTGCCCTGTAGCATTCTGGCCCTGGATATCTACTCTTTCAATATAATGACACTTTTTCAATGTGTATATGCACGTAAACTTCCTTTCATCCTCTCCTCCACAGCAATCCATAATGTGTGTGTGTGTGTGTGTGTGTTGCAATGCATTACAATCAGCCGCTTATTCATTGCCTGCACATCCTCTTCTATAACCCCCAGGCCATATTCTGGCTACGCCCCAAAAGCTCTGAGGGGACAACAAGACATCACATAAGTCATTTCACATAAATAAACACACTGGAGAATCTGCCATCTCCAAGCTTATGAATAATAAATAAACAGCCCACTCTCTAGAGATCGAGTGAAAAAAATAACAAAGCCAGACACATTCGACTCTTTATAAAGACATTATCTAATGTGACGACTTAAAGAATTATAACACAAGGAACATCAGATTGATGCGGCATGAGATGCAGCGTCCATACAAAGCGTTGCTGTGGTATAAATGAAGTTTCCCATAATTCAAAGTATACAATTTAATTCAAATAAGAGTTAAAGGTAAGGAATAGATCACGATAGAATGTGGTATTAGAGCGTGATGTAAAGTTTTGAAGTATTATATTTTTTCCTATTGTACCACAACATTTGGTTTATTTCGATTACATTTTTGTTTTTATATAATGTGGTGGAAAAAAGTTCGTTCCTGTTATCACTAGTGGTGCACTTAGGCAAAGTATTTTACTTTCTCAAGTATCTGTACTTCATCAGCATCATTTTATTTTAGGCAACCTTCGATTCATTACAATTTATATTTTATTTTTTAACTCCACTAAATTTTGAAAACTCGTGGCTTTTAATTAATTGTGTTAATGAGAATCTGTCACGGGTTCCGTGGTGGTCTAGTGGTTAGGATGCGGCGCTCTCACCGATGCGGCCCGTGTTCGTTTCCCGGTCAGGGAACCAACCCCAGCCACTCTTTGTGCTGGTCCCAAGCCCGGATAAATAGGGAGGGTTGCGTTAGGAAGGGCATCCAGCGTAAAAACATGCCAAATCAAACATGCGGATGATCCGCTGTGGCGACCCCTAATGGGAGAAGCTGAAAGAAACTTTAATGAGAATCTATCACAGGATCACAAACGGAAACCTACGATCATGGTGAGAGTGTGGTATAAGGGTTCTCTTACTTGTAACAATATAAATTTCTCTACTTGAAAAGAGTTGACGAATAAAGCTTATAAAATATAGTTGCACATGGTATAAAATGTACAATATAAGGACAAAAGTATTGGAAAAACATGACTTTGCCAGCCATATGTGGTCCTTCACTAAACCTTTACTACAAATCTGGAGGCATACAATTGTGTTGGGTGTCTCTGGATGCATTAGTATGAAGTTTTCCCTTTACTTGGACTAGGAGACACAAACCTGTTCTAGCATGACAATGCACCTGTGCACAAAGCCAGTTCCATTAAGATATGCTTTACATAAGTTGTGTGGCCTGCTGCAGAGCTCTGACCCCAACCCTATTGAACATTTCAAAACGAGATAAATTGGAAAGCTGACTGCACCCCAGGCCTTCTCACCCTACATAGTACCTGACTACTAACACCCTTGTTGTGGCTCCACAAATCTCCATAAGTGCACTTCAAAATCTGGTGGAACATCTTCCCAGAAGAGGAAGTAGAGAGTTATTATAACAGCAAATAAATGTGGACCGGGATGATACATATGAATCTTCGAATGTCCATGAACTTTTGTCCATAAAATGCTGTTCTTTGAGATACTTTTGATTACATTTAAAAATAAGTAACTCATAAAAACATTAAACCTTTTACTTTGACTGGATTCTCATTAAAACAGTGCATTTGTACTATTACTCAAGTACAAGAATGATAAACTTCATCCAACACTGTTTACTATCTACATTAAAGTAGCTCTAAACACCCATTCCCTTGCTAGCATCCCTTTTCTCGCGCTTGAAATAAAAAAACCCACATGTGCATGTCACGTTAATCAGATTGCAGGTCAGCGTGAAGAAAAAAGTGGGAACACATTTCTAGCTTAGTAAGTCTCTGTGAGCGCTGCTTCTACAGCCGGATTCCAGCATTTCCCTGCGCACATTACCGAACGAGACTCGAGTGAGAGCGTCGCGCTCCAGTGAACATCCGCTATCCGGGGCCTCTCCTCATTTACATGCGGTTATGAACTGACAATACAATGCAAACTGGCTGACATTTATGGCCCCTGGGGAGAAATACAAACAGTACACTAGCTTTTAAAGGCTTCAAGTTTCAACAGCGTTGGCACTGAGCAGACAAGTTATACAGTATACCATATGGTAGCTTTATTTATTAATTTGTATTTATTTGCATTAAACGGAAATGGGAGAACGAATGCAAAATAGTTTCTGCATAAATTAAAAACAAGGAATTTGTATTAAGTATGATATAAAACACCAGGGCAAAGCTGTAGGTGCTCCTTTTTTTCTTATATGACAGCTATTTGTCAATGTTTGCAATTTTAACTGAATACATTTTTTTATTTTTTATTCATCCGTTATATTTAATGGTCCTCTTGTGAAGTTAATACTTAAAAATTGCAACTTGTTATGTTACTGAGAAATAGAGTTCTGCTATTTAGACTATTTGGTGAATCTGCTAGTCCATGTGACTATATCGCTGTTGCTATGGGGACCATAATGTATTAAATCGAATGTATAGTACAATCCTTGCAGCCCTCAATACTGTCAGAGGTGGTGTTATTAAAATATATATTTTTTTTACCAGCTTCTATTTAGATTCGATTTCTTTTTTTTTTTTTGCCGGTTGTATCAATTTATTTATATCAGTGCAAGGAAACTTTTCCCCTTATGACTAAGCTCTGCCTGCATGTGTATCACGGATTGATGCCATACAAAATGTTTATTTGATTCCGATGCAGCTCTCAGGACACCTGATGGCAAAATCCATCCAAAAGCCTAATCTTTTTGGCAGTGCGTGCGTGAGCACAGTGTGATACCGCTGCAGGTGAACAGGTGTGCTGTGGGGATTCGATGCACTCTACCTACAACATATTCGGGTTATGAAAGTATGGCGAGTGAAAAACCACGATAAAGCTCTTCAAAGTGAAATGAGTCAACAAACATTATGGAGGTAGGGATGGACACACATAGACACACACACTTGAAATAAGGCCATGTCAAAGCTCAGCACGTTTCATATGCAAATTGAAAGCAAAAACGAAGTGAAAGCGAAACTTTTCTTTCCCCCGGGAAATCAAACTTATTACCAACTTACTATAAATTTATATCCTGCTTCATATCATATCTATAAGTACCGCACTATCAGAACTTTCAGTCATCACATTATCCGTATATGTTACACACACTATGGCTGCTATATATTGTACAAAGTTCTAAAGTAACTCTTTATCATACCTGATGCACAATACTGTCATTTGCTCTACCATGCACTCTCACACTTTATGTACATTATTGACCTGTCTTATATTTCCTGGTGGTCTAGTGGTTAGGATGCGGTGCTCTCACTGCTGCGACCTGGGTTTGATCCCAGCCACTCTTAGTGCCGGTCCCAAGCCCGGATAAATGGGAAGGGTTGCTTTAGGATGGGCATCCAGCGTAAAAACATGTGCCAAGTCAAACATGTGGATCATGAATACGGATGATCCCTGTGGGGACCCCTAACGGGAAAAGCCGAAAGAAAGTTTATTGACCTGTCATATAACCTTTATCCCTATTTAATACTTATACTCTCTATATTGTCTCACATTGTTTGTTTTGTCTTGTATAGTCCAAGCTGAATGTATAGTTTTATTTATGTCTGTACTTTGAGAGTCACTAACAGCTGGACCCAAAATTCCTTGTGTGTGCCAACACACTTGGCCAATAAACCTGATTCACCTCTGCAAAAGTTTTTTTTGCTCTGTCCGAACATCTTCTAAAAGGCTTTATTAATCACACATTTACACTTACAAATCTGTATCTATCAAAAGTGGTTAAAAAAAAAAAAAAGGTGGTGAACTGGTGACTGGGTCGTGGGCAGCCAAGGTTTATTGATGCACGTGGGGAGTGAAGGCTGATCCGTTTAATGTTGTTAATGCTCACTGGGTCAGGACTGTTTTGCCAGCAAAAGGGTGAAGAACACAATATTAGGCAGGTCCTCATAAAGTTATGCCTGATTGGTTTACAATTATTCTAACAGCACTTAGAATAGCGAGTCTTGCCGGAGTCCAAACTGCACAGTGACCTTAACTTTCATACACCAATAGTTACACTTAATAATCCATATCCTTCTCTTCCCGTCACCCTCTCTCTCTCTCTCTCTCTCTCTCTCTCTTTCGGTCGAGTTAAACATGCTCCTGAAGCTCCAGTGACCACTGTTCCTGCCCCTCTCCCCTCCTTGGATCTTCACACTTCTGTGCAGCTCGGGACGGTCTCTCATCAACACCTTGGGTGGTTCCATGTAATTCCGGAGTAGAACGGGTGCTTTGAGGACGGATTGGACTGTAGTTGGTGTCGGTGGTCTGCAGCACTGACTCGGGAGTGCAGTTTGCTTCTGATCATCATCACTGTACCCCACAACATTGTATATCTGCTTCAAATGGACATTTGGTGCAACCCAGATGAGGATGGGTTCCCTCTTGAGTCTGGTTCCTCTCAAGGTTTCTTCCTTATGCCATCTCTGGGAGTTTTTCCTTGCCACAGTTGCTCATCAGGGACAAACATACTTACAAAGAACATATTTACATTTAATCACCACATTATCTGTGTAAAGCTGCTTTGAGACAATGTTCATTGTTAAAAGCGCTATACAAATAAAAATGAATTGAATTGAATTGAATTATTATAGTCAGTATAAAGGACCTAACCAGAGACTATGTCTGTATTTGAACTGGTTTAAAGCCAACACTGAAGTCAAGTCAAGCTAAGTGATGTCATATGACTTTTATTGTCATTTCATCCATAAACAGCTGATACAGTGAAATTAAACAATGTTCCTCCAGCGCCTGAAGTGTTACATGAAACAACAATGAACTGACTATGACTAAACAGACTCACACACCAGACAGTACAAAGTGCACATGTGCAAACAATGCAGTACAATATTTTCACAAGAAGTACAGTAGAACATGGCACATTGGATTGCAACGGATTACAGTGCTGACCCATACACAAAGCTAAATGAAAGATGTTATTTGTATAATAATTCATACTTTATATGTGAACATGACGTGTTGGTTCAAAGTATTTTAGTGTCTTTTGCATCGGGTTAAAAAAAATGTGTGCATTCATTTACATTTATAGCATGTGGCAGACCCCATATCTATTTGTCTGATTCATACAACTGAGCAGCTAAGGGGTTAAAGACCTTGCTAAGGGGCCCCAGGAGTGGCAGTATGGTGAAACTTGTATATGAACTCACAATCTTATAATTTAAAATCTAATATATTAACAACTAAGCTACCACCTCCCATACAGTCCAATCTCTGGATATTGAGGAGTTTGATGGTTTAAGAAAAGAATCTGCTAATGTGTGTGGCCATATTGATTTAATGTCACTCTGTAAACAGGTAAAAACTTGTAGTTGAGAAGATGACTCCAGGTTAAGAAGTTGAAATGTCCTATTCACAGGTGTTTTTAGTGGTTTTTAACTGTTGTATGTTTGAAAAGACAAGCGACACTTTTACCATGATTGTGTGGTATTAATCTCCCCAAGCCTTGTGTTTTTATAATCTAAAATGACTGTGAGAGTGTGTGCAGTTGTGTTTGTGTGTTTCAGTCCAGAAATAATGAATACAATACATTCATTTAAACCATTTAAAACCCTGAAATAAACCCACATTTATCATCTCACCAAATGCACTGCAATAAGATGATCAGAATATTGGGCTCATTCTCACACTGCTAACATTCTCCTGAACCTGTGCTACAGGTGAGGCCCTTGTGAACCACCGATTATTACCATGTAGAAAAACACACAAGGCTCAGAACGGCATGATACATACATTTATTACTGCAGTCCAACACAAAAAAAAGTCAATGCAGCTGTCGGTGCAGAAATTCCTGGCTTTCGGAAATAATTGCCTATTTACAAAACCACTGAAGTGTTTCAGCACAAATAGAGTATAAAATGCGAGTCTGATGAGGCCGTGTCAGCCCTGTCAATGCTGCACAGAACCTCTCAACTCCCACTGCTCGCCTCCTGACCTCCTTTACACCTCCCTCTCGTCTCTCGTTATGAGATTTCCATCATTCCACAAAAGAAACACACACAAAAAAACAACAACCCTAATAGGCTCCACACATTGCTCTTTAGCTACCTATACTTTTAAAGGAGGCCTCCTGAGAGAACTGGAGAGTTGGATTACTGTGTGACAATATTAGATCGAAGGTTGAGGTTTTAGTCATCCTTGACTGTTGGATTGAATTGGATCTTAGTGAAGTGAATCAAAATTCACTTATGGCAGTACCTGCAAAAAATAAACAGTATATTGTAGTGTGTAGTATGACTCTAGTTTTAGATGTGAAGACTAGTAAAGAAGTAAGACTAATCTAAATACTTCTGAACTACCTCTGGACATTGGATTAGAGCACTAACATAACCAGTAGCCAATTTCACAGGATGGTCCAAAATCAAACCAACACAACACTTTGTATAAATGAATTGATAAGTGTGATGTGTTCATGCATTTTGTGTGGATATCAGACAGCAATAGATAGTGGTAGTTTTTAGATACATAATTGTGACCCATAAACTTGTACGTATTGATACACCTAACTTTTTCACCTATTTGTGTTTTTTCCCAGAATGTAACCACAAAATTGGAGGCACACAAGTATATAGGATGTCTCTGAAGGTTGAACTTACTTGGAGACCCAAATCTGTTTCAGCATGACAATGCCCATGTGCACAAGTGAGCTCCATGAATATATGGTTTACATGGGTTGGAGTAAAAGATCTTGGGTGTCCCCCAGTCTACATCAGTACCTGACTTTACTGAAACTCTTGTGGCTGAATGAGCACAAATCTTTACAAACAAATCCAGTGGAACATCTTCCCAGAAAAGTGGAGGTTATTATAACAGCAAAAGGGCACTAAATGTGGACTGGGATGTTAAAAAATGTGTCTACGGATATTTTCTCCATTTAAAGCATTTAGCAGACAACAAGACTTACAAAAGGGCTTTGAAAATTTCAGTAAATGTGTCCTAATTCTTTAATATAAATTCACCCGATAAAATATTAAGAGTATATAAACAGTATAAAAAAATATGTTTGAGAAGTAACATTGTGTTAAAATGCAGTTAAAGATGCACGCTAATTCAGTTTCAAAATTCAAGATTTTATTTGTCACATAGTTATATAAATATATAAAAAGAGATAATCTGAAAAATATGATAAAATAAGAGAAAATATGATAAAATTTATCATAGATAATGTTGAAGTAGTAGTTAAAAATAGTACAAATATATTTAAATGTGCCAAAATGAAGTGCAAATTGTATTGATTGTAATGAGGTATGACAAAAACAAAACCAAAAACAGTAAGTGCTGTGTGCAAATGCAGAATGACGTGTATGATTGGAAAAGAAAACCGAGCATAAGAGACTTAGCCTCTCAGATTTGGCTAATAATAAACATTGATAATAAACACTGAAAGGAAATACGCTTGTGTGACAATCCTGTTTATTAAATAAGCAAAAATCCCTCAGCTCAGGGCTGGCTAACAGCGTTCAAACAGAAATGGGAAAAATGCCTGATCCTAAATGGGTTAATTGTATCGGCTAAATTAAACCTGATTAAACAAACTAAGTGAGATTTGACATCTGGGGTCTGTTAAATATTGAGAAATCATCATGACCTTGTAATAATATCATTATACCACAATCACAGCAATTTATGGTGGAAATTTGGAAACGTGTCAAATCCAAAATTAGAAAATTTAGTGCTGGAAATATGGAGCTCTTTATATATTGTGGAATGTTTTTGCAGCTTCCTACATTGGAAAAATCCACTACATAACCCTGAAAACTCGGAATGAGAGAGAGAGAAAAAGAGAGAGAGAGAGAAGGAAAGAGAGAAGGAGAAGGAAGGAGATAAAGAGAATTGGAATCCATGTTGTGTGCGGTTTACAGAAAAGATAATCCAAGGACTCGACGATACGGACAGGCAAAGGCTGATACACAGCAGGCATGTTATGCTAGGTTCATCAGCTTATAGTGTGTGTCAAGACGGTGGAAGACTTTCAGGTGTATTTTGTATTTAGCTTGTGTTGTTTATCTGAAATGGCATCATCAATAATGACTAACAGCCTCATTTAGTAATTGATTCAAGAATGGATTTAGTTTGGTTTTTAGAATTCTATACCCAGACCATGTACATGCATACAGTATTCAATTTCAAAACCTTGTTTAGCTACAACCTAGAATGAGTTGATTAGAGGGACAGAGCATGTAAGACGTTTTGGAGACAAGGTGAGGGAGGCGAGGTTGAGATGGTTTAGACATTTGCAGAGGAGGGACATGGGGTATATCGGTAGAAGAATGCTGAGGATGGAGCCACCAGGGAGGAGGGAAAGAGGAAGGCCAAGGAGGAGGTTCATGGATGTGGTGAGGGAAAACATGCAGGTGGTTGGGGTGAAAGAGGCAGATGTAGAGGACAGGGGGGTATGGAGACGGATGATCTACTAATGGGAGAAGCCGAAAGAAGAAGAAGTTTAGCTACAACCTAAAAACAGGTTGTACTCAAGGTTGTAGATAAATATACTGTAATTTTATTATAATATAATGATAGAATTAAGCTAGCATTTACAGCGTTAGGAGAAAACTCCTTGAGACAGCTTGAGGGAGAAAAACTGAGTGGAACCAGACTCAGAATTGACTCTTCTGGCTGCCACTGGAAAGTGGGATTATAAAGCATTACAGCATACAGGTGAAGAGGAGTGATGTTATACAGACCTAAGTGTACACTGAAACAATGTTAAGGATGAGGCTATTGCGAATTACTGTCATGAGATAAGGGAAGGACAGTCTGATTGATTTAGAGATTTCTTGGTAACAATGGATGGCTTACATCAGATGCCTGTTTCTTTTGGGCCTTTGTAGCGGTTTCGGCAAAAACAGTTATCCATGGTACACAGGTCGTAATTTTTGGCCACTTAAAGCCTCTGGAGTGCACAGGAAGTCTCAAGAAACAAAGCATTTTTCTACCCAGCTGGCTGAATACATTATTGAACAGATTGAATGGATAACGTGTTCTAAATAGATACAATTACAGCTACGAATTGGAGACTTATTATTCATTGAAAAAAGGTTTACAGAATATGTGGTTCAGACAAAAGATGTGGAACAAGACATGTTGTGACGTGAGTGGGAGATTTTTACTTCCATGTGGGTGTGCGAGGTCAGATATGAGATTTTCTGCAGTATGTCAGACACAATTGTGTAGCACTGCACAATTCGTTTATTAGTAACAGCTTGGTTTAATTTAATCACAAAATCACAAAAAGGACATGTTTACATTGGGCGCAAGTCCAAACCCTAGATACAATACATTTCCAAAAGTATTGGGTCATCATTCCTGTTATATGTGGTTCTTTTCCAAACTGTTACCACAAAGCTGGAGGCACTCAATTGTACAGGACATCTTTGGATACACTTCGATAAAATTTAGCATTTTGCAGTTTCACATGAACTTGGAAACCCAAACAGGTTCCAGCATGGCAATGCCCCTGTGCACAAAGTGAGCTCCTTGAAGATCTGCTTTACATGCTTTGGAGAGGAAGATCTTGAATGGTCTGGTATAGAGTTCTCATCTTGTTCTTATTCAATGGAATGGGATTGAAAACCAATACAGGAGGATTGGCAAGACATCGCAACACCGAATAGAAAAGCGTATAAACCGGGGAACACACCAAAAATTGAAGGAGAAAAGAAGAATTAGATCAGGAGATTGCGACCTCTGCTGGTGAGGAGGAGTAGGGTTTTGAGTTGTAGTGACGTGCAAAAAATATTGAATGCAAAAAAGAAATATATAAAGAAATTGTAAAAAATCTGAATGAAACACTGGTTCAAAGTATAGATCAGTATAAAGGACTAGCAACAGGTTAAATTCATTTTCAGATCTCCTTTATTCACTACAAAGTCTTATAAGACATTGGATTATGTTTAATTATGTTGAACTGTCAAACCTCTGCCGTGATTTCTTACCGATCACATTTCTCTGACTTTAATTTTCAAATCTTCTTTTATCTGGTGTCACGAAAGATCTGAAATGGTAATTGGCTTTTAGGAAATGGTTTAATTCTAGAGGCGTTTCACCAAAATGTCAGTGTCTCTCATATAGTTTCTAATGGCCTGATAATTATCAGCTCCTTCTTTGAGAATGACTTTTCCAGAATGTGTGAGAAGTCAGTTATAAGTACTGCTGCTATAATCATAAAGATGGTCTATTACTCACACTGAAGATTCTTTCAGCAAACCAACTAAATACTGTTTGAATGTACATTATACGAATGCAGAAATGTAATGATTTATAAGCTCATTATTCAGCACCACCCAGAAATGGATAGAAGTCTGGTTCCTCTTGAAGTTACTTCCTCATGTCATCTCAGGGATTTTTTTTCTTCATGCTGTCAATTGTAGTTGCTAATTAGGAATCAAAATCTACATCTGGGTTTCTAACAATTTATAACTTCTATGTATGTGTGATGTACTGTATTTATTTTTTTCCTCCCTCTCTCTCTCTCTCTCTCTCTCTCTCTCTCTCTCTCTCTCTCTCTCTCTCTCTCTCTCTCTCTCTCTCTCTGTACCTGCTCGAGTCTTTTCTTGTATGCACAAGAAGTGACAATAGCCACAGTTAGAGCAGGTGTGTGTTTCACAGGTTTGCAGGCACATCTTTCTCTCTTTGTGACGTTCTCAAAGCCAACAGGCTGTAAATTCTGCCATCGCGCTCTTCACTCCGGATCAGGGAAATATTTCCCTCTGGATAGTTCTAGACAATGCAGGAAAAAATTAATAAGAGGCCCAAACCAACATTTTGACTTCCTGCAACAGCATGCAATACATCATACTTTATCTGTTTTTTTTTTCCTTCTATCTAACAGGAAACAATTCCAACAAACATTTCCCAAGATACATTACAGTTTACTGCATTCATTCATTTTTATGCTGTCGCTGCTTGTACAATGTGGTTAATCATGTTTATTCCCTGACAAATGCTGTATATTAATGTAAAGTATGTATATACATACATATATATTGGCCTTGCAGACCTGCATTAGTCTTATTCTGTTGGTTTTTGACAGTAGCATAACAAATTATGTAACACTCAATCCAACAAAATATCATGCAGTAATGTTACTTACTCAGTGATAACTCATTAGTAGGAAAATGCACATTCTTATAGGCTGATGGTAGTTCAGTAGACTACTGATCCGAAGGTTGTAAGTTTAAATCCCAGCACCACAACACTGCCACTGCTGTGCCCTTGACACAATAAATAAAACAGATCTATAAATAAACCAGAATAATAGTGATCCTTATTCAACAGTGTTGCATAGAGGTCAAGGTTAAAATTTCAGAATGATGAATGAACAAATACTAATCTTTTTCCTGGAAACTGATTCGAACTTAAATTATGAATCAGCTTCTGCTTATTGGCTGAATGCTTCCACCCACAAGTACCATATTTACATACCATATATCTACAATATGATACCAAAGAAAATACATACATATATTGTAATATCCAGTACATCTAATTTACATAAAACGAACCCTGATTTATGGAGATTAAGATGATGAGGGAAGGCATTTGAACAGGCCATCAAGATTCAAGAAAGATTAAAGGAGTACAGAATGAGTAAATAGAAGACAAATGAAGGCCTAATCTATTTCCTATATTATTATTATTTTTTTTAATTAATTTTAAAACCCAATTAAAAAAAAAAATAGGTTGAAGTAAAATTTATTCGAAACTTTGTAAACACACATACACACGAAATCCACGTGTACACCTTCACATTCATGCGAGAGTTCAATCAGCAGCATGTGGCAGCAGTTGAAAGTGTAAAATCCTGCAGGTACAGGTCAGGAGCTTCAGTTAAATATTTTACATTGAACATCAGCATTGGGATTTTTAAATCCCACTGTCTTTGACTGACATTGGCATGGACAATGGTACCAAACAAGCAGAAATTTATGAGCTCCAGCGATGTTTACATTCTCTAAAATTTAGCAAAAAAGTGGTGCAAAAAACATCCAGAGAGCAGCAGTTGTAACTGTGAGAGGTTATGATGTCATATATCAATATACTATATATATCAATTATATATTTGAGACTAGTTTTGTAACATGCCAACAGATGGCAGCACAAGGATGCATTCACAGTCACAGGGAGCACCGAACTTTATAAGTCAGTGTACCAAAAGACATTATACTGTGTACATCGAGAGCTGTGCAACTGATGCTATTCTGACCATGTGCATTACCACGTCTGCTCTTTATCACCAGATTCGGCTCCTGCGGACTTCGCCCTCTTCCCGAAAATAAAGTTCCAGCTTTAAGGTGACTGTTTTGACACTATTGCAGAGAACAAATCGCAGAAGAAGAAAAGAAGACTTCCAGGACACATTCTAGAAGTGTCAGGAACGCTGGGAGCAATGTATTGCTGTGCAAGGGAACTATTTTAAAGGTGATGGTATATAAACGTAGATAAATCAAATATTTTCTTGTGAACAGAGCTAGTCTCAGAAATTTTTGATACCAACTCATAATAAAGCATGTGGTTCACCGAGCATTTTAACTAAAAAAGTACCATTGTTCTTAGGAACCATAGTGCACTACAGATTCACAATATAATGTGTTTTTTTGCTCCTGGGTCTTAATTCTCTGACAAACACTTTATCATGTTTAACAAAAATATCATTTGAAATGATTTTCTTTCACCGTGACCTGTCTGAGCCGTCTAATTCAATATAAAGAATTTTTACCAGATATAAACTTACTGCAGATTCCATGTGTGTGTGTGTGTGTGTGTGTGTGTGTGTGTGTGTGTGTGTGTGTGTGTGTGTGTGTGTGTTGGGGTGGTGGTGGGGGTTACATGGAGGATACTGCTCTGGGGGAAGATGGTGGGTAATTGGCAATCAAACTGTCTGGATGAAAGAAGCTGCAATATGAAAGAATGTAGAACATTGGCATGATTTAAATCTCTGACATGTCAATCTAAATAATGAGAGAAGCAGGAATATTGTGTTTGCGTATGCATGTGCGAGAGGGAAGACTGCAAGGTGTAACACATGTCCTACAAACAGCTCACTGATCGACTGCTCTATTTGTTGTCAGCTTGATCAATTATTTTTGTATCTTTAATAACGCTGTCGCTTCACCACTGAAAGCAGCTGCTTTATTTCCAGCACGTTGCAAATAAAGATGCTGGTATTTTTACACTGGTGAGGACAAAGTGTCTCGCACTGTGAATGGTAATTTTGGCTCAGCTGTCTCACAGTGTGTGAAACTTCATAAATGAATGAAAGTGAATGCCTTCACCTTGCTCAAGCAGCACTAAATTACAACCAATCACTGATGTGTAAAATGCAAATTGGTCAGGGATGAAAAAACATCTTTTTTTTTTTTTAAATTGGAGGCTTGGTTGTGATATTTTTACCTTTTTCTTTACATTATTTCCAAATCACACACACACACACACACACACACACACACACACACACACACACACACATTTTTAGCTCTTTATTTAGCATTCTATGAATATTTCATCGTTTCCTTTTCATATAGACATTTGAAAGCATGCATACTAATCATTTATCTACCTGCATTTTTCATGTCATTTTATGCCACATATTTAAATATAGAAAACACAGATACAGTCTAAGATATGAATAATTTTAGTTTAAGTCTAGGCAAAGGCCTGATTTCAGTAGGCTGCTAAACCTCAAAAATAAAATGGATTTAAAATAAAGTTAGACGCTAGAGGTTACACATAATACCATACATAAACCGTTCATAATTTGTGGTTTATTCAGATTATTAATGGCATTTACAAACAAACAAACCAACAAAATGCTTTTTGTGCTGCTCTCCAGCCAAATCAAAATGACCAGAATCAGAATGGCTGAATTACCAATCAATTTTATTTTATCATTCTTGTTGTTGAAGGAATCATTAAACCCAATCCAAGATAATGCAAAAACGAGTGAACATATATATTGATAATACCCATAATGCAAAATCGACTTAAATAAACGTTTTAGTAAACAAGTTTTAGTCCACCTTTCAAAATATAAGCTGTATTTTATTTTATATGATATGATATATGGTACGCGTATTTAAATACCCCAGTTTGCTGTGTGTTCAGCTACACAGATAAACACTATAAAAAAAAAGACTGCCATTAAAGAACATAGTTAATATGATTTTAACATTATAACAGTAAAATAATGTCCAACACTGTAAGTTAAATCAAATAGCAACCTAATTTAGTTGGGACGGTAATCAATCTGCACCTGAAACACTCATTAGAGTTATGTATTAGTGCTGTCTGGTGCTACAGCTGCTTTGCTGGGAAATTCATCGGGTTGCCAGATTGGCAAGGATCTTTGAACTTGGCTGCTATTCACAATTCACCGATTAGAATTTGTTTAAATAAAAATGAACAGTTTTCATTTGTTTTACTCACCACCTAGTGAGACATACATCCACATATAAGCCTTAAATCAAACTGCTGCTGCGAAGTTCGATAAGTGCTTTATCCTGATAATAGTCACAGTGTTTCCAAACCTTAATGCCAGGAACACTAGACACCAGGTTGATTTACAGCAGTCCATCACACAGCACAAGGCACACATTCAATCACACCTAGGAAGCGTTAAAACATTTAGATACTTTTGAACAGAGAACGAATCCAGAGAACCTTGAGGAAAACCCAGCCAGACATATGAGAAGAAACTCAGTCCCTGGAGTAGAGATGCAGTAACTACACCATCGATCGATCTATCTATCTATCTATCTATCTATCTATCTATCTATCTATCTATCTATCTATCTATCTATCTATCTATCTATCTATCTATCTATCTATCTATCTATCTATCTATCTATGTAATATAAATAGTTTTATTAATAATGAACAAAACATGATAAGACGATAAGATGAGATGGTGTAATAGGGAAGATAATCATCTAGTTAACGTTCCATAACATGACAAGAATGATGCGGTGCTAGCATGAAAATTAAAGCTGATCTGTTTAGAGTGTACAGATGAGGACGTAGTTTTAGCCTTTACTGTTTTTTTTTTCCAACTGTCTTTGTGGGTAATGCAGAAAAGTCCTGTCAGGAATATTGTCAAGGTGACTGGCATTTAAACGAATTTACAAATTGTTTTGCATTAGTCTAAGGGTCAAATTTGCATGATAATATAACTCTTTGAGCATAGAACAGATATAAATGAAACCAAAAGAGTTTATATATATATATATATCTATATTGATCTATAGGTGACAAAAAGAACATTTAGAGGAATGTCTCAGGCACATTCCTCCAGACCAACTCATCCCAAACCCAAATTTCGATCAGGTGATTGTGGAGGCCAGATCATCTGATGCAGCACTACATTAATCACATTCTTCAAGAAAACAACTCTTACATAACCTAGAGGTGTGTTTGGTATCTATTGTCCTGTTTGAAAACAAATATTGGTCCACACAATCACACCTCCTCCTCCATGCTTCACAGGGGGAACCACACATTCAAAAATCCCCCAAACTATTCACCCTCAACAAAAACCTGTTTTTCACTAATATAATGTCAAACCCTTGTGTTTCTTATCCAAAGAATATTGCTTGTCTGCCACAATATGTCTGCCACTTAAACTCCAAGAAGCATTTATGTAACTTTGCATATATGTAAATTTCTGAGGTTGGTAAATATAAATGAACACAATAATAATCAGTGTTGGGCAATGTTACTTTTAAAAGTAATGCATTACAATATTGAGTTACTCCCCAAAAAAGTAACTAATTACGTTACTTAGTTACTTTTTATGGAAAGTAACGCGTTATATTACTTTTATGCTACTTTTATGCTACTTGTATCTTTTCATGCCTTACAGGTGTAACAGGTGTAATATAGATAATTGCCATTAAGAAATAAGTTATATTAGAGCAAAAGACATTTCTTAAACATTTAAAATGTTTAATAACTTTTTAGAGAACAATAAGATGATCGACTAAATTTTGACCACAAGGCTGAACACTTTCCAGTCGCACTTCTGTACACTGCTTTGCAATCTGCCTTCGCCGTCAGAAATGTACCTATCGTTTGTGTATATAAGGTTAAGGGTGTGGGCTGCACACCGGTGATGTGGAGGGAAAACATACCTTTCGCTGTCATCTCATAAAACTTCGTGCAATTCTGTAAATATGACCTCGTCCTCGTCTACATCATTCTCTGCTTCATCATCAGCTTGAAACATTCTGAATGCTTTTACAAAGTTCGCTATTATCAGTGACCGTAGTTTATCTTCCCACAAAGAGCAAATGAGCTGTTAATTTGCTTAATTTGCTTGTTTTAGTTCTGTCTCCATTTCCATATATGCCTTATATGCACAACACTGATAACAATACACGTATCCTCTGCAGCAGAGGTAGCTCAGATTAGCTCTGTGCTCACCTTTTCCTCTGTACAAGACAGCTGATGGTCTTAAGCACATTAAGAAATCAAGAAATGTCACAACTTCACTCTTAACAAGGGACTCCTGTGGACTAAAAATCACTGACTTTGTAAATCTGATGAGAGAATGCCATGATTTGCTGAGCTGAATTAAAGCAGAATGTAGTTACTTTGGACAATCAAAAATATAACAAATATTCTAAGGTGTTTAAGACTTTTTTGTTTTATTGTGCAGTCTGTCCTTTCATTGTTCGGATCTTCAGTAATGAAGTGCAATGTTGAAAATATTAATAATAATAAAAAAAATTATAATAAAATAAAAACAGTCTATGTGTCTAGTCAAACTAAACAGATCAGGGAGTGGTAGATCAGTGATTAAGGTGCTGGGTTAATGATCGGAAGGTACGAGGTTCAAGCCCCGGTATTTCCAAGCTGCCACTCTTTGGGCCCTTGAGCAAGGCCCTTAACCCTTTGTGCTCCAGGGGTGCCATATCATGGCTGAACCCCAGTTTCCGAGGAAGCTGGGAAATGTAAAGAACAAATTTCACTGTGCTCTAATGTATATATTACAAATAAAGGCTATTCTTCTAGATATAAAATTTGCACCTCGTTTGTTTTCTGAGTCATTCATTCAGAAATGAATTCTAATTAAAAATGAAGACTTATACCTCATAAAATTGGTTTTAACAAACAAATTTTGTGAAGGTGTCCCATAAATAGTAACGAGAAATGAAAATAGGAGTTTGGGGGCGTTTGCTTGGAGTCTGGTTTCACATTTTTGTTTACCAGCACACCTGGCAACCTTAAGTCTGAATCTGGCAACCCTGCGTTGCTTCTCGTTTGTAAAGCGGCGCTTCATCTCAGCAGAGCCGCACTACAGAGAGTGAGGATGTGAGTCCGACACGTTTCTAAAGACTCCACATCTCCTCTCATGGACGCTACAGGATTAACCCGACCTGCAGCATTTTCTGGATACACATTTCTCCCTAAAATACCGACATTTTTCTTTTTGTTTATTCAACCTGTTTGTTCTTCTTGTCACGTTGAAGGACGGAGGAAGTTTCCCATCAGGAGCTTCGTGTTTAGAAGCGAGAAGCAGCTTCAGCATCATCCGCCGCAAACTGTTTTCATCTCTCTTTCTTTTCAAGAACATTTTCCTGGTCAAAAGATCACATTTCGTATTTTATTTTGAAATAAGTGTGTGTGTGTTTTTTTTTTTTTTGTCTGATGAGTGTATCAGGTCTGCAGCAGGTCCTAAATCTCAGTGCTGAAGGTGTGCATGTGCTGCTCAAGTAGTTCATTCATGGAGGAATTAGACGGATTTCTTTAGTCCATGAGGACAAAAATCTCGGATTTTTTCCCCGCAAGTTGTTTTTGCTTGTTTGTTTGTTTGTTTGTTTGTTTGTTTGCCCCCTCGGAGAATATCAGTGAAGCAGCTCGTGGAAAATCATGAACAGCGTCACGGAGCTTGAAGACGGACCGCAGCACAAGGCTCAGGTAGACATTCTGTCTCATCATTTCTTTAACATTTCTATCAAATAAGCATTAAAGAAAATAATTTATTCTTTTTTTTTTTTTTGGCATGCATAATTACTAAACATGTCTGTTCTATCAGGAAGGTCCCAAACTTCCAGCATTGCCCTGAGCATCTTCTCCATCCTCCATCCATTTATGATCATCTCCATCCATTTTTCATCATAAATATTAATATGAAAAAAGTAGAAAAAATCCTAAAAAAAAAATTGAAGGCTTTATCCAGGTGAGGTGTTGCACATGAGCGTCCCGGATGCCGTTCTCTCTGCTTTCACAGCACATCATCAAATTCAGTGTCCTCTACAGTGATCCTACACGGTCCCTTTGCTTGTCATATCATTTGTACCTTTAATGCAAAACTCATACCTTGTGGTTTGGAACCATAATTGGTCATTGGTTTCACAGCAGGAGAGTTCAACATATGACCCAGCCCATAAGTTTGGACCCGACTGACCGAGGTCCTGATCCGGTCCGGCGAAAGGACTTTAAATTCAGAATGAAAAACATAATAATAATAATAATAATAATAATAATAATAATAATAATAATAAAGAATTAGTGACTCTTTTTGAAGTTCTTTTTTGTCTCGATTTATAGCAAACAAACTCACTGAAGGCAAACACACTGTACATTGAAAAAGAAATAGATTTGGCACACGTACTGTTCCTAATGGCCGGAGTGGGACCATGATGAAAACGTGTTTTTGTATCGTTAGCAGGTATTTATTACCTGGAAAGCTGCATATGTATGTACCCCTAAGGAAGGAAGATCTGTACTTTGGTGGTCTGTAAGGTCCAATTAGTACACTATATTCATGCTTCCAGGGAAAGAAAGATATTATAGATACAAAAAATGCTCCCATGATGGTATCACCATAGCGACAAGGAAAAGTATAGCCTAGGATTTTTAGAGTGGAGTGGAGTGGAAAATGTGTAAAAGTTCAAGGGGGTGAATAATTATGCAAGGCACCGTATGAGTATCTATCTATCTATCTATCTATCTATCTATCTATCTATCTGTCTGTCTGTCTGTCTGTCTGTCTGTCTGTCTGTCTGTCTGTCTGTCTGTCTGTCTGTCTGTCTGTCTGTCTGTCTGTCTGTCTTCTGGGATGAGTGTTTACTTGATGAAGGCTTAAAGA
This sequence comes from Silurus meridionalis, assembly GCF_014805685.1. Taxonomy (NCBI): domain Eukaryota; kingdom Metazoa; phylum Chordata; class Actinopteri; order Siluriformes; family Siluridae; genus Silurus; species Silurus meridionalis. The sequence goes on from NC_060900.1 coordinate 22,994,549, forward strand.
TGCTTAAAGATTCCTTTCTTCTTTCCTTCCTTCCTTCCTTCCTTTCTTCGACCCCCTTCCTGTCTATATTCTGTTATGTGGCTTATTACCTAAATCAAGTTTGAGGATACTCAAACTCTGTCTTTCTGTCTGTCTGTCTGTCTGTCTGTCTGTCTGTCTGTCTGTCTGTCTGTCTGTCTTCTAGGATGAGTGTTTACTTGATGTAGGCTGTTTGCTTAAAGATTCCTTCCTTCCTTCCTTCCTTCCTTCCTTCCTTCCTTCCTTCCTTCCTTCCTTCCTTTCTTTCTGTCTATATTCTGTTATGTGGCTTATTACCTAAATCAAGTTTGAGTATACCTAAATGAGAATCACCCCAGTGACAAGGAATTATCTTTTTTCCCCCCTCACACAACCATGACAAACATGAAGAAAGTGAGGAATAATATGTCACTACCATATCTGAAAGCAGTCCAGTTAGATCATTCATAAATGATGGACCTTTAAACTGATTACAAGACAACATCTCCCAGTGCTGATGCAACCCCCACAGAGCCTGTATCGGACTGTTTATAAATGTAAATAGTGAGAGATCTTTAAGTTGTTAAGTTGTCTGCGAATACAGTATGTAGCAGTTAATTGGGCGCAAAATCTCAAAACTGCACAAAATCAAATAAATATATACACATTTACAACCATGCATTAACTTACATTTGAGCTACTGGTGCAAGCAAATTAAAAAAATGTTTTTATTGAAAAAAAACACACACACACACACACACACACACACACACACACACACACACACACACACACACACACACACACACACACATATATATATATATATATATATATATATATATATATATTCTTACTTGTAGGCTATATTGTATTATATTATTATATACTGTAACATGTACTGTACAAAAATCTGTGCAGTATGGATGGGTAATGAACAACTAATTAGATATTAACAATGAGTATGTGTTACCTCAGGGGTTACACTTGTGACAGTTTGCACATATAAATGAAGCAGAGAAGCTTTAATAAAACCTCAGTACTAAATTAGATTGTTTCTCCCATTCTTCTGTCTGTACCTGATCCCCCTGTATGTTTGTTCTCAGATGCTTGAAGTACATGTATCAGGTCATGTGACCATCATGAACTGAAGACAAGCTATTATTTAATTTAGAGCTTGCCTAAGTGTTAGGGCACATGAATTTTCTTTCTGATTGGTCAGAAGGTGACGATTAATTTTCTGTGACATCATGGTGTTTTTTCTTGTTTCAGCCATCAGACGTAAAGCTGCTACTGTACGTTTTATAACACAGGAAAATCTTTTGGATATAGAACCTTTGCGTTAATTGACAAGCTGCAGTTTAGCTCGTATTGACTGTAAAGCGAGAGAGGCCGCTGAGAAAGCTGCAATAACATGCATGTGATAACAGAAATGTCAGAAAGATATTCAACAGTTTAACATTATAAAGTATGATGTATGATTTTTCATCTCACCCTATCGGTGCAACTGCACATTTGCTGAGGGGGATGCAAGATCATGCCTGGCATTCCCCTTCCCTCCTCCCAAAAGAGGGGTAAATACAATAATAAATAATATACATGCAATGGCACCCCCCAATTTGGGTGCATATACTGCCTCCCCATTTTTTGCGCCGCTGGCAACCTGCCTATTATTTCTTATATTTTACCAAATTACAGGGGTTTATTTGAAATAATAGATGTTTATTGAGGATTGCACACATACACACAAGCACACACACTCAGATCTAAAGGCTGTGTGCAGATAATAATGATGCAGCAGAGTTTTTTCTAAAGCGTTCCTGTTTCTGCATAAACGCTCGTTTCTCTGTTGATGGCAGCCTAATTAAAAATCATTCTACTGTTCTGTACAGTTTTACGCACACACACACACACACACACACACACACACACACACACACACACACACACACACACACACAATTGTGTCCAATATTTTATATGTAGATTGATTTCTTCTTACTATACCGTTTCTTGAGCGCATTCTCTCAACACCACTGCTGCTACGTGAATACGACGTATCACAACACTACAGAGACCGAGGCGTGTCCTGAGAGTCACATAGAATACAGATTAACATAACAGAGGTAGAGCTGCATTTATGTGTGTGTGTGTATATATACATACAGTCATGGCCAAAAATATCGGCACCTTGCAATTCTGTCAGAAAATGCAACCCTTCTTTCAGAAAATTGTTGCAGTTGCAAATGTTTTGGTATTCACGTGTTTATTTTATTTGTTTGCTCTGGAACAACACAAAAAAACAGAGAAGAAATGTAAAATCTGATACAATTCCACACAAAACCCCATAAATGCACTGGACAAAATTATTGGCACCCATAACTTAATAATTTGGTAGCACCTCCTTTGGAAAAAAAAGAACTGAAATCAATCACTTCCCGTAACCATGAATGAGTTTCTTACACCTCTCTACTGGAATTCTGGACCACTGTTCTTTTGCAAACTGCTCCAGGTCATTCAGATTTAAAGGATGCCTTTTCCCAACTGCTGTTTTGAGATCTCTCTACAGGTGTTCTATGGGATTCAGATCTGGATCAGATCTTTTTAAAAGGTGTTTTGGGTCATTGTCCTGCTGGAAGACCCATGAGCTCTGGTGGAGATGCGGCTTTCTACGTTGTGCCGGAAATAAAATTATTTGGTAATCAACAGATTTCATGATACCATTCACACAGTCAAGGCATCCAGTGCCAGAAGAAGCAAAGCAACCCCAAAACATCTTTGAACCTCCACCATGTTTGACTGTAGGAGCTGTGTTCATTTCTTTTTCTGTAAACAGTGCCATGATGTCTTTTAGCAAAAAGCTCTACTTTTGTCTTATCTGTCCACAGTACGTTCTCCCAGAAGGATTGTGATTTTGTCTAATAAGTTTTGGCAAACTTTATTTTGTTTTTATGGCTTTGGGTCAGCAGTGATGTCCTCCTGGGTCTCCTACCAGAGTGTCCCTCTTCATTCAGATAGTGACGGATAGTACTGTTGTACCACGTGTCTGTAGATCGGCTTAAATTTGTTTGAAAGTTAATCGGGGTTCTTTCTCCACCACAATCCTTCATTGTAATTTTGGATAAAATACAATTTTTTTTTTTGTCCACGTTCAGGAAAGTTCGCTACAGTGCCATGGGCTGTAAACCTCTTAATGATATTGGGCACAGTGGACACAGGAACATTAAGATCTCTGGAGATGGACTTGTTGCCTTGAGATTGTCCATGTTTTTCCACAATTTTTTTCTCTCAAATCCACAGACAACTCACACTTCTTTCTTTTCTACATGCACAGTGTGATACACAACACAAAGATTGAGTCAACTTCTCCATTTTAACTATATTGCCCACACATGTTACTTGCCACAGGTGTATCTAAATACAAACTACAGGAGCATCACATGCTTGAAAAGCAATTCTTTCCTACAATTTGACAAGGTGCCAATAGTTTTGTCCATTCCATTTTTGAGTTCTGTGTGAAATCTTATCAAGTTGGCCTATTCTTCTCTGTTTTTCTTTTTTTTTTTTGTCGATGCAGTGCAAACAAAAAACTGTAAGCACATGAATACCAAAACATTTGCAATTAAAACAATTTTCTAAGAGAAGTGTAGCATTTTCTGACACCATTGCAAGGGTGCCGATATTTTTGGCTATGACTGTATATATGTATATGTACAGTATCTCACAAAAGTGAGTACACCCCTCACATTTCTGCAACCATTTTATTATACCTTCTCAAGGGACAATACTCCAGAAATGAAACAAATCTATTTTAGAGTAATCAATTTGTATAGCAGTATAGATTTACTCAACATACAGCCATTATTGTCAAAATAACTGGCAACAAAAGTAAGTACACCCTAAGTGAACATGTAAAAACGTGTCCAAAGTATCAAGATTTTTTTTTGTGTGAGCACCATTGTTATCTAGCACTGCCTTAATCCTCCTGGGCATGACATTTACCAAAGCAGCACAGATTGTTGCCAAGATCCTCTTCCATTCCTCCATAATGAAAAGCTGAATGATGTTAGACACATGGCGCTTCTCCACCTTCCGCTTGAGGATAAGCAACAAGTGCTCAATAGGGCACTCCATCATCCTTACCTTTACCTTCAGCTTCCTCAGTAAGGCAGTTGGCGGTGTGTTTGAGGTTGTTATCATATTGGAAAACCGTCGTTTGGCCCAGTTTCTGAAAGGACGGCATCATGTTCTGCTTCGGAATTTCACAGTACATGTTAGAATCCATGTTTCCCTCAATAAAACACAGCTCCCCAGTACCAGCAGCACTCATGCAGCCCCAGACCAGGATGCTACCACCACCATGCACCATGCACCACCAGGCGGTGCCACATATGCTGGACACCATCTGAGCAAACAAGTTGATCTGTTCCATCAGACCACAGGACATGGTTTCAGTAATTCATGTTCTTGGACAGGTTGTCTTCAGCAAACACTGATAAATGGACCGTCCCCTTCTGCAACCTCTAAAGCAATGTTGCAGCACTCATGCATCTGTTTATTGAAGCCAGTTTCTGCACCTGATGCACAGCACCAGGACTTAATTGCTTGGAAAACCTCTGTATAACTCTGACCACTGTACTGTAACTCAGTTATAGGATGTTACTGATCGTTTTATAGCTTTGGCCATCTTTGTGGAGAGCAACAATTCTAATTCTCTCAAATCCTCAGAGTCTTTGCCATGAGGTGCCATGTTAAACATCCAGTGGTCAGTATGAGAGAACTGTCCTCAAAGTACAACATTTTAACTGCTTTAATACGAGATACACAAATTTGTATGGTCCTGTCAAGCAGACAAAAACATGAACATGATAAAGAGGACATGTGGCTTTGCACAGATAAACGATGTACAGCTGTTATCACTTAGGGTGTACTCACTTTTGTTGCCAGCTATTTTGACAATAATGTCTGTATGTTAAGTTTTTTTCAGAGGACAGTAAATCTGTACTGGTATACAAGCTGCACACTGACTAAAATATATCCAAGTTATATTTTCTATAGTATTGTCCCTTTAGATGCTGAAGTGCTGAAATGTGAAGGGTGTACTCACTTTTGTGAGATATATATGAATATATTTCACAGCTGCTCATCTCATATCCTGCTCCCATTTTACACAGCATACATTATTTCAGGTCTCGCTAATTAATCAGCGAGAATTCATCTGTTTGCCTAGTGTTTATTAATAAACCAGTGCTCTTCAGGAGAGTTAGGGGCGTTTTTTTCCAGGACTAACAATCTCAGCTGCTCATACAGGAAAACACCATGACTCACTTTTTGATTGATGCATTCTGTAATCCTGTACAATGTACATACTGTCATGATTTTTCCAAATGCGTGCAATGGGACAAAAACAGCCGGCTCTCCGAGAGCGTGATTTGTACTGTAGCTGTGAAGAAATTACATAAATAAAAAAAAGGTCCTCTGGTCCAGAGAGACATGAACCGGTGTACTTTTACGGAAATCTTTGTCACCGCAGGAAAGTTTTTACCTGCCGTAGCTTGTTAAATTCAAGGTTAGACCTAAACCCATCTGTGTCATCCACGTGCTTTTTCCATTTCCATTCAGCGCTTACGTTTTCGGTCTGGAGATGTGTCAGCTGATAAATCTGCCACTATCTGTCACAGAATTTAAGCCTGAAAATGAGGAAACACCCTGTTTCCTCCAGAGTGCTAGCATTCTAAACAAAATAAGCTCTTAAAATGTAAGCTAGCATCCTGCTACATTCTGATCTTATAGTTACAATAAATGCATACTGATACTGTTTGTATGTATTGTATGAATGGAATGCCAAAATAAGATGAATTTCTGTTTTTTAGTTGCACATTTGTTTATTTATTTATTTTTATTTATTCATTTTGTAGTAGCTGACTATTTTTAAAGTTTGACCTGGAACTTGTTTACAACTAAAATTGTACTGATTGGCTCGGCACACTAAAATCTGATTGGCTGCCGTCTCAACAATCAAAGATTTGAACGTTCAGGCATTTTAAATGTTTATTGCTTCAATCAATGCAGTTCAATTCCTAAAAAATTCTAATTTACACTACATGGATAAAAGTAGTGGGACTCCTGACTTTTCTAGCCATATGTAGTTCTTTCCCAAACTGTTATTGCAAAAGCTGAATGCACACAATTGTACAGGGTGCCTTTGGATGCAGTAGCATGACATTTTCCCTTCACTTGAACTAGGAGACCCAAACTTGAGCAAACTTAATGAAGATATGTTTTGTATGGGTGTAGTGGAAGATCTCCTGCTATAAAGCTCTGACCTCAACCCTATTGAACACCTTTGGGATTAAACAGGTTCCTGGTTCATTCTTGTAGTGTTGCAGTGTAAAGATAACATATCGATAAAAGTTTGTTTCTTGTTGCATGTAGCCTCATGATATAATTAAGAAAGTGATTGTATTTAATTTTTGGCCCTCAATATTTCTTGCTTATATTTGCAGCTTTAGGCAACTGAGTGAAATTGTGTAGAGAAATGTTCTACTTCATAAAAGAAAAAAAAAAAGCTCCGTATTCACAGCTTTGACAGAAGACATTCGAGACGTCAGAGACAATTGCCATCTGCTTTCTGTACGTCAAACCTCTCTAGTGCAAACAGCATTTTTATTCAGTTTATTCTCCAGATTGGCAGACAAAAGCTTTGCTGAGAGTTTTTTAAATTTTTTTTTTATTATCAAGAACATATTTACTTTAAATTCCCAGCACAAGTGACAGAAAGCACTCTATCTTTATACGCTATATTCAGGCACTCTTCAAAAGAATCGCCAAATCCAATTAAAGACACCATGAGACCCCTGCTGTGCAATAATAAGAAGAAGAATAAATGTGTTTGCATGGCTGGTTATTAAGAAACATGGGTGCTGTTTCCTGATATGGTCTGCAAAGTGCTACATGGGCACAAAAACTTTTTATTCACTCTGGCCTAAAAATAAGATTCCAGTATTGATGCGAATGAGTGGTTTGTGACACACCCTGCCTTTCTGTTTCGCTCTCCACAAGCACAATGGATTTGAGAAGTGAAGTGGTGAACAGGTTCATGGAAAGTGAGGAGAGAGAATGCTCTCAGGCTACTTCTTTTATACAATATTTGTTGTATTGAGCAAGATAAGATGTGACAATGTGTTCCAACCTCTTATTTAAATGAATCAAATCAGTGGCAGGAAGTTTAAGGGTTGCCAAGATGTTTTTTGGTTTATGTTCTATAAACATCTGCCTTTTATGTGAATTTTGAGTTTGGTTGTGAGAAGGAATTGATAAAAACAGCAGAAATAAAAAAAAAAAAAAAAACACATAAATGTTTCCTAATTTTGGTTTGAGGTAAAACGTTGTCTTGAATTATACCTGGTGTTGTAAAGCTTAATGAATGAAATGCGACATCCAAAACTCTTACTAGATTGCATGTCAAAAATACAAGTAGTCTCAGAGTAAATTTACGATGACAATAGTGATGCGACAAAATTGCAAAAATATTAGAATTTTCATAAAGTAAGCAAACATAGCAACATTTATGTGGTATATTGGGATGCTGCCAGGACGTTCGCATCTCCTGCCTTGTGAGATGCGTCACTCTGGCCAGCGGTTGACAGAGTTTAGTTGTCTCGGCGTTAGAACGCACATTTGTTTCTGGTTTTATAGTTTCCAAACAAAACATTTTGTTTCTCTCCTTTTAATTGCCATCACCAGGCACTGAAACAGAGCGCACTTATTGGTTCTTGAGCCTGCTGCCACATATGTGGTGTTTTGAGATTAGTTTTGTAACATGCCAACAGATGGCAGCACAAGGCTGCACGCACAGTCACACAGAGCACCGACATTCATAAGTCAGTGTGCCACAACGTCCTGTGAACAATGGAAACAGTAGGATCCCACTTCTGCACCCACCCTACTCACCAGTTTTAGCTCCGGCAGACTTCCTCCTCTTCCCGAAGATGAAGATCCAGCTCCGTTGAAAATTGCCGTTTTTGTTAAATTATGCTAAATTATGTTGTGCTAAATTATTTATTGTAATTTGTTAAATTATTTGCAACTTATTCTGATCATTGTTTAGGACCCCTTGATCTCGATTCACAATATTTTCAGGTTACAGTGGGGTTATTAAAACCCATCTCCACTATATGTGGGGGACTACCTGTATACTTTCCCCAAATCGTAGCTTGATTTTGCTAGCATGTGTCGCACTTATTGATGGAATCAGATATTATTTTGTCAATTATTTAAAAGTAATTCATTGTGAATAGTTTGCTAGGAAGCATTTTTATTGCAGGCTTTGGCTTTAAATAATGTATCTCAGCTCTCAACTGAACCCTAAACAAGTCCTGCGTGTATAATTAAGTCTTATGGTTTTGGTTTTAGCTGACGGACTGTGGACGAGCGTGAAATCTCACAGAGTCGCCAGCTTATCGACGGCTTTCGCTCCACCGTTGCTGCGCATGTTAAATATCCGTTATAGCAGCATAAGCGAATAGAAGATAGAAGAGAGACAAAATCGGACTCATGCTGAAGAAAAACAAGCTCGCAGTTGAATCAGTGCAGGGCATGAGCATCTCTTTTTGGTCATCTCTCTGGTCCACCAATTTATTATAGGAAGATGTATTGACCATGAAGTTTTACCTGTTAAAAACAAACCATGTACAGTACAAACGTAATTTTATTTTTCCTTAATATTTCACAAACAATACACCATAATGTTGTTTTTAGAATTTTGAGTAAAAATTTTATTTAATCCATTTTGGAATAAGGCTGCAACATAACACAATGTGGAAAAAGGTGGTGGTTCTTTAAAAGGCTATATGTTCTATCTTCCAAAATGTTAAAAATTAGTGGTTTGTATTGTAAACCAGCAGCATTTCAGGCTTTTTTCTCTCATCAGATTTATTCTATGGTGGAAGGTTGAGAAATGGTTTTGAGACTGGAAACAGAAACTGTTTATTTGTTTAGAGATCATACGGACCAACAGTAAATATAATGATAACATATCTAGGATATGTTACAGCTGCACATTCTTGGCAAATCTTCCCATATAATAATGGTGAAAAGATGCACCAAAACTATACGTTTTTTAAGATCTCTATCCTTACTTTATCTTCTCTGGTTCTCTTGACCCCATTGATGGTTAAAATCAGGATGGGCTTCTGTCCCCGGTCCTAAGGAAAGGCTAAAACCAAAAAGCTGATGCTATGCCCCTTGTCTCCAGCTTCCATAGTTAATAGATGACAAGTTCTAATTTTAAGGGGGATATACAGTGCTGTGGCAACTAATAGCTCAAGATTTTAGTGTAGCCATGTAAGGTAGCAGAGGTACTGAAGCAAGTCAACATCCTACAGTATTCATTATGTGATTACCATGTTCTGGTGGCAAGTGCTTTGCTTTGCTGGGGAATCTTACACTAGCCTGATTGCAAATTCCCTGTAAACATAAACCAGGGCCTGGAGAGATGCACAGTGGCAGCCGAAAGGGCCCATTCACAAGCCCATTGAATGCACATTTGTGTATTTCTGTTAATTTACCGGGTGCCTAATGTACCATCTTATTAAGCATGTCTATTAAAGCAAACAACCCATTTGTTCAATTAGCATTTCGTCCTCTTGTCCACAGCAGTGAGAAGCATTAGCAAGGCTAATAATATCTCAGTCTTTGTTCCTGTAGTTTAGTGACTTTATAAAGTTGATTATTGAATTTTTCTGTATAGAGTAAGCCTCGGGGGAACAAAAATAAAAAAAACGGGAGAGGATTACGGATATACGCCACTTCTAATCTTTCTCTCCCACTAAATCTAGAACTTTCCCCTAGCCATGCATTGCCCTGTCCTTCCAGTTTGGTTTTTGTGACCTTTTCTTTCTCTGTTTGTGTTTTTCTGTTTTATGCAGATGTCATACATGTCATGAAAGGTTCCTGGTGGGCTTTAGCAGCAGAGTAGCATTAGCAGTAGTGCCACAGCAATGGGGGTCACTTCCCTTGTGGCGAATCGTAAAAGAAGTGCTAAAAGGCTAACATTCAAGGGTTTGTAGGCGAATCTCAAAGGAGATGAAAGTGGAGCATAGATTGAGAGCACAGACAAAGCCTGTCTTGTATTTTAGAATACTTTTTTGTAATCTGACAGCTGCCATTTGGGACCACAGACCCCATGATGGAAAAGAGGAATGGACAAACCAATTACTGGCTGCATTCTATAGTAATAACTAGTTGCTGTTCTATCAGAGTCACAGTTGAATGATTTTCATGGTAAATTACTTGAAGATTGATCATTACCGCTATCTTGACACTGCAAAGTATTTGTGCTAAAATTCAGTAGTTTATCAATGACAACATGTTCAGTCTAACCTGGGGGTAAAATTTCATTAATAAGGAAAGGAGATGATTTTGGATCACTGCATTTAACCTGGATTAGTATTTCTATCTGTAAAAATCAATCTGGAGTTCAATGTTTATGAATTTAAGCCGTTATCAAACAGGCAATGGCAAATAGGTTTAAAATACATTATATATGGAATGAAACATGACAGGGTGCGCGGTTATAAAGAAATAATGAACTACACAAAAATAAATTATTACGTTTTTTTCTTCCTTCCGGTAATAAAGCAATTAAAAAAAATTCTGTATAGAAAGACATGGCATAATTTGTTTTGTAGATACACTATTTATGATTCCACTCACAAACCGGTGCTTGTGCACGCACCCATTTCCACAAACATACAGTATATTCTGTAAAGTTTATACATTATGGTGGTATAAATTGCTCTGTTTTGCTAAATGAAGTACTGTAATTTGTTAAATTATTCAAAATCACACTATACAAGCCCATAGTGATCACCATACTTTAAGACTCCTGGGTAGGCAGTCGACTTTCAATTTACTCTGGTGTCATTGTAACGCATCTGCTTTGTACCTCAGTAAATTTCTGTATTTGTAGTAGAGTTTTCATTACATTTATGGCATTTGGCAGATACTCATATCCAGAACAACTTACAATTATCTCATTTATACAACTGAGCACTTAAACGCCTTGATCAAGGGCCCAGCAGTGGCAGCGTAGTGGTGCTGGGATTTGACCTCTTGACCTTCTAATCAGAAGCCCAACATTTTAACCACAGTGCTACCAGCTCCCCCATTAAATATAATTTCTATCTATTTATAGCATATTACTTCTATCTATGAATATAAACAGATTTTCCTCATACCAGCATTTCTAATGTTAATAAGACAAAAAATACATTTTAAGCCATTATCAAGAAACCACAGGTGTTTTGTCCACAAAGACTTTCCCGTGTTGAAAAGCCTAAAGTTACAGCCTTGCTTTTACATTTACAGCATTTGACAGATACCCTTATCCAGTGTGAGTTACAACTTACTAATTGGAGGCAAGGGGGCCTTGCTCAAGGGCCCAGGAGTGGTGTGGCGGCTTGGTGGTCCTGGGATTTAAACTTCTGACCTTCCGATCCAGAGTCTAGTGGCACTCAACCACTAAGCTACCACTTCTAAATCTTCAAATTGCTGACTGGACTTTAGAAAACAAATGTCTAATCACAGAAAACATTGCCTCAGCAACAAATAGAAATGTTTCTAAAATGTGTCTCGTCCATCATACAAGTCCCTGAATGAGTTTTAGGACAAGCGCATTAATATAATCCTCAGAGCCTGAACTATTATCAGTGCTGCTGTTATAGAAAACCTATCAACCACATCTAAACGTTCAGAACTTATATTCAGCAAATGCAATTAAACACTCAAATAGAATCAGTGACTTGGTGCTATTTTATTATTAATATTGGGTGGAAAAATAGAAATAGCTCAGCAGGGTGGTGCAGCTCCTTGATAAAGCTCATTAAATGAAGCAGCTACTTACATTCATTTCTGCAGAGAAGTTAAATCATTTTTTTAAATGAATTATTACAATAGTATTTAGTGTAATGGATTAGTTTAACAGCAAATTGTATTTCTTTATCTCTCTGTGTGTGAGCGTGTGAATCCTCTTAATGTGGCTCTGGAGAAGAGCAGCGAGTGTGTAAATAAAACGGATAACCCCGATAACTCAACACACTCTCTGATGTCCTAGATGATAAAATTCTTCCATTTGCTTTTTCCTTTAAACGTCTGTCTGGCTGAGCGCTTATTCTCTAGACCTTAAACACTTCACCCCGATCCCTTGGTATTGTGCTGTGGAAATTTGCCGGAACACTGAGTGGGTGCTGCTGTACCGTGCGCCTTCTCCGGGACTCGTAAACAAGTTTATGAGGCTTCTTATTTTGGCAGAGCCACCTTCTTATATCCAAATATTGGAAGCATATCTCGTTTTTATTGTAAAATGAGTCGAGTCTCAGAGCTGGTTTATTGATCTGGGAGTTGGTGTTTGAGCCATTACATTTGGACTTCACGTAGTTGTTTTTTTTTTATTTTAAATGGACTTTGAAAGAGTAGAATGGAACATTTATTAAATGCATTTACAAGGCCATACTGTAGATACACAAGCTAGCATTGGTTCTAGACCAGGGGTGCCCAATAGGTTAATCTCGGTCAACTGGCAGATTGCAAAGGTATTATAGGTAGATGACGTGCCATTAAAAAAGATTTTTAGATGTTGCTCTATCATTTATCCGCCCTATAGCATTTGCCACTTGATTGCAGGGCAGCCAGTCTGAGTCTCATTTTTTCTACGGGTCATAAGAGTTCATGCAGTTATGCAAGGCGCGGCAACATATATATATATATATATATATATATATATATATATATATATATATATATATATATATATATATATATATATATATATATATATATATATATATATATATATATATATATATATATACACTGTACAGTGGCTGGGGTCATACAGAGGTTTTCCAAGATGGGTTTCACTTGGAACAGGCCTCTCAAGGTTCCATCAAAGTAGCAAGCTCTCGTTCTTGGTGTCAAGTACAGAAGCTGGCTTCAAAAAACAAATGCATAAGTGCTGCCAGCATTGCATTAAAGGCAGTGGTGAAGAGTAACAAATAAATGTAATTCGTTACTGTACATTCAAAACGTTTTTATTTACCGTTCATTTAAACTGTCATGTCAATTACTATATCGTCACGGTAAGAGAACGTGGTCGGGACTGGGAGTGTGCACCCACCGCCAGAAGAAGTTCCCTCACTTATACACTCAGAAAGGAGAGGCAAGGGTTGGGTGACGTCAAGGAGTTGTATAGTTCTTGATGACGTGTGTATTTAATTGTGCAATAAACGCATTTAGGGTGATATTTATACATCTCAGAATTGCACCCAGATTTGTGGACTGCTCTGATAATATGTCTTATTCATCCAGTGACGGTAGCTAAAGCAGAAACTAATTAATGGGGGAGATGTTGGGTCGTGACGTGGTTCACCCAGAACATCATTCAAGCTAGAACCGCCATTGCCGGTTGGTGGCATCTATTTATCACCAACATACAGTTCAGCATCAGTACAACAGCAAGCAGAACATTTTAAGAGGAATAAATGCCCTTGAGTAAGGCCCTTTTAAAGCTTCAAGGGACTTTATCATGTCTTCTGACAACAACATAATAACAACCTGGGATAAGTGATAACATTTCCCTCGTTGGATTAATGAAATATATCTCTCTCTAATACATTGCCACAATCTTCCTACGTGATTCTCTCATGCTACACTAGCAATGTACTCATAGCAAAAGGTCAAGCTGCTTGTAGTTAAAGCTTTGACTCCAATGAAAGCTATTGCTTTCTTCTCAGATCAGTGGTGGCTCATGACTGATTTATTTTCTGCCAACGCGTAAGAGTATTGTGGGTGGATAGCTGTATAGGGTTCTGCCAACGTACTTGAATGTATTACAGTATGTGTACTACTGGGCAGTGCTAAATGTAGGAAAACAGAAAAAAAGAGTGTAGATAAAAAGATTTTAGTGCCATTGAAACAGTCAAAATAATTTGAGGTACATTTTATTAAATAAAAATGCTACATTAAACACATAATGAAAGTTATCCTTTGTGCTAATTCTTTGGTTAATTTTTGTTGGTGTTTATCATGCCATGGAGGACATTGATAGTGCACTTAAAAGTGTTTAATAGAATGTGAAACTTTTTTTCCTACTCATTTTGTACAGTTTGTATTGTACTTTCAGAAGGCAAACGTAATTAACTAGGCTTGTCTAGTCAGCAATCCAAGAGATGAGAAGTGTGATGGCTTTAATTGGTATATTAGCATTACTGCTGACGTTTTGAATTTACATTTATGGCATTTGGGGATGCCCTTATACAGAGCTTACTAACATTTATCTCATTCATACAGCTGAGCAGCTATGGAGTTAAGGGCCTTGCTCAGGGGGCCAGGAATAGCAGCTTGGTGTGGCTGGGATGTGACCTTGGGATCCAAAGTCCAATGGTTTACCTACAGAGCTACCACGTTCAAGCTTTGGAATCCAAACTCTTTAAGCTACAGGAAGTAAAGAAACTGGACTGCACGGACCCCCTTTAGGTAGTGATGGATAAAGGGCACCATTTTCAGCTTGTAGGTGAACGGCACTATGGGTAACGTTGAAGTGAACATGGTGTTGAAAGTTTCAAATAAGTCGACTCAGAGTTTCAATTAATTCTGTGACAACCCTTACAAAGTGTTTCAAAGTGCAGATGTGTCATTAAAGGTATTTAGGGGGAAGTAATAGCTTGGGTTACTGGGTTACAGTTAAAAAGTTTGGGGATTCAAGCTACAGCACTGCCGATGCTGCCACTGTTGCACCTTTGAGTTAGGCCCTTAACGCTCTCTGCTCTCTGTATGATGGCTGATCCAAGCTTCCTAACAAACTAGGTTATATGTAGAATGGCTTTCACTGTGCTGTAGTGTATATGTGGCAAGTAAAAAGCTGTTTCCTTTACTTTTCTTAAATCGCCATGGCTTTTGGGTTTTTAAATAGAGGACTGTCTGGCCTTGTCCCATAATGCTTCAGTTCTCTGCTTAACAAATCAGCGCTTGCTTGCTGCACTGCACCACAGATGAACCTGCCTTGTTCACCTTGAAACCTTAAGCCACTGTGAGCTCTGCACTTTTCTGTGTCCTAACTGTAATGTGGTTTTGTAGACGTATAAATCAGCCTCCGTTGGTTAAAGCTCTATGCTAATGATTAGAAGCTTATGAGGTCAAATCCCAAGATTTCTATAGAACATCAATCTCTCAAGTACTCAGCTCAAACCTCTATTATATCCGTTTTGGAATAAACGCAGCTGATGGAATGAATTAATGCGTGTGTTACAGACACAGGTGGATGTTTAGTGAATCTCTTATTTTCCTCAGCCTCTCTTCTGGTGTGTAAGGCATCGCAGATGAAAAAATATATATATATAAATAAAATGGTGCAGTGTATGTGTCTGTCTCTGATATGGGTGCAATCGTGTGTGTGCAAGTTAATCTTTTGTCCTTCTATGCTTCTGATCCACTGAGCGAGACAGAGCAGGCTGGGGCTGTGTGCTTTCTACCGGTCCAGTGGGAGCACAGAAAGAGAGAAAGGAAAGATGAGAAAAAAAAAATAAAAAAACAAGAGAGAAAGAGAAAGCGATAGGACAGTTATGCACATCCTGCAATGATTTCCACAGCCTAGGTGCCGGCCTGAAAGACAAATCGTTGTCCTTGGATTGCATTGCCGAGGAAACCTGCTGAAAATGGACACTATCCGTGTTGCCTCACATTCACACACACGTACGGAGATACAGACAGAGAGAAAGAGAGAGAGAGAGCAGCACTATAATATCTGTTCATTAGCACATTGTAGGAATTAATGCTCTAAGGCATCATGTAACAATAATCTGCTTTATAACATACTATACAGATACTGATACAGAAACTATTGCACAACAAGCTGTCATCATGCTTTACAATTTTAGTGTTTATAATTCATTTATAAACAGATTTTATAACTCAATTCCAACCCTGGCATAATAAATATCATATATTAATACAATAATAACTATGTACTAGTCAGTAATTCATTCTGAGTGCTGGATGCGTACTGAACAAGTATTTATTTATGCAGTACTGTACTGTATAAATAAGTATAAATTGTACTTTTTACTTGGCAAATTGTAAAGTGATGTTTTTTGACAGGCATACAAAGAAATACTGTAATCAGATACTGTAGATACTGTACATAGCAATAATTAGAGTCAATCATCCCGCCCTTATACTTGATTTACTATGATCTCTTTGTTCACTTCCATTGTGGTTCTTTTTATTTGCCTTTTAGCCTTATTACTATCTTTTTCAGGCTTTTTGTTGGTATTTTTAACCACTTTAGGACCCATGATTTAGGCTTAAATTGCACCGAATGCATAAAAAAGAACGCTTTGGAGGGCACTTTATGGCACTGGTCACAAGCTAATATAAGACTCTTCATGCATCTGTTTTACCACAAGACTGAAGCATTCATGAGTTTCATCATGAGAGTCGGTGGTACGTCAGTGGTGGACAGTAACAAAGTAAATGTAATTCATTCCTTTACTAAAGTAGCGTTTTAACCTATCTGTACTTTACTGAATTATTTATATTTGGGGAAACTTTTACTTTAACTTCACTTAATTTTAAAGTCAAATATCGTACTTTTTACTCAACTACTTTTTTGCGAAATCAGGCTTTTCTTTTTATTTATGAGGATAAAAAGATAACTGCTCAAACATGCAGCAATTCACCAGTCAGGGTCGAGCGCACGCTCTGTTTTAAACTTGTTTTGATTGTCGCTTGGTGGTTTCTACTTATCACCAACATACAGTTCAGCATCAGTTTAACATCAAGCAGAACATTTTGAGAAGAATAAATGATGGAAGAATCTCCTGACTTGAACTTGCCACAAGTAGTTTAACAGAAGGTTTTATTCTCATGATAATTTTTTTAGCTATCAATCCGTGTTTGACTCATTAATATCATTCTATTAATAGATTCTTGGGCTTAGAGGAACATTATAGTCTTTTCCCATACATTTGCTGATTATGACAAAAATGATAATAGGAACAATATAGCCATAAAAATTCATAGTAAATTTGCAGGCAAAAACTTTTACTTTTCTACTCTTACTCAAGTGAAAGTTTAAAGGGAGCACTTTTTTCTTTTACTCGAGTAATATTTTAATTAGTGCATCTCCACTTTAACTCAAGTACATGATTTGTGTAATTTGTTCATCTCTCATAGCGTGACAAGTACCGAATTTGAGTTCCGCAGCCGACGAGTTTCGAGGTACTACTGCATATCAATTTGATAAATATTTACCTTATGAATAGAAATAAAACACTGCAATGAACCGTGACTCAAAAACTCAAGCTATTGTTTTCACCTCGAAGCTGATTATTTTCCCATGACAGCAAGTGTTCATACTCAGAAGGAATTTCTACAGAAAAAGTGAAAACTTTTCCTCTGACTGTTATAGAGGTCTGAAATGGGAGACTCCTTCTAAAATTCCAAAAAAAGCATCTCCTTACAGAAAGCATTACTATTTCAGGTATGTCAATGAGAACACGTATTAGAAGGAGCACATTAATATATCTGCTTTGGAATTAAAACTTCAGTCAGAGCCTGCTGACCAAACAGTTTCAAGAATTCAGCGGCACCGCGGTATAAACGAAGTTCTGCATGTGACTTATGAGCTTATGTCTAGCCTTCATATTAAACAGGGATTACAAAACGTGGTATACACTTTATACCAAATATATACCAATTCAGCGTACATGACCTGCTCATATGCGAGAGCAAAGTCCGTAACACACACAGGTGCAAACCCAACATGACCCAAAGCCATACAGAGCTAAAAGAGGTTAGCAGCACTGCTAGGTTTAAAATGTAATGATGAAAACTTTGCAGGTAGACGCCAGCCGTAGATGACTGTTATTTCCAGGACAGTTTTCTGCACTTATTTTCCAACCTTATAGCGAGCGGCCATTTCCGAGATGCCGTGAAAGTACTAGGTGTCCTCAAGCCACGTCCCAGTAAATACCGTCACATGTACTTTTTACTGCCAGTGCACGCATGAGCAATTCAAGGCTCTCAGTGAGAAAGGTTCCTTATTGACCACTCTGTGAAAGGTGACAAATAGCTGAGATAAAAAGATCTCTGATGGAATGATGAACGTTCAGTTGAATTACTTCTGACAGTGACATAATGGCACCACCCTCGAAGCTACAGCGAGAACGTGCTGCCAGATCTACGCTAATAAGAGCTGAGTTTAGATGATTAATTCTATGTCATTTTCCTATATCAGATCTACAATTATGAAGCATTACAGGCGAATTAAGATAATTATTGTGAATAAACCACGTTCGATTGTCTAGTATGAACTGAAACATTATCAGAACTTAATTACAATAATAGAATATAAGAATAATAGAATATAACAATAATACGACATAATGCACGACCGTGGTGCATACTGTGTGTCATGGGTGTCCAATCTGATCCACAAAGTGCCTCTGTGACAACAAGTTTCCTTTTTAAGCAAACAGGAGCCACATAATAATCAACTGAAGGTCAAGATGAACTCAAGGAAAACCTTCAGGCATGCCGACCTTCTGTGCATTAGATTGGACCCCCACTTCTTCACATCATCGAAATGATATGAAATGATACCAATGCTTAGTAAGCTTTTATTCAAATAGTTTTTTATTAAAACCAACAAAAACTAAACAATAACAATATTTGATAATATAGAATTGAAAGAAAATACAGTCTGGTTTATAAATTGCTTGATATTGCAGTTCTACAGAATGTTCTACAAAAAAAATTATAAGCACATAAGCTCCTTTTGAAACAAATCCAGGCTCTGCATCTTATTTCCATAGCGGAATATGATAGGATTTTACATTTTATTATCTAATGGCTGTATTTACTTATATTTTCCAAATTAGATTTTTTTATAGAGACTTTTGTAAGCAAAGGCAACAGAAATGCTGGCGTTAACGATTTTTGTATTTGAGCAAACTGTTGGCCTTGAAGCAAAAAGGAGCTTACCATTGAGTAAAGCCCAAATAACAAAGCAGTGAAAGTGTAAATCTGTCTATTACTGATGGATGGAAAGATTCAGGTGAATCAGCATAAAAAGTTAACAATGTAATGCATCGATTTTAAAAAGTTTGCATCGGATACAAGTTGCCATTTGTACCGCGAAGGATCGTTTTGAACATATTTGCATCGGTAAAAACAGATTTATTTATATGTGATTATTAGTAAATGCGCTTTTATTTATTAGACAGTAACTAATCATTTGAGACCAATATTTTATATGTAAATCAGGTCCCATGGTGGTCTAGTGGTTAGGATGCGGCGCTCTCACTGCTGCGGCCCGGGTTCGATCTCCCGTCAGAGAACCGACCCCAGCTAGTCTTAGTGACGGTCCCAAGCCTGGATAAATGGGGAGGGTTGTGTTAGGAAGGGGATCCAGCGTAAAAACGTGCCAAATCAAACATGCGGATGATCCGCTGTGGCGACCCCTAACGGGAGAAGCCAAAGAAAGTTATTTTATATGCAGATCGATTTCTCCTCACAAAATCTTTCTCGAGCGCGTTCTCTCGGCACCAATGCTGCTACGTGAATATGACGTACTACAACACTACGAAGACCGAGGCGTGTCCTGACAGTCACCTAAGAATACAGATTAACATGGCAGAGGTAGAGCTGCATCTTCCTGGAAACAGAACAGAAAAAGAACATCTGGTTTTATTTAATCTTTCTGCTTTTGACCTGTGTAAAAGGGCCATGCGTTAGAAGTCAGAAGGCACTTTGCTGCCTGTCTGAACCAAAGAAATAAAAGCGAACTATCTGTACATTATATAGAATTACATAACATCATGTTTTTCCATTGCATCACATTGCATTGAATCACATTGTGTTGAATCATATCTAAATCGGATCACACTGCATCGTAGTAGGAGTGTAGCTGCTTCTTATGTATCTTTAATGTATCGTATCGCTGACTATGCATCGAGAGGCGAATCGGATCGGCCTCACTTATGGAGATGCACATCAATCCTGTCTATGTCTATGCTGTATAGGCCATGGTGACATTTACATAAGCAAACTTACTACCTGTAGTCGATGTATAAATTCTTTACCTTTAGTACATCTATCCTTTACCTTATCAAGTAAATGTTTGTTTATTCACAGAATGAATTGAGTAATAAACATTAAGGACCATGATAGTAATTGATTTTGAGGATACTCTAAAATCACATTTTTTGGTGAATTTGAATGTTACAATCCAAATCACAAGCAGGGGTACAATTTAGCATTTTGTTTTCAGAGAGTGTGTGTGCTTCAGTTTCAGCAGCTTGTTCCTAATTGTCGTTTGTGCAAATATTGAAAATATTCTTACAAGCAATGGTTCAGAATGTTCATGTATCTGAACTGCTGAACACTCAAGCTTCCGAGAATGAGCGCTCATGAGAATGAGCACTGACCGAACTGTAATATGGGGATATAATCCGCAATCTCAACATGGTTTACATCTGGTTTTGTGTCTGGATTGATTACTTGAATTAGCTAGTGGCTAGTCATATTATTGTCTTACGAGAAACAATGAAAAGATATTTCACTTTACTCAACAAGACTCCAAGGCTTTATAAAGTGAAGATAATCATAAACGATAGCGGATGTTTTTATGGCTTTCTTATGCTATTGTGAAAAGATGATCTTTTTCCACTTATGCATTTGGCTATTTGTGGTGTCTGAAAAAGAAGGGAAAGAAAAAAAAGTGTGTTAACTGTTCAGGTTAAGGACTCATGGGAGAGGAAAAACTGGAGCAGTTTGTTTTTGACTGCCTGAAGTATGATCGAGTTCTCAGTCCCCTTTTTTATGCATTTATCATCTCAATCCAGCTAATGAAGCTGTGCTCTCCAAGGCAGAGCAAAAAAAAAGTCTTGGTATTTGGAGGGTGTGTATCAGTTTTTGGCTGTTTGCTTTGGTTCTTGCATCTTTCTGGTGCACGTTAATGTACATACATACTGTATATTACATTAGAGACAAGCTACAGGGGAAATCGGTACAGAAAAATGGGGAATTTAGATTGGATTTTTCCACATTATTTAACTACTTGCTCTGTAAATGTTGCTCTGGATCACAAGAACAAAAACGTATGTTACCGGGCCATTTCAAATTTTACAAGAGTTACATACTACTAATTAAATTTTATTTTACTACACTGAAACCTGTTATCAGCAGTGGTGAAGTACACAAACCATGTACCTGAGTTAAGTAGAGATACACTCTGTAAAATATTACTCCAGTAAAAGTGTCCCTTTAAACTTTGACTTGAATAAAAAATACAAAAGTATGATTTATGATGGCTCTAATGTTTCCTATTATCATTTTTATTACAAGACTCTTTGCATAATCAACTCAGTTTATGTAAAAAGACTCTAATGTTACTCTTAGCACACCAATCTAATAATAGAATGATTTTAATGAGTCAAACAAAACCTTTTTTTTTCCAGTTGAGTTTTTATCCACTCATAAATACAAATGCAACTGATTTTGCTAAATGAAGTTGAGTAAAAAAAGTACAATATTTGACTTTGAAATGTAGTGAAGTAAAAGTATCCCTAAATAAAAATACTTTAATAAAGTACAGATACATTTAAAAGCTACTTAAATTACAGTAGCTAATTACATTTACTTCATTATTGTCCACTACTGGATATTAACTGGGGTTTTTATCCTCTAGAAATTTGCCTTCTTGTACAGAAAATCTATTTCTAAATGTCCTGCTCTAATAGAGAGTGAATTTGAAACATTTCTAAGCACAGTGCCATTCTGCTTGCCAGCTCCTGTTGGCACTCACTGGTCTCAAATCCGCAAGCAGTACACCATGTGCTCTGAGAGAATAAGAAGCCATACATTTGCAAAGCTATTCCTTTTATTCTGCACTCCTATTTTTTAAACTGTGTAAATATGCACAGCCACACCAGGGATAAAAAAACAGTTTTCACCCATGTGCATCAGTCAGATTTACATGTATTACATGTAGCTGGCATGTTTATCCAAGGTTAATTACAATATTGTAATACAAACTGAGCAGATGACAGATAAGGGTCAAGCTCATGGATCCAACTCTGGAAGCTTGGCAGTGCTGGGATTTGGACTCACGTACTGTACCTCCAGATCAGCAGCCCTAACCCTTAACCACTACCACTACCATACATGGAATTTACAACTGGATTTGAATGTGGGGAAGATTGTTGCAAAACACTGATCTTGTATTAATTATTATGCATTTTATACAGGTTTTTATCTTGCATAATGTATCTGTGTCCAGGTTTTAGCCTAAAGGCAGGGACAACCAAACTCTAGACCACCAGTCACTGGAGACTCTGATCCACTAAAATAAGGTAGCAAAATAAACTTCTGTCTGTTCGGATTTTACATCAATTCAGCTGTCAATATATTGCCAAAGGTTTGCAGACACCTGGTCATAAGTGTGGTATGTGCTTTTTAAGAAGTGCATTCCACATTTAGTAGCAATTTGCTCTTATAATTTCCTTCACCCTTTTGGGAAGATGTTCCACTAGATTTTGGAATGTGTGGACATTTGTGTTCATCAGCCACAAAGGTGATAGTAAAGGCAGGTACTGATGTAGGTGAGGAGGTCTGGGGTTCAGTCAGTGTTCCAATTCATCCCAAAGGTGTTCAGTAGGGTTGAGGTCATAGCTCAATAGCAGGCCACTCATGATCCTCCTCTCCAAACTATGTAAAGCTATGTAAACAAATGTAAACCATATGTTAATGGAGCTCGCTTTGTGCACAAGGTGGAACATTGCCATGCTGGAACTGGTTTGGGTTTCGAAGATCAAGTGAACACCAAATTTTATTACACCGCATCTAAAGACGTCCTGTACAATTGTGAGAGAAAGCACATATGGCAGAAAAGGTCTGGTGTCTCAGTACTTTTGTCCATATAGTCCAAGATTCAAATCATTATCCAGATTGAAGAACACTTGCACTAGAAGTGCAAAACAATCCAATGATTTGCTTCCTGAGCTGAGATTCTTGGTTATCTAATCCTAAAGGCTATAGCACGTATCCTATTGAACGAGTCGTATGCGAAAGCGAGCTCTCTGTCTGGCCTGTAATATAATGAGGAAGCCACAGCGAGGTCTGTAGCTTGTGTAGTTGGCAGGTGGATCTGTGTTTTGATTTTATTTCTGGCCTCCTCTCGGTTATATGAGAAGCCCGGGGATCCAGCGCAGATCCAGCCATCACACAGATATCAGCTAAAGCCTTTATCTATATAAAAATGAAACATGTTGGACATATTGCAGTGGATTATCTGTTTTTGTCTTTGGAAGACTAAGAGATTGCAATGTGTGAGTGATGCAACATATTGCAACCTATATAGAGATGCAGTTCTAGACATGACGCTCATGAAAGGTCATTTTTAATATCCTGCTACTCATAACAAGTGCATTATTGTCCCTAATGAACCATGGTCCAATTCTAACACTGAATTTGTTTTCTGTACAAGAGAATTATTTTTGTGTGATTTTGTGACACCTTTTCATTCGGTTCGGTCGGTTGCATATTGCGACAGTTTTCACGCACACCAAATTGTTTTTATATGGGGGTGTTGTTTTATCTGTCAGTGACATTGCTTGTGCTTTTTGGAATGTTTTATTGCTGCGCTTCAGGAAATTTGTTTTAGAGGAAATGCAGAATGGTATAGTTGTTGCCACCGTTTATTAGTGCAAAAGTATATCTCAGTGATTATGGTCAATAAAACAATAATATATCTTCCTTGCACTTTTCCAGGTGGTTGGTGCTGTGATAGTAGGTGGAAAAGGAAAACCTCACTGGTTTGCTCTTAGACTTGATTACTCTTTACCTCACAATTATATTCTAAGTCGTAATGCAGAGCAGTCACTAAGTACTGAGCGCTTTTGAAGTGTTCATCACCAAACAAAATAGATTTGAAAGCAGCCTCAGAACCACTGCGCCAAAAGACACTCATTCAATGGCCCATAATTGTGTAAGCCACTATTTAGACCACTCACCATTAGACCAATAGCACTGGCTATTCAGGAAGTTGAAAATACAAAACCAATCAATGTATCTAGGGAAGAGAACCATTGTCAGTCAGACCCCACAAAATCCTAGTCTCAGTAATAGAGTGCAAACGCCTTGGATTTTCTCAATCTTGATATAAAAAGCGAGGCTATTTGGAAGGAATATCAGGATTGCACATTTTTAATGACACAATATTGATTTGGACAATTTAAAAAAAAACGTCACATGGTGATAGAATTGATTGCTTGAAAGGAAACTGTGCCTCTTTATCTGTCTACCCATCTCCTCAATAAGGCTTTTCTTCCAGAGCACCTGCACTTTATTTAAGCTTAAAAGCAAAAGGGAGGCAAGACTGACTGAAGGTGTCTTTGTGTGACTCTTTTGAACCTGAGTAATCATTGAGTGCTCTTCCACTTTGTATATTCTGCTCTGGTTTTGCCCTCAGTGATTTTTGGTGTCGCACTGCTATTGGAGCAGCGCCACAGAAAGATGAGCTGAACAGTCGAATTCTGCTATGCTTTTAGTTCAGACACCCCTCGCTCTATCCTCATGTGCTTTGCTTTTGCAGTGTTGCTTCACTGATGACAAATAAAAGCTCTTATCAAAATATTGTCCATGCCTGGTTGAGCATGGCCTCATGATCTCGAGCCGATATTGGCCAGAGGAGCAGGGTGCTGCTGGTAGTGTGGGTGTGTTATTTTTGTGGGTATGTCTACAGTTACTGGCTCCCTGATTGGTATCCTGATTGGCATTTGCTAGTAAAATGTTTAAAAGGCTCTTTGCTCTCCCTGTCCCCTAGAGGTGCTCTTTAATTAAAAGGATGCTAAGACACATGCAAAGAAGGGTAGCATAGCATACCATCTGACTAAGTCAGAGTTTGTCTGCCAAAGGCCTCCCACAGTAGACTTCTGGGATCACGTCCTCATCTAGAATCGAATCATATACTAATCAAGTCTTCGTTTTTAAATGCTGCACAAGTGCAAGAAACATTACTAATGTAATTATGGTATAGTTTGGAATTTGTTCAACACAGGCCTTTCATTATTTACAGGGAAACCATGATATATATGTGCATCTCAATAACTGAGGCCTCATCATGATGCATACTCAGCGAAATAATGCATTAAAGATACATAAGAAGCAACTACCGATGCAATGCGATACGATTCACCCCCAGTACCATTCAGTGTGATCCGAATTCAGTTTGATTCAACAAAATGCCATTCAATGCAATATGATGCAAGGGAAAAAATATGATGCTATGCAATTTAATATATGATACGAAAGTTAGCTTTTATTTCTTTGGTTTAAACAGACAGGAAATCATAAATTTACTTACAGTAAGTGCCTTCTGACATCTAACTCATGGCCCTTTTACAAACAAGCCTTTGTAGTGCAAAAAAAAAAGAAAAGAAAAATATTAAATAAAACCAGCCGTTTTTTTTCCCGTTCTGTCTCCAGGAAGATGCAGCTCTACTCTCAGGACACACCTCGGTCTCTATAGTGATACGTCATATTCACATAGCAGCAGCGGTGCTGGGAGAACGCATTTGAGAATCAGTACACAATATTTTGATCACTTTTTAAATAATAAAAGTGTAGAGCAGCTACTAATATTTATATAAAAATAAATCGCTTTACCGATGCAGATATGTTAAAAACAATGCATCCCGAGACAAATGCCAATTTGTGCATCACTGTGTTAACTGATATGTCTGGTTTAGAGACAGTGGCATTAAGTAAAAGACAGGAGGTGGAGCTGGAGGTAGCAGAGCTGAAGATGTTGAGGTTTTCGTTGGGAGTGACGACGATGGACAGGATTAGAAATGAGTTTATTAAAGGGACAGGGCATGTAGGACATTTTGGGGACAAAGTGAGAGAGGCGAAATGGTTTGTACATGTGCAGAGAAGAGACATGGGGTATATCGGTAGGAGAATGCTGAGAATGGAGCCACCAGAAAGCAGGAAAAGAGGAAGGCCGAGGAGGAGGTTTATGGATGTGGTGAGGGAAGACATGCAGGTAGTTGGTTTAAAAGAGGCAGATGTAGAGGACAGAGTGGTTTGGAGACCAATGATCCGCTGTGGCGACTCCTAATGGGAGAAGCCGAAAGAAGAATAAGAATAAGAATAAGAATAAGAATAAGAAGTGTTAACTGATATGTTGAAGCGCTTAAATCTTACCATCCCCTACCACCAATTTGAAATCTAGGAAGCAGAGGAACCAAGAGTAGATAAGCATGTCTTGATCAGGCAGCTTGAAAGAAAACCATGGCATTGAAGTAACACTCATCCTTCTGTATTGTTACATTATATCAGCTACCACTTTTTTTTTTTTCTTTTTTTTTTTATCTAGGCAACAACAAAAAAAAGAACCAACCAAAAGACTGGGGCATTCACATTACCATACAGTACCTGGTAACAAAGCAGTGGTTGGAGAGCCCAAGAAAATGTGGAACAAGAAGTATCTTTTTTTGAAAAGTTGGAGTTTCTTTTTAAATACTTCTATTGATTTTCTACAACGTTCTGCGTGACTTGTATACTTGTAGGAAGGAGTCAAGGCCATAACTTGCATTAGTCCTCACACCTTTGCGCAAGCCTTTTTTGTTTCCCAGCCAAATGCGATGGTCTCGTTAGTCGTGTGAGGACCTGGAGACAAGGTTTCCTAATCCCAGCAGACATCAGATGTTATTGCTTTATTCTGCAGAAACTGCTTTTTACTTCTTCAGCCTAATGATGATTGCCGATCGGCGTCTTCTGTGCATATTTATTATCATTAAAAAAAGAGAGACTGAGGAGACTGAAGAAGATTCGGCGCAGTGGAGTGTGAAGGAAAGGGGGCTGCAGGCTTGTTGTGGTTAGTTTCTCTCCATGGGTGCATTGTAAACAGTCAGCACACAGCAGGGTAATAGGAATTCAGCTCGCGACGCCTAAAGTGTAATGATTTTCACCACGGGGACGAAGAGAAAATAATTATCATAAATTTTTTCCCAGCATTTGAGAGTTCTGCACCCGTTTTTTTTTTTCTTTCTTTTAAATTTTGTTTATTTTAGGTAAATACATATAGTGGATATTATATAGATAGTATATAGTATATAGATCTCAGAGGAAAAGCATCCAAATTTTAGCATGCATGTGCGTGTCTGTGTCATCTGTAGTGTTTGTTTATTCAAGAACTCGTAAAGATGCAATGGACAAATTTTTTGGTACAGTTCTTTCGGTTCGGTACACATGTGTACCGAATGCAATAATTTTTTATGTGCGGAAAATAGTTAAAATCTGAATTTGCTCAGGAACGTATAAAGTGACGGACCGCAGATTTGTTTAGTCTCCTCTTCACACTTTGAGCATTTAAAAAAATCAAATTTAACTTTAAAAAATACAAAATACACAACAAACAATATAGAGTTAATTTTGGAACTATAGTCAAAGTTCTTGTATGTAGACGTGTTGGAGGATCTGCTTATTGAAAAGGTTTACATTTTATTTTATTTCTGATCAAAGGAAATAAAAGATTTGTTCATTTTGATGACCACTACTGGACATGATGTCTTCAAAGCATAAAAACAGATAAACAGGGTCTCTGGATTTGGCAGCTCTGGGCTTCAGATACTTTTAAATGCTGTCTCTACATACTTTCATTTTAAATCCTTTTTATTTCTCTAATACCTATTTTGTCCTGTCTCTTTTCCCTCTATCTTTTGCATTCCTTTTTTTTCTCTCTCAGAGAACGAGCTGTAGCTACCTTTTGTGCACCATCCTCCTCTTTGTTGCCGTGCTACTAGCCGTTACAGTAACAGGCACCATACTCTTAATGAACCACTCCCAGGCAGCCTCAGGCCCTGATGCTCCGCCACTCATCACCACAAATCAAGATGAAGGCAACGCCCTGGTGACTGTAGAGAGAGGCGACGGCTCCCGCATTAATATCTTCATCGACCCCAACTGCCCCGATTACAACAGCAACTTCCTGAGACTGGAGGGGTTACAGACGTCACTGCTGCACTCGCTCAGCCACCATGACACAGACCTGAAGTCGGTGAAAGGACAGGAGCGCGTTCTGCTCGTCCAGTTGGCTGAAGAAATTGCCAAACTTTCAGCTCATGGCAGCCAGCTGAAGGCAGAGTACAGCGCACTGAGGCAGGGCCAGACCAGCATCAGCCAGGAGATCAGCTTGCTGCAGACTGAGCAGGCCAGGCTTGTCCAGGTGAGTCCCTGATTCTGTTCAACTTGTAGGTTAAAAGTTGATGTCATGGGGGGAATGGACCAGATCCAATGGAGCACAGCTTGAGCTAACATTCTTTTTTTTCCCATACTTATTGGCAACTAAGGTTTCATTCGATTCCAATTACAATTCCGTTGAGAATTGAACTGTCTTTGCTACACTACAAAAAGCTGACAAAAAACTAAGGACCACAGTTTAAACCACAATCTGAAAACACAGGGATCAACATCACAAATTTAAACACCAAATAACACCACAACATTATGCAAAAAGCTAACAACAGAAATGACAACAGAAATGTGTTTGGCAGTTGCACTTTACAGTAGAGTAAAAATACAAAGTTGAAGGGATGCATTTGTCTTTACCTGTTTGAGAGTTTATTACAGTTTATTTCTATGTGTGAGTTTGCATTTCACAATTGTGGTACAGGTGGTCCCCGAGTTACTGTACGATGGTTAGACTTACGATTGTTCGAACTCACAATGACAATAGCGATATGCGAAAAATGTTAAAAGATATTCATTTTAGTGCAACAAGACAAACCTAGCATTGTATATGCGGTACGATATTTTGGGATATTTTTTGCTGCCCAAATGTACAGATCTCCAGCCTTGTCCAGCCTCAATCTTCTAGCTTCATATGGGCTTTTTAAACATTCAATTTCACATTTAGTCCCTTTTTATTTTCTAATAACCTCCTCTCTTCTGGGAAGATGTTCTTGTTGTCGTGGGTAGGGTGATGATTTGTAGATGCGTCTGTGTTACCTGTAATAGTGTTAATTAAGAGCTGAGCAGCTGACTGAGAGACAGACAGGATCAACTGCCTCACCACTTTGTTCAACATTTTTATAAATTCAGGCGGTGAACTCAACTCATATTTTCATTCAATTTCCTCAGCCAGGCAATAAACACGAGTCTCTATCAGTGGGGATGAACCATCATATAAATCCCTGTGGTCTGTCTGGATATAATTTGTCATATTCACTTAGGCAAGTTTTGAAATGGGTTTTGAAATCTTTGCTTGAAGGACATCTGAACTGTCAGGTTTTTTTCCCCCTTAAATGGATTGAAGAACACACTAGCACATGCGGATATTTTTAGAATTTGATCCCAACGTTTCCTGTCACCCCCTGAGGAGATTTGTACATTTACATTTTTGTAAATTTCTTAACAGCTTCTCTTTATGGATAATAGCCAAAACCCCTCTAAATGACTCTTGGGTAAACGTAGTTGAATAGTACAAATAAAATAGGGTGTTGTTGTGGGTAGAAACTTCATCATTAGTGGAAGAAGAGACAGATTGAAGTTTACCAAAACAAGATGCAAGTGTTTCAACTCCATTTATTCATTTGAAAGATGCTTTTACCTAAAGTGACTTACAATTGAGCTGATAAACCGACTGTTAAGGGGCTTCCACGGCCTCTAAACTAAAATCAGAGTACTTTCATGGCATTTGGCTTCTCTGCCCTTCCTTCATTATTTGAAAGCTATTCAAAATGAGAGAAATTGCTGATTTTCTGAGTGCATTTGCTATCTATTTGTCTGTAAAGTCAGAAAAAAACATCCGTATAAATATATTTTCTACTCAGTGGCCATATTGGCAACACTTCTTTGCAGTTTTTTTTTTATATTTCCAGGATTCTACAGTATTTATTTGAATGGGGAAAGACCTAGAAATTGTGTCTAATCAATAAGATGTCAGTGGACATGGATTCTTATCATTGGCTGTCCAATTTTTTTCACAGTGTTAAAGTCCAGCTCAGCAGAATCCACACCTAAAGTTTTACTGAACGCTAAGCTCAACTAATCAATCATGTAGAATGATGTATTCTGTGGTATACAGACAAGGACTGTTCATGAAATATTAGGAGGGTGTTTAAAATTTATAAAATCTATGATATATCCTCATTTATATTTCCAGCCGTAGCCAGCTTCAATTTCTATACTGTCTCTGTCTATACAAGTCATCTGACTTAGCACAATCTCTGGTTTATTAAAGATACCTGAAGACTCAGGCCTCATTTAACATTTCTTCTCTCACCCTCTGGAAAAAACTACCAAAGGAAGTGCAGAAAGCCCCATTACATTCACTAACTTAAATAACACTGCTCCAGTTTCACTATGTGTCATATATGAAACTTTAGAAAGGCTGTGATGTGGAGTTATTAGTGCACTTAGCCTAAACTCTAGTTAGTGGAAAGGTTTCACCTTACCATTAGATGAAAAATACCCCGATGGAGGAATGTTCCATTAAAAATATACGAGTTCATTTTAAGTTTGGGACCTTTTTATGATCCCCTACTTGTGAACGTATATTATTATTTTACTACTTTGTTATAACTTGGATTAATTATCACAACTATTATGACTGAAGGGTTTAATTAAAAATTTTACTCTCTCGCTCATGGGATGTTGTTTTTCATAAACCGATATTACACTTTTTCTACTCTGATAATGCATTTTCTAGTAATTGTAATGCAGGTTTTGATGGATGTCATTTACAAACCTGTGTGTATCCAAACAGTATCTTTAATGGAAAACGTGAGCTTGGCCCGTCTGAGCATGTTGAACAGTGTTACCCTGAAGCATACATATTTTGTTAGGAAGCTATCATTGACCTGTGAGCCACCATTTCAAAGTGTACGCCATTACAATCCCCCCTTTACAATTTACATTCCATTATTTGGGGAATGTAAATGCTGACATCAATCATTTCTCAGCATACATGGGATAAATTATTAAACTAAAGGCTTCTATTAATACCTTAATAAGAGGAAAATGCACACACAAACCATTGAGTTCTTTTCACAAATGTTTAAGAATGTCTATTGTTATATATATATATATATATATATATATATATATATATATATATATATATATATATATATATAAATAGACATTCTTAAACATTTGTGAAAAGAACTCAATGGTGTGTGTTGGAGGTATTTGGAATTACCCTCAACACAATTCGACCTTCTTTGTCCACACAAGTTGCTCAGGTGCTTATTCAGTCTTTTGTCATTTCAAGACTGGACCATTGCATTTCTCTGACTTGCAGATCAACCTCTGAATGCTATTTGTCCACTGCAAATGATTAAAAATGCAACTGCGTGACTT
This sequence comes from Silurus meridionalis, assembly GCF_014805685.1. Lineage (NCBI taxonomy): Eukaryota > Metazoa > Chordata > Actinopteri > Siluriformes > Siluridae > Silurus > Silurus meridionalis. The sequence continues at coordinate 23,025,971 of NC_060900.1, forward strand.
GTGTTTAACCTGCCCAAATTCTCTCATACCGCCCCACTTTGGCGCTCCCTCCGATTGACTTCCAGTAGCTGCATGTATCAGATTCAAAACAATGATGCTTGCCTACAAAGCCAAAAATGGACCAGCATCTTCTTACCTCAGAGACGTCATCTCTCCTCGCACTGCACCACGCTGCCTGAGATCCTCCAGCACTGCTCGACTGGTACCACCTTCTCTCAGGGTAAGAGGTAAGTATACCTCAAAGCTCTTCTCTGTTCTGGCACCGACATGGTAGAATTAAGTTTCCCGAGATGTTCCAAACAGCGGAGTCCCTAGCTATCTTCACAGGTGTAGACCCTCCTCTTCCTGAAACACTTAAACTAACACTTTATCAGGTTTGCTGAGTTGTAATCTGATTTATCATAAGGTTTGTAATCTTGCGTACCAGTGTAGATTCATTCGTTGCTATAGACTCAAAGCACTTTACTACGTCCCTCTGTACAAGAGCGTCTGCTAAATGCCGCAAATATAAATTCATGGTTGAATATCACTAAACATAATAAACCACTCGGTGCATGCAAACTAATTATGTGTTTGTGAGACAAACACATTGGCCTGACTGATCTGCAATGTCAGAATGATTGAGAGCGACCAATTATAACAGTTATACCAGAAAATACTTTTTACTAGGAATATGAAGTTACAAAAAATGCAAGAAACATATTTAAAAAAAATAATTATCCGACTGCCTAAAGATGTCAAATGTTGCTGTTTTTTTTTCTTCATAGTAAATATCAGGTTTTAGTGAAGTAAAATAGAATAGATAATAAATAGATTTATTTATTTGTCACAAATATTTAACAGCACAGTTAAATTCTTTCTATGCATATTGCAGCATATTAGCAAGATGGGGTCAGAGATGATACAGTGGTCCTGGAGCAGAAAGGGTTAAGGGACTTGCTCAAGGGCCCAGTGGCAACTTGGCAGTGCTGGGGCTTGAATTACAGACCCTTCGATTTGTAACCCAGAGCCTTAACCGTTAAGCTAAAACTGCCAGTTGCTAGATAGCAGTGTGCTGTACTGAAATCGACAAAAGCGTAACCGATTCGATTTGTAATCAGACACTGGCTGTCAAAATGTCTCCATTTCTCCTGCATCAAAGTCAGAATTACATTTTCAAATGCAATTTTCTCACTTTTGGAGGTACCTTGTGATCCTGATATGTAGCTCTCAAAAGTATGCCCTGTCCAGAACTATATATGGCTCTGATTATTCACTTTAATGAATATTTATAAAGCGCTCCCTTGGCCTGAACATGGAATTAGAATTCAATTAAAGACAGCAGTCTACTTCTCTTGCCCGTGTTTCCGTTGATCTTGACACTGCTCAATATGTGGTAAAAGCTCAGCTTTAGTGAAAGCCAGACTTTAGTCTAGAAAGTAGCTACAGGACCATTTAACATATTCTATAGTTAATTATCATAGCAGCATGTGAAATTGAGTGCTGTAGGTAATTGCCTGATGAGTCAGACCCTTTCTGTTCTCCTGCTGTGTAGTGAGAAACCTGTTTAACCAAGACAACATGCTTGTGCCCTTTACATTTAAGGAGGAATAAAGAAAAGAAAAGGTTTTTTCCCCATGTCAGACACATTGTGAAATTAATCCAGCTAATTTCTTTATTTATATTTTTATTCATGTATATATATATATATATATATATATATATATATATATATATATATATATATATATATATATATAAGAAGAAGATCTCAATCGGCCTCTTTCATTTTGTCCCCAAAATCTCCTACATGCGCTGTCCCTCTAATCATTCATTTCTAATCCACTCCCAACGAAAACCTCAACATCTTCAGCTCTGCTACCTCCAGCTCCACCTCCTGTCTTTTATTCAATGCCACTGTCTCTAATCCATACAACATCTCAGGTCTCACCACAGTCCTATAAACTTTCCCTTTCACTCTCACAGATACTCTTCTATCACAAATCACTCCTGCTATCACTCTTCTCCACCCACTCCACCCTGCCTGCACTCATTTCTTCACTTATCTAACACACTCTCAATTACTTTGCAATATATATATATATATATATATATATATATATATATATACGAATATAAAGAATGTATAATATACATATCATCAACCATAAGTTTGTCTAAACTTTTTGCACTTTTTTAACTAAATATTTTTGCAGTAATGCCACTGACATGCTTTTAAACTGGAAAGATAATTTCAGAGGCATAACAGCAACATTTCTGCTCCGCCAACAACAGTGCAGGCTACATTGGCCTCAAGCGTTCTCACTGATCAACTTGAGGAACATTCTGACAACACTGAGACTAATTTTGAACATTCAAATTTGAGTGCAAGCCCAGACACAGCACTGAATCAATCGCCTCCTCCCAATTTATATCAACCGCTTACATATTTAGACCATGTGAAACCTGGCAGGGATTTTCAGAGACACTGGGGAAAAAAAATCTGAGTTTATAAATGGCACGCTTCAGAGAAAGAATAATGCAGTCTTCAAGCCCTCATTTACTGTCGGGTTTAATATAATAAAGCTGAACTGTTCAAAGCCACAACACTGTGGGTTGCAAAAAAACAACTCGTAGAAAGAAATTTAATAGCAGCCGTGTGATGATGCAATGGCTGGTTTGGAAGTCTTTTATATTCAGGGGGGAACGCGTGTATAATTGTTTAGCTTGTGTATTTGTATGCGTATGGAAATGTGTTTAATTGTCATTTTGATGTAAAACTTTACTACAACCTCATTTTGGTGAAAACATTATTTCATGCTGGAAGGCACCATGACACCAAGAAGAAGCCAAATCAATGTACACCACCCCATATGACGATCACTGTGTTGACAATTTCCTGTGAAATGTCAACAAATTATTTTCAAGAAAATGTTTTTCTTTAAAAAAAAAAAAAGAACAAAAAAGACTCAAATTGAATATACTGTATAAATAGTTTCTTTTTGCTTGTGATTGCTTCGCACTGGATTGCTATTTTCTATTCAATTTCCTCTGACGCTGTTGTGTTCATTAATCTTTTCCTCTCGAGCGAGTGAAGTCTCCTTTTTTTGTGTTTTTGTTTTTCTTTAATGTGTGAGTTCTGTTCTACACTCAGATGCCCACTGTGTTAGAAAGCAAGAAAAAAAGCTTTGAATGTATCTATGATTAATGAATGCAACTCAGCCACCAATTGTAAATATGCTCAGGCAGTTTCACTGACCATCAATGAACGTTTACAAAGGCCAATTACAGAGCGGATATCAAAGCAAGTTTTATCTGCCAACAGTGGGCCAGCACAGGACGGAGACCTTAATAACATGAAATTAGCCTAAATCTGGCTTCAGTTTTTAACACAGCAGTAGGTGGGCATATCAGATGCCTCAGACGAACAGGTTCTGCATTGTAATTAAATGGAATGTTATTATAAATCCTCTTAACATTATGGAAAACTACCACAGGGTTCCTACTGTAATCCAAGGGTTAAACGTGGGATTTGACAGGCCACGTCTATGCAAACCTATTTTTAGGAAATTATGGGGCATATAGTTCTGAAAATGAAGATTACTGTACATATCCAAGAAAAAGCCCAGAATGCTTGTCAAGCACACGTGTCTCAATAAAATCAAAAATGTTACTGAACTATGGCATTCATACTTTTGCAAATTATTATTCTTACATCTTCAGTAACCAGTGTATCCTAGTCAATTTTACAGTGGCTATGGAGTATGGAGTATATTTTGGACAAAGAGAGGACAGGCAGAACTCCACATAGACAGAAACCTAAGTTCAAGAGGACCCTTAAGCTGTATTGTGGCAGAGCTACCCACTGTGATTCACACACTGTCCCACTTGTCAAATAAAACCTGAAATGACATAAAAAATATATATATGAGTAGTCACATTCTTTTTACTGAATAAGATAGTTGAATGTAATCCCTAACCCATAAACCTTCAGTAGGTCCCCTTCAGTAAGCCCCATTCCAATCGTTTAACCAGTGCAAAGGAATTACCAGAAATAGAAAGAAAATTCACTATGATATCTGGTGATAAAATCTCATGTTGCCATGAACCAATTCAATAGCCAATTAAAAATTTCAATTCAATAGCAATTAGATATTATAACAGAAATTCTTCAGTATAGACCCCACCCACTAATTTGTTTAGTACAGATGCTTGTTGAGTTAAAGTTCCACTTATGAATTTTAGACCTTCCGATGACGATAGCAATACCAACTTCCACTCACAAACCGGTGCTCTTGTGATAATGTGCCCATTATCACCTACATATACAGTACAGTGGAACCTCGGAGCTCGCGAGGGTTAGGGACCAAGACCGGTCGCGAGTTCCGAATTTTAGCGACCTTTTGATACGCCCCTTCCAACCCAGTAAAAACCCAAAGAACACTATACAAAATCGATTTAAATGAGTAAATAACACTATTTCACTCCATACATAATAAAAATAGTTTTAAAGCATTTTTTAGACAATTTTAATGAGATAAACCTTGATTAGAAATGTTAAAACTAGCGTTTTGAGCAGCTCGCGGTTGCTCACGAGCCGATCTGAATGAGAGTCGCCGGTCGGAATGAAAGTCGCGAGCATGCGAGGTCGCGAGCGCTGAGGCCGCGAGCTCCGAGGTTCCACTATATACTGTATAGCAGAGGGGGAAATAATGAAGTACAAAGACTTTGCTACTGCACTTAAGTAGATTTTTCTGGTATCAGTATTTTACTTCACTATTTATTTTTTTGGCAACTTTTACTTTCACTCATGAAATTTTTAACCCAAAATTCTGTATTTTCTACTTCCTACATTTTTAAACCAGACCTGTTACTTCAGTTTAAATCTTTTTCGGTGATATTATCGATATTTTTCTTCTCATTGTGCGCCGTTTTCAGCCCATCAACTTATTTCTTGTCACTGCATGGCTCTTTTAATCTACCACTGGTGTATCATTTCATGGCTCTCACACACCACAGACATAAGCTAGCTTCTGAAGCTAAAAACATGCAAGGCAGGAGGCAACAAGAAGTCTGGGGTTAACGTTAATGAGACAGAGAGAGTCAGCGATGTAAACATGACTGAGAACAGAGACATTCCTTTAGTATTAATATTCCTTTGTATTATTTTGTATCAATATATTAATATGATGTGAGGTCCAGTTACCAACGTGAAACTAAAACAGGTAGTAGTAATGGCTTCTTTTTACTTAGGTACATCTTAGACCCCAAACTTCTTTACTTTAACTTGAGTGAAAAAGTGTAGTCAGAACTTCAACTTTTACAAAACATGAGTATCTGTACTTCTACTTCAGTGAAGGATGTGTGTGCTTTTGCCAACTTTGCTGTTTACTTCATACAGTACAATAAATTGCTCTGTCTTGCTAAATTATGTAGTGCAATTTGTTCAATTATTACAGTATACTACCCAACACTGTTCTTTAAGACTCCTGTGTAGGCTAATTGGAACGCATCTCCATCGTAAGTCGGAGACTACCTATATTATGTATTATAAAAAAAAAAACAGCTGAAATTAGCAATAAAGCATGGAATTTAAATGATTCCATAATTTGTATATAATTAAATTCATTGTAAACAGGATTAAAACATTTCCATACAATTTAGAATAATCAGTGCTGGCGTTTCTTGTGTTTTCCAGTGTTTCCAGAGTATATAAACTAGTAGTGGGGATCATATTTAATTTCCAATAAACACACTATTTCTGGCTGAGGCCACCCTCCACTTTGGGTTCATATCTAAATACAGATGCAGATGTGAGCATCTGGAGCACTAACCCTTAAAGGCTGTAGGAGAAAGCATTCCATTTTAAGATTTGCATCGAAGGCCAAACTGTCATGTACGTACAAACAAAACAACAGTTTCTCTCTCTTTGGGAAAGACAGTACTGTACTATATTGCTGTAGAGGTAAAGCATTAACTATTAAGAGCACGTAGTCTTTCCCCTTGCGGTTATCATGTATTATTCATAGGGTTTTTTTGTTGTTTTAATTCCTAGTAGTGGGTCAGCCTGCTCAAAAATGACAGATAAGCGCCATTGCTTTGGAAATGCACAAGATGACGTGTGTGTGTGTGTGTGTGTGTGTGTATGTGTGTGTGTTATATGAATACGTGCTGGTTTCTTCACAAGGTGACCAGTGCATGCACTGCCATTACTGTCATGGTTACTCCAACACGCACACGCACACATACACAAAACACAAAAGACAATACCCTGGAGAGGTTGGTGCTTTTGACATGAGCTGAGATTTTTAAGACTTGGAATTGCACAGGTCCTGCAGCAGATTCTGACTCACATTCCCTACTGTCTAAAGCATGACAACCTCCATTACATATTACAGTTAGCGTTGAAGCTAGCATTGGAATGTCAAGAAATCTCTTTTCTTTCTCTCTTGTGCTTCAGTTGTTATCCGAGAGCCAAAGTAACATGATGAAAGTTGTGAACACGGTGAGTGATGTCTTCGACTCCATGCAGAAGGAACCTGGCAGCATGAAGGTGTTCCTGAAGGCAGATTTGCAAAGGGCCCCGGTGCGCAATGGGGTCCGGCCCAGGGGCTGCTCCAGTGGAGAGGGTAAGGATGTATCTTTAGCATACAATTCTACAATTCTCATCCATTTGGCAGTAATGATTCCCTACTTGCCAGATTTAGTGTTTGGATAGTGATAAAGGTTTTTTTTTTTGCAGGACGACCAAGAGACTGTAGTGATATATATGCCAGTGGACAGCGTGAAGACGGGATCTACTCCATCTTTCCCATACACTTTCCATCAGGATTTCAGGTTTACTGTGACATGAGCACTGAGGGAGGTGGCTGGACGGTGAGTTCTCATTGTCTGCTTTTCTATTTAAAGACATACTTGATTAGCACATGAAGATCTTTATTATAATGTTGAAATGACTGTGCTGCTGAGATATATCCAGAGCCAAATCAGCATCCGAATTCAGAAAGCACGCCAAATGTTGCTGCAAATATTCCATTACATAAAACCTATGGTAGCGCCTTAATAAGCTACATGCTATAGTTTAGTGCAATTTGGATTATTACACATTATTAAAATGTGTAATGGGTCAGTTTTACTACATCTTGCTCAAAAAAAAATTTCTTGTCTATATTAGTATATTAGAGTTTCTATCCAATCAGATTTCAGACGTCACATCAAGTATTTTCGAAAGGCCAGCAGAAACAGTGCGGGCTTTTGTTAGATTCTAATCCATGTTCCTTTTGAACCTGCTGCTTTAACCAATCACAATCTGATTTGGTCACTCCAATTTAAGGCCAATTGAAAGCATAGAAACGCGTTGCTATTTTCACATTTTTAGATTGGGTGGTCAGAGAACGGACTGTTGCAACCCGCATCAGTGCAAAATTCAATATTTATTCGTGTAGATTTAATATTTCCTTTTTTTTATTTCACAATGGATGACGGACGAGAGATTTGGTTGCAGATATAGTTACAAGGGCATTTACAAGACGGACTTTTCAAGAAAAGTTGGACATTGTGAGGAAAGTCAAGTAAAATAGTCCAAACTGTTGTTATGAAACAAAATGAGGTTAATATTATTGCTTCTGCTAGAGGTGATGCATGTGGGTGGCTGTGGCTGCAGTGAAAGCAGACTTCATTGTTACAGGGAGTGTTCATTGGGTTTCTTGCTTTAGTAAAAGCATTCATTCTCACTGCATGAGATACCTGTCTGTGATGCAGCGCTCTGTTATACTGCATTTCTGTATAATATTGATGATTTCTACAGCATCATAATGGTGGTATTAAGAGGTGAATTGATTGAGGTAGGACACCACTTAAAGCCTAGGTATGAAAAACATGGCCCACCACTGTGCTTCACTGTAACTGAAATGTGTTTACTCTTAATTATATTTCTGTCAGCAGGTTAATTGTAGAATCTTAGAAAAATTGGCATGAAATTTACCAGAAATGTGTACATTTCTTAGTATTTGGTTTCTTTTTGCTTTAAGGACAATGTGTACTCAACATGGTAAACTGACTGATGACAAATTTGGTAGAAATGGCTCTCCAAAAAAATCTGACCTTTGGTAAAAAGAAAGAAACTGATCATCATCTTACGTAAATTTAAATAGTGACAGCAAAGTAAAAGCATTTCACTGCATTCGTACTCTGTATGTATGTGTATGTGACAAATACAATTTAATTTGATTTTGAAATAATTAAAATGTTGCACATTTTCTTTTGGTTGATCACAGAAACCATGGATCCGAGCCGTATAGTAGTAGTAGAAGATAATAGTAAAAAGTCCCAGGTGAAAAAATAAACAGTGATTCATAAGTGTAATTATAATTTATAAGCCCAATTATGATTCATAAACGGAATCATTGGTTACAGTGATAGTTGACCTGATGCCGTGCATCCATCATGGACGACTTAGTCTCAGTGGGCAAACGCATAATTTACTCCATGTGTGTGTGTGTGTGTGTGTGTGATGTTTACAATATACAAACATTATATTCAAACCAGTAAGCCACTCTGCTTATATAACATGTCTCTATTTTTCATGGAAAGTGTGTAGGCTAATAACCTAGAACCCATTACAAGGGAGTTAAATTAAAAGACATATCCATATTTACATATTAGAATATTCTCCCCACAAAAGCTATCACTTACACATGACTGTAAAAAAAAAACTGTTGTGGATAATTTTTTGAATTCACGCTTTACTATTGCTCGTTATTCATTACTCCGAGGAGGTAATCTGTTTAAAGATCCACAGATTCTTACCAAAGGCCACTTTCCAAACACCCTAAATATCTGTTGGAACAGGCACAAGCCAAGGGTTTAACATGCCAGAAGGACCATTTTGTGGCGCCCTAGACAGATCCAGCATATGCAGTACTGTACATGGCCGTGGTAGTCCCTTAGTGTCTCTGTATTTAAAGTACTGGTGGAAATGAAGAATAAAAGCATAGTAAGCATTTTATTCCATGCGAATTATTATCATGAGCTAAACCTCTGGTATTAATAAATTCATTGTACACCAGCAACAAAGCAGCTTTGAATGTGTTGGAGCAGTACCAATTTGGAGGAAGCTCTTGTTGTAGCACTGGCTTGGAATCATTGTGTTCTGTAATTGTGCTTTGGCAGCTACAAATTGTCAGAAGTTGACAGTAAGGTTGGGTGAAATGACTATAATATCGATATTACGCCACAACAGTATGTTTTTAAGTTTTTCTTTAAAGTTTGTATCATTTATTTTTAAATACAATCACATAACATTTAACAAGGTAATGGCACGTGCAACTTTACAGTATCATTGCAATAACAAAATCATTTATTTTTGTAGACATTATTGTTTTTACCTAACATTACTCTTGTGCAATCAATCTGTTAGAAAGGTATGTATCATGTCTTAGCATGTAATACACATCATAGTAACATATTTTTCAATATTGTGATTTGAGTTTTGGGCTGCTTTTTAAATTCTATCTCAATTCAATTAAATTCATTTTTTATTTGTGTTCCACTTTGACCAATGGAGATTGTCTAAAAGCAGCTTTACACAGATAAAGTGGTTATAAAGTTGCATAATAGCATGTCCAAATTTACTGTCTATAAGTTTGTTCCTTATAATTCGAAGTTTATCGTAATGAGCGAGCCAGTATCCTTGTGGCAAGGCTAAACTGCCTGAGATGGCAGGAGGAAGAAACTTTGAGAGGAACCTTGTTAACTTGTAATCAATCAACTTTGGAAACGGATTGCCCATACATAAACCTTTACCTATACTTAGCTAAAACATTTACCCCTGTACTCTTGGTATTATATCATGGCTTTGGTACTGGGGCTTGACCCCTTGATCTTTCGATCAGTAACCCTGAGCCTTAACCACTAAGCTACCATTTCCTATTATATTTCTGAGTAGATAATTAAGAAATTGTTTGTTTAGTAATTGGAGCCCACTGCCTACTGCAGCTGAGAATAGTTCCACATTAACAGCATAAAGATGCATGTTAATGAGCAGCTCAAGAATTATGAGGATGGATTTGGACTGTAATTAATATCAACAGTCTGCTACAATGGCTCAGGACCACAGTTTGCATAACCAGTTCTGTATTTAAAGACCAATTACTGAACAACAGACCTCAACAATTTTGGAATTCCAATATAATAAATGGACTGTCGGTGCCAACTAGATGACGATGGGTTCCCTTAGAGTTTGGTTCCACTCAAAGTTCCTTCCTCATAGCATCTCAGGGAGTATTTCCATGCCACAGTCGCCACTTGCTTGCTCATTAGAGATACACTTAAATAATAAACTGAAATAGGCACCAAACTTATAAATTCTAACTTTATAACCACTTTATCTCTGTTAAGCTGCTTTTGGACAATGTCCATTGTTAAAAATGCTATACATATAAAACTGGAATGAATTTGATGCCTATACAGATTTCTGCCTGTGCTGACAATAGTGTAGAAAACAAGTGCTGAGTGTTTGTTTTTAAACCGTACCTTTAATATAGAGCGCAAGACTGGGCAAACTTTGTGCACAGAGCAACAGTGAGCATAGACATTACAAACGCCTTATACCTTAAATCAGAAGCAAAGTGCGGCGTGAAGGAAATGGACATGCACTTGCATCAGTGCTCCAGAACTGAAGCACTCCCATGCTATAGTTTCTATGTGTGCTTTCTTTACCACTTCATACATCAGCCAGGCAATTCACAACACCTTCACAGTGCTCACTTTTAAAGACCAAGATTAGGATTAATTGTGAAATACTTCCAGAACGCTGTCATTTGATATCGTCAGTTTGTTAGTGTGACGAATTCCGTCACCTGGTATCATCTGAGTGAGTATGTATACAGGAAAATAAGAACAGGATCAGATGCTTCATGATACCAGATCACCACATTCCTATGTTCAATCCATTTCCCTTTTAGGCAGTGTTTACTTTTAATTTTGGCACTTGTTCAAACTAATTAGTCTTGCATTTATTCAGGATAAGGTGTTTATTTGGTTTTCATTTCCTTAAGTGATTAGCTAGTGGATGAAGAAAAGAAAAAAACATTTCAGCATTTCGGTAGCACAATAGACTATACGACTATACGTGTTACGCCATGACATTATTATGCGAAAAAAGTTTTTGGACAGACATTATCATAATTTGGCTCCTTTCTCATGCCTGAAAAAGGGCAGAGCTCTCAAGCTCTCGATTTTAGTCAAATGTGCTTTATTCTGAGAAAGTATGAGCCTTGTTTTTCTTGCCCTCCTGAGTGCATCAACATCAGTGGGATCCTGGAGAGGAAGAATGGATCTGTTATGAGGAATTAATAGTCGCAATGCCTCTATTCATCATCTCTGGCCTCCAGCGTTTTGTTGATGAGGGTGAGCCAGAGAAGAGCAGATTGAGTTCAGGCAACAGGAGAGAGAGAGAGAGAGAGCGAGAGAGAGAAGGAAGTGAGGGAAGGAGGGATTTTATGAAGATTGAAAAAAGATGGAGTGGGACATCCTAGTTCTTTGACATACACACCCTTCGGGTCACAGCTCTGTTTATCAAAAACATACAAATGATAGACCTCTACACTGGTTTTTCTTCCCCTTGATATTTCATTTCCATTTCCACTAGAGAAAGGTGACTAGAGTAAACTTGGGAGAGCCTCAAATCCTTTAAAAAGCAGGACATCTATGTAACAAACACTGGTTAATTGGAGCAGATATGTTTGCTGCCAAAATCCGATGTGTAAACATCTGTGGAACAGCTGTGACTGTCAGAAATGTCTGCAATAATGGCCCTGTTCTTCCTCAGTATGTACACAGGTGCAGTCCCTAAAAACGACTGCAGCAAAAATTCCACAAATCAACAAGCACTAGAGAGACTTTAGTGGAAAAAAAGCAAAGTGGTGCTTTATAATATTTGTATACATACATAATATGGACAAAAGTATTGGGACACCTGAACTTTCCGGAACTTTCCGTACATCATAAAGATATGCTTTACATGGTTTGGAGAGAAAAATCTTGCGTGGTCTACTATAGAGCTCTGATTTCAACCCTATGAATTGGAACGCGAAACGCTGCACACCAGGCCTCCTCACCTCACCTACATCACCTACATACCCACTAATACCCTTATAGCTGCCCACAAGCACACTCCAAAATCTAGTGGAACATCTTCCCAGAAGAGTGGAGGGAATTATAGGAGCAAATTGGGACTAAATGTGGAATGTGATGCTCAAAACGCACATACCAGGTGTCCGCAAACTTTTTGCAATATATAACCCACTTTTTATAGAAAAAAAAAAGACTTTTAATATAACAATAAACCCCTCAGAAGTGCAACACTGATGCCACTTTAAACTACTGCCTCTAGCACATTTTTCAGTGAGCCAGAAAATATAAAGCCACATACACTCTTAGAAGAAAAAAGACTCTTCAAATGATTCATGTCTATAAATAAAAGCACTGCAATTTACTGGTTTATTTCACACGAAGTGCCGCATTAACGAGCACGACTAGCGCTATTTTGACCTTAGACTAACTACATGCATGGAACCTTTTTTTTCCCAAGAATGTCAGTGTATTAATACCATTATTACTAAATCTGACGGCGACCTGGAACATTTTCTGACATCACGTCAAATAAAAAATTCGCTGTTAATGTGCAAAGCTTAAATGTCAAACCATTGCAGAGTTGCTAAAAATAACATTCTAGCGATCTAAGTGATATGTATATATTTTTTTTCATTCAAAAGCAGACTTTTCAGGATTGTGAAAAACAGAGTAGAAGTGAATGTAAAACGGTAAAGCATTTCTCTTTGTTATATAGTTTGCATTGTTTATTATAAACAGGTGTTACAAAAGTTATTTTAGCGCAATTACCGTCTAAAATAATCATTTCAAAATTTGAGATACACTTTTGTTTTTGCTGTCATTATTTTGAATGAATTTGCAAAGATTTCAAACGCACCTCTTTCACGTTGTCATTATGGGTTGTTGTTTGTAAAATTTCGAGGAAAATAATGAATTGAATCCATTCTGGAACAAGGCTGTAACAACAAAATGTGGAAAAAGTGCCCCCGATGGCCAAGGTGTGAAATGCACGGACCACCACTGTACATTTGTTTTACTTTTTAATTGAACAATAAATGGGTAATAGTGATTAAAGGATTTTTTCGAGCCGATCGTTTGGATTTAAGCACATCATACCTAATTTGCAAAACTGTGAGAAAAGTTTATTACCGTCTGTTTACAGCCTTAAACAGAAAACCGAAGGTCACCTGTCATTTTGTCACTTGCTACCTCGAATGTGTAATTATGTAAACATTTTGACAGGTAGCTACTCGAGTACTGCATAATGAGCACACTGTGTCTATTCATATACTGTATGTCATTTGATATCTAAACAACTCTTGGGCACAAATGGAGTTGCTGTTGAGCAGCAAAGCTTCATAATGTTAGCTTTATCTTCCTTTTAACATCATTTATCATGTTGCTCGGTAAAGAGCATGACGGTCCTGACTCAGTTTGTACCTCGTTCACTGTGAATGAAATGAAATGATCTGTTGAAGCAAAAACAACATTTTTCCCCTTTATTTTTGTGCTTGGGCTCAGTTTGCATTGGGATCTTAAGAATGTTCCAAAGTATTTATTTTTCTTTGGCAACTTTGAGTTCAGTCATTTTAACTGTGCAATGATGTGATGATCCAAGCTTCAGGAGATACTTTCACACAGTGACACTGTTTTGCGTCAGGATGGTGCTTCCACAGAGACGTGCTAATAGTCTCATGCTGCACTATGGGATATGGTGCTGACAGTTGGAGCTTCAAAGCTCATTTAACAATGAGGGTCACATAGCGCACATAGCGTTTCCCTTTCAGTCGCTTCCTGCCACTTTCTAACTTCTGATTAAGCTTCAATTCATCGCTTTTTTTTTTTTTTTGTCAAGGGTTGCTTTTTCTTCTTTTTTTTTTTTTCTTTTTACACATTAAATGCCCTCAGGCTGAAAAAGTGTTGAGTAATTATTTCAACCATAACTCGTTACATTTTACATTCCTCCTACATTCCTCCTACATCTCGCCTTTTACATTCAAAATAAATATCTCTAGATTTAATCTGAATTGTTGTTTAGGTCTAGTTCTGAAATTTGTGAATTCATTCTGAATTTAATTGATATTTATCTTTATGATTTACTTTACTGAGCACATCTGCTATATTAACATTTACCGTATTTGGCAGACGCCTTTATCCAGAGTGACCTTGACTTATGACCTTTAGATCCAAAGTTCAATAACTAAAGCGTTCACTCATAGGCGTGTATTTTCCATTCCTTCAAAAATTACACTTTTTTATTTTATTTCAGTAGAAAATGTGACTCATAACATTTCAGGTATATGTTAAGGATGTAAACTTTCTTTTGCCTTCTTCCATTAGGGGTCGCCACAGCGAATCATCTGCATGTTTGATTCGGCACATGTTTTTACGCTGGATGCCCTTCCTAACGCAACCCTCCCCATTTATCCGGGTTTGGGACTGGCACTGAGAGTGGCTGGGGTTGGTTCCCTGACCGGGATCGAACCCGGGCAGCAGTGGTGAGAGCGCCGCATCCTAACCACTAGACCACCAGGGAACCTGTATATGTTAAGGATGTAAAATGCTAAAAAACAACAACAACAAAACTGATCATTTCTTTGTAAAAAAAAAAAACAGATTTGACAAGGATTTAAAGACGTTTTGAGAAACAGGAGTCAACAAAAAAACTGGAGAATTGAAGCAGCGCGAGGAAATCCGTGGAATTACATCAATCTTGCTTCATCCATCAAAATCTAGAAATGTTTTATCTATTGAAGACTTTCTTTCTGCATCCCCAGGTCCAACCATCTCTTTGGTGATTGCTTTTTTTCTGCACTCAAAACTCAGAGACGCGCAGCTCGGCAGAAGGGTGAAAAAAGGGTCCATTTTTATGCAGGAGCGTTAAAAGGTGATGAGAGATAAAAGGAACATTAATACTAGAGAGGCATATCTCTCCTTTTCTTTCTCCATCTCAGTGCTTTGAATTTTGCATGACCACTAAAGGTCTGAAGCTCTGTGGATTTGTGGAATTGCTCTATTTATATTCTCACAGCTGGAACATTAAGCCTGTAGTTTAGGGTTAGTTTAAAATGACTGAACTTTGCAAATCTAATCAGACAGCCTTGTCAGTGATCACACAGCAACAAGTGATTTATTCGTTGTTTTTCGCCAATTATAGCCTGGATGCTAGTGCCAACTAGCTTCAGGAATCACAATCATCCTTATAGCTTAAACCAAGCAGTTGCCGGAGCAACAGAATTTCTTCCATTCGCAAGACAATGTTGTATTATTGATGTTATGACTTTTATTTAGTAAAAGGAAAAGAAATGCTTTATTTATATCAGATGGCTATATGACTGGTGGGAAGGAGCCTCTACTGAAATATTCACTATGAAGGGAATTGCACAAATACTTGGTCAGAGGTATGACAGCGTTCGATTTGTGTCGTGCTTCTTGACTAAAAGTGGCAACCATATTCTCAGAGTACCCTGGAGTTTGAAAGCACCTCGGGTTTCTTTTCAAAACTCAGCAGGAGTTGACGCTTTAGATGTTAGGGAATAAAGTCTATAGGATTCACCAGAAACTTATTTTCCTTTAAAGCACACATTTTGCTTTTTCATCTACTCAGTAAAGCAGTACGCCTTGAGGACATTACCGCTGTCCAATTTCATTATCCAACACCAGCTCCCGCTGTCACCTTTTAGCAGCTCCATTAATCCCAAGACATTACGGATTGACAGACCTTCAGCTATTTGCATAAACCCAAAAGGATGAACTATAACAACTAGAGTCTTCTCTCACTTTATATATATATCACTCCTGGGCCTCTTTTTTCCTCAAATGTGAAGGCAGAATCCTCCAACTATGCTTTTGCCAAAAATGTATTATTCATTTATGAAAAAAAGGTCATTGCACATTTGTATAGTATAACAGTATATTAATATGTCCTTCATAACCAGGCAAAGTAAAAGCCAGACCACTTTGATTTTAAGTCTAAGTCATTTAAGTCCAAGTTTGCTAATGTCTAGACCATAGCTGAACATCAGTTCGCTTCACACTATATGCAAAGGGAGTACAGTTTAGAGAATTTATTGTTGTGTGCTTTGATGGATACTTTACATTGGTTCTCTTACAATTTGTTACACCTGTTTAATACATACAACTACTGCTATTACTACCATTACTACTAATACCAATTCTACTACTGCTACTACTTCTTTCACTGCTATAACTGATACTACTACTGCTACTGTACTACTACTTCTCCTGCTATTACTACTGCCACTATTACCACTACTATTTCAATTGCTACTACTGCTATTGCTACTGTGCTACTGTTACTACTACTTCTTTTGCTACTACTACTAATAATACAAATAATAATAATAATAATAATAATAATAATAATAATAATAATAATAATAATGTCCCATTTCATATAAAATAGAAACAATGAAAGCATTCAATAAAAGGAGTTTAAATAAAACATTAAATCATTAAAAAAAACATTTTGATAATTAATTTAAAAAAAACTAGATAACCCTAATACTGAAAATACATGTGGAAAGAGCAGAGTAACTTCTTACAACATGGAAAAAACAAGTCTCAGCAGACTCTTAAAGAAGTCTTCCTCCTCCTAAGTGCAGACCCCTGGCCCAGGCTCCCTCTTGAATACATTGAGAAAGCACATCCATCTATCTATCTATCTATCTATCTATCTATCTATCTATCTATCTATCTATCTATCTATCTATCTATCTATCTATCTATCTATCTATCTATCTATCATCTATCTATCTATCTATCTATCTATCATCTATCTATGTCTATCTATGTCTGTCTGTCTGTCTGTCTGTATGTATCGCTGTATGTATGTATGTATATGCTTGAGTACTGAGCAAGCATACAAACCCCATCTTGAAAGGTTAAATCTGTGGAAGCTAGAACACCTTTACTATGCCTTAAAGACAAAACATGGCTGCTTCAGTGGATTTGTACTAATAAAGATGGCAGGAATATCTTTCCAAAATCCTGCCTCAGGACTGAGTAAGAGCCTAGCTGCTATATGACTGTTCCTACTCAGTTTGTCTTCAAAGTGCCCTCGGTGGCCATTAATGTGACAAATGTAGGTGCAGAGTGTTAAGTGTCGTATGTGGGGGGAAAAAAAAAAAAAAACGGCAGAGGAACACAGACGGTATCTGCTGTTCACCTCAGATGCTATCTGGATAATCCTCGATAACCTCGAATGGATTTCCATGATTTGCTGGTAAGAGGAATTTGCGAAAGTCCATTGTCACGATTCAATTTGAATCACATTAGCAGAGTGTTTAATTGCTAATGGGGTGCAGATGGTCCCAATGATTTTGACTGGCTGCTTTTCCCACTTCAATCTAATTGCACAGACTGCATATTACATAATTAACAAGTATTTACAGATTGCACTAAGGGTATATTAATCCTTCTGTTCTTTGCCATGTTCCTCTTGGAATCGAAATGCTATAGACCTCTCCAACTGACATTTATAATTAGAAATTGTGCTGAGTGACGGACAGCAAATTCAATTGGAGTCATAACAGTGACGATAACAGTTGCATTTTCGTTTTTTTAGAGCCTATGTGTAGTTTTGCTGGAGTGATTAAAGGAGCGATGGAGAGCGCAGTGTAAAGTGGAAGCTCTTTTGTTCAGAAATGGAGTTATTGGACGTGGCGGATAAGCACACTCCATAACATGAAGGGAAATGAGCTAGCATGACTCTTCTTACGGCAGTGGCATGCATCATTTCAGAATGCGCTATCTCCAGCTTCCTGTGCTGGATTAAGAGTCTGAGATGATTAGGTGACTCAGTGGCCTGTGTAAGCCTGGTTCTTTGAAGTGTGTGTGTGTGTGTGTGCCTTTTGTTAATAGCTATGCACCTTTTTCCATGGTAACATTCACAACATAAAAACTGCCCTGAAGGAAGGCAAAGGAAACTTTTGATAATATTTCTAGTTTGATGTCCATCACTTTTAAAGAGTCAACCAGAATAGGCGCAGTCTTCTTCTTCTTCTTTTTCTTCTTTCTACTTCTCCCAGTAGGAGTCACCACATCATCCTTCTCCATAAACCCCTGTCCTGTACATCTGTCTCTTTTTCCCCAACCACCTGCATGTCTTCCCTCACCACATCCATAAACCTCCTCTTTGGCCTTCCTCTTTTCCTCTCTATCCTCAGCATTCTCCTACCGATATACCCCATGTCTCTCCTCTGTACATGAAACCATTTCAATCGAGCCTCTTTCACCTTGTCTCCAAAACGTCCTACATGTGCTGTCCCTCTAATAAACTAATTTCTAATCTTGTCCATCGTCGTCACTCCCAACAAAAACCTCAACATCTTCAGCTCTGCTACCTCCAGCTCCACCTCCTGTCTTTTACTAAATGCCACTGTCTCTAAACCATACAACATCGCAGGTCTCACCACAGTCCTATAAACTTTCCCTTTCACTCTCACAGATACTCTTCTATCACAAATCACTCCTGCCGCTCTTCTCCACCCTGCCTGCACACTTTTCTTCACTTCTCTAACACACTCTCCAATACTTTGCACTGTTGACCCCAGGTACCTGAACTCCTCCACCTTCTCAACCTCTTCTCCCTGCAAAGACACCACTCCACTGCCCTCCCTCTCATTCACACACATGTATTTCCCATTCTGCTGAATGAGTACCACAACTATGGACCTGCAACCTTTGATGCTATTACATAGGGACTTGTGCTAAACATGCATATTAAGGATTTAATACTGTGTTCTACTCTGACTGTGGACTGAAGTTCAATTAAATTCATTGTAATTCACTTCAGTATTATTTGTATAGAACTTTTAACAATAGATATTGTCCCAAAGCAGCTTTACAAAAAAAAAAGGTTATAAAACATGAATTTATATGTTAGTGCGCATAAGTTTAACCGTTATAACTAGAGATTTTACTGATACTGATAGCTAGGTTGGATCGGACTTGCCGAATAATCGACCGATAATTTTTTAAATAGATACTGGATTAAAAACAAACAAACATAACACTCCATGTAAAATAGTACTAAACTTTATTCTAAAAAAAAACAGTACTAAATCATAAAAATGTGATAAATTAAATAAATGTAATATATACATTATATGAATCAATATAATTATATAAATAATAAATGATAATTAATATATATAATATGGCCCTTTCTATGCACCGTGCACTTTCCAGGCGCTCCCAGTGCAGCAAACAGCAACAAGTCGTCAGTCATTCACCTCTAGAGGCCGCTCTCTTAATGACAGCGGACCTTTTCAGCTTCTCCAGCAACAGACGCTACCCGGAAAAACTATCGGTATATATTTTTCAGATAGTCGTTATTTCCAGTAATCAACTATCAGTGCCTATAAATCGCTAAAACCAATTAATCGGTCAACCTCTACTTATAAGTTTATCCCTTATAAGTGTATCCTTAATAAACGAGCCAGTGGTGAGAAAAATCTCCCGGAAATAATAGGAGGAAGAACCCTTTAAAAGAGCCAGACTCAATCGACATAAAAGAGAACCCTCATCTGGCACCAATTGCCCATTTATTACAGTTCCAACTTTGTTGAGGTGTACTATTCAGTGATGGATGCTTAAGTGCTACTCAGAAGAATTTCCAGAATATTCTTGTGAAAATAATTGTCTGTTTTACCTTAAATTAAAAGTGACAAATTATTAATTGTCTTAGATTCCTGAATTCACCTACTGGCATCTTTTTGGAACATGGGAGGAAATCTGTGAACCTGGAAGCAGCCGATAGAAAAATTGATAGAAGCAGGAATCCTAGTGCTGTAAGCCGTGGCCCTGCAACCCGCTGCACTGCTATGCTGCCCTGTTTTCACATATTAATGCCAGTTTTAAATAATGACTATAATTACCTTTTCAGTTCAACAAAGCATATTTTTTTGTCTGTTTGTGATTCTTTTATTCAGCTCTGGTCAGTTTTTCTATTCAAAAGTATAACAGCAGAGAACACGACTTCTTGTTCATGCACTCTCGCTTTCTTCATCTTTTCCATTATCCTGTCACTCCATTCTTCTTGTTTGCCGTTAGAATTAAATTGGGGGAGGTGGCAGCTTAGTGGTTGAGGCATCGGATTTGGATCTAAAGGTCATGAGTTCAAATGAATGAGATAATACACCGATAAGGCATAACATTATGACCACCTGCCTAATACTGAGTTTTGCTGCCGAAACAGTTCTGACCTGTCAGTCATTAACAGCATTCACTTCTTTAGCAATCTGAGCTACAGGACCTTATCTGTTGGATTGGACCACACGGTCCAGCCTTCACTGTCCACGTGCATCAATGAGCCTTGGCCACCCATGACCCTATTGCTGGTTGACCACTGTTCCTTCCTTGGACCACTTTTGACAGTTTTGAAGATGCTCTGACCCAGTCATCTAGACATCACAGTTTGGTTCTTGTCAAAATTGCTCCAATCCTTACGCTTGCCCATTTTTCCTGATTCTAAAACATCAACTTTGACGACAAAATGTTCACTTGCTGCTGAATATATTCCACCCACTAACAGGTGCCATGATGAAGAGATAATCAATTCACTTCACTGCTCATAATGTTATAATGTCATAATATTATGCCTGGTTGGCGTATAGAAGTCGCTTTTGATAAGGGGGTCTGCTGAATGCCATATATGTAAATGTATATAATTGTGTAGTAAAAAGAAATCATATAAAAACAAAACATGTTTTGGGGAGGTGGAAGCTTAGTGGGTAAGGCATTATACTTTGAAACTGAAGTTCATTAGCTCAAATCTCATCCACACCAAGTGTCCCCTCCTGGGCCCCTGTCCAAGGCCCTTAACCCTGTAGTTGCTCAGTTTTATAATTAAGGTAAAATGCAAGTTGCTTTGGATAAATGTAAATGCACAAATAGATGCTGTAATGCTGCCCTTGGTACAATACACATTCTGGACCACTGTTTTTTACTGGAACACATTCCTACCATGCCATTGATTAGCGCCATTATAAAGTCTTTTATTTTTTGGGTATTTAATAAGGCAGCATACTTATTAGAGAAAAAAAACAATATAAAAACAGTTTGTTCTCCACAACTGTGTGTTCAAAAGCCTCTTAGATACTAATTGGACTGAAGAATGCCACCTGTTGACATTCAAAGAATTATGTAGGATTAGATAGGAACCGATTTTGTCTCCTCCTCAGTCACTAGGATTACTGCATTTTGGTGATTCCGAGCAAGAAAACTGAAAATGTATTACTTTGTGTCCTCGTTGTGTCATCAGTGTAAACCGGTGAGGGTCAGAGATGTACAAAGGCAACTTTATGAGGCTCCAGAACAAGTTAAAGCTTCTATTTTTCCGTTCGATTGCTGGCATTGATGGACGTGCGTAATTTGGACGATGTAAGGAACTATATAGAGAGGCTGTAAATTGGAAAGAATACGCAGCAATGCTTTCAGTCTGCTACATTCCTGTGTAGAATTGTTAGATTTCGGGGCTATGCTCGTTTAATGGAGTGGATCGATCACTGCAGTCACTGGGCGTGCGTTTCTTGCTGTCTTACAGGAGGCCTGGAGTAGTTTGCGAGACAATAACTGCACTATTGAGTCAGATAGGACCCAGCTGCGTGGCTGTAGGCGCACTTACTTCTTCATCACTCTTTTCTCAAGGTACTGTTGGACACCATACAGAGGAGGTGGAGCTGAGATGAGTGACATGTTGACGAGCGCACCCTGCCCTCGTTGTTCGCTGGCTTCGGTGTTTGTGTCTTTCTGTCTGTAGGAGCAGCCTGTTGGAGAAAACAACAGAAGCACATTATTTTGTTTTTCTGTCATATTTGCACCAGAGATTGTTTTTTTCCCTTCTTCTGTATTTGGCTGGCAGTTATATGAAACCAAATATACTATTGGCCAAAAACACCTTAAACTAATAAAAATCTCTGCTGCAGCCTCACACTCATAAAAGCACTCGTGCTGCTTGTGGTGAAGCATAAAATTTACAATAATAAACATTATTATACTAATATAGTTTAAATATATTAAAACCCAATGCTAATGAGTCTAATAGTTTTTAATATAACATTATAATAATTGTAATTAATTTCAATAATAACACAATATCTATCTATTATAACAATATAAAAAATATTATATTTTATGCTATACCCCGGCGCTGTTCTAGATCTGATCGCTCTATAGTTGTGGATTAATTTTAAAAATTCAATCCCAACAGATCACGAGTTTATTATAATGTGTTCATTTGAACACATTATGGTTTCTATAGAAACAGCTCATTTATCTGGATGATGCTCCACATAATGTAAGATTTTCTGTATGCATGAGAAAAAGAGGCAAGGCTATTGAAATATATAAATGAACATAAATACTTAATGTATTGTTAATTACAAAGAAAACAAACAACCATTCACTTGGTGTAGGTTTTTGTTGTTATAAATAGATAAAAAGTATGATTTTGTCCTTTTTTAATTTATATAAATGATTTGAAAGCCGATCGGCAAGAAACTCAGTGTTGTGGTGCATCTTTGATGGAGGCATTTTTCTTAACATATTACTCATTTTAAAATACTTAAATATTAAATACATACACTTTAAAAATACAGATATCAATTAAGCATTACGCATGAAATAATTATAGTAATGGTAACTAGTATATTATTTCCGTATTTACGCACAGTCACAGGGAGCACCAACCTTCATAAGTCAGTCTTCCAAAAGACATCATTCTGTGTATATTGTGAATTGTGTATCTGATGATATTCTTAGTGTTACCACATCTGCGACTTCTGCGAAAAACTCTAGACTCCACAACAACAATGCACCCTGTCAGCGAGCTCTACTCACACATGAGTTTCTCACCAGGAACAACATGATCTTACTTCCCACTACCACCATACTTGCTAGATTCGGTTCCTGCGGACTTTGGCCTCTTCCCAAAGATGAAGATCCAGCTCAAGAGATCTCCATTTTGACACCATCCAGAGACCCAGCGCAAATCACAGAAGGTGCTTGACACGCTTCTAAAACAAGATTTCAGGAAGTGGCAGGAACACTGGGAGCGCTGTGTTGCTGTGCAAGGGGACTTTTTTGGAGGTGAAAGTGTTAAAACGTAGATAAATAAAGTACTATCTTGTAAACAAAGCTAATTTAGAAACTTTCTGATTTCACCTCCACCTGTGAGTTGGTGGGACCAGTTGATCAGTGTGAAGGCGTATAAGGAAACAAATAAGAGGTGAAGCTCCACACAGAGCATGAACTATTTGAACACCTAAATTTACACATATTTACTGTGTTGCATACCCACACACATTATTATGTAATTCAACAAGGTTATTCCTTTGTGTTTGAGCCTTTAGACAATAGAGGTCCGGCACACATGGCAACGCAGTGTAATCTTCTGCTGAAGCTCATTTGAAACTGAAGGACTAGTGTCAGCTTTTGTGCGCTCTGCTGCCAGCGGACATTTATTATCAGAAGAGAAATTGCTTTGTGAACACATTGTGTGAAGGCTGAAGCAGATTTATAGTGGATATGAAGAAAAACTGAAGGAGGAAGCATCATACACCAACTCCCATTCCATCCACTGCCATTATAGCATGTTTTTTTCCCTGTTTACCCAGTATAGAAGACTACACAGTCAGCACGTTTGCTGTGGCAATATTACCCAAAGCTACACTTTTTTAATCACAGCTGAACATCTCTTACTCAGAAATGCTCAGGATCTGTATGCCTGGCAATGCTTTCTGTTTTTAATTTAACATCTTAGCGTTTTTTTTATTTTTCTTAATTAAGCCTAGTCCATGCTCTGGTAGGATTATTCTTATCAATTCTAATAAAATATTTATTAAAACACAAAAGAATTTGCTGTATTTTAATAGGTTTGTACTCGAGGTGCGATGAAGATTTAGAGCTCTCGCGATCGTGAAAGGTGACTCGCTTAGCAGTTCCAGAGATTATAGTGAATAATTAAAATCTCTCTGGTTCCTTTGTGGATTGCAGGAGGATCGAGAGGGAGGATTTATTCTGACTCGAGTCTACAGCTATTCATTTTCAATGCAGCCCCCGAGCCCCTGCATGGAGCGCTTGCATGTTGTCTCAAGAGAAGTGCCATGCATTCTGAGATGCTTGAAAAGATGCAGCTTCCAGGCCTCACTGTGGGATCTATGGTTTCTGCTATACATCTACACAAACATGCCTTCAGTAACATCTAAACCACCATAACAAGCAAGACACTCTCTTTTAGAACAAACCTGTCGATTTCTGACAAACACACCCACGGAGACAGTTCTGTGTTTTTTAATTCAGCCCAGCGAATGTCTGTGGATGTCATTGTGGATTCATTTTATATAGTTATCCAATGTGTTTGTGTGTGTAGACGTGTGTCCTGTATCCTTGCCTCATTTCCTCAACTATCCATGATTTTTGCTGCCCTTTTCAGCAGTCATTGATCCAATGCTTGCTTCATTAATCTTTAGTAAGGGCATCAGCAGTCAATTAGTTCCTGAATTACACTTTTTTTTCCAGGTCTTACCTGTACCCTTTGCTTAGAAATTCTCCAAATGTTTCCTAGCATGCATGAATGGACTTTTGCCTAGAAGATCATCATTACACCTATATGTGCTCTTTAAACCCCTATTCTAGATTTTGTCCTTTTTTGCTCTTACACTAACTTTAATTCTTCTGAAAAGGCTTTCCGCTTCATTTTGGAGCATGGCTGGAAGGATTTGCCCATTCAGCCACAGAAGCATTACTGAGGCCAGGAACTGTTGCTGGCTGAACGGCCTGGGGTGCATTCGGCGTTCCAGTTTGTCCATTAGTGTTCAGTGTGTTGGGGTCAGAGCTCTGTGTAGGACAATCAGGTTATTCATTGACCTATTTTTGTGCACAGGGGCATTGTCATAAAGGTTAAGACTTTAACATATAAAGATATGTAGAAATATACAATTGTGTGGTTCTAACTATTTGGCAATGTTCTACCAAGGCCCACATATGGGAGTGATGGTTTAGTGTACAGTACATAGACCTTTAGTCATATTGTGAATTTAAAACACAATTCACAATTCAATGATTTTTAATCTTATAAACCCTTATTTTCTTTTTAATAGAACATAGAAAAGACCTTGCGATACAATATATAACTGCATACTGCATCTGTTACTATAGCATGACTTCGCAGTAAAAGAGTCCGGGTGCTGAACTGGCCTGTTTGCAGTCTAGACCTTTCACCATTTGAAAATATTTAAAATAATAAAAAACACAACAAAAGACACCCAGAACTGTTGAGTAGCTACAATTAAATAAAATCAGTAAGTCTCAAAGTAAATATTAAAGTATATATTAAAATGTACATAGTTATTTCTGTGACAGCAGCTTCGATCTTCAGATCTTTGAGTAAAATTTTATACTTTCATTTTCACATTTATGTTTTCCAGGTGTTCCAACGCAGAGAAGACGGCTCTGTAAACTTCTACAGGGATTGGGCTGCATATCAAGAGGGATTTGGCAAGATTACAGGAGAACACTGGCTGGGTAAGTCCTGCTTTCAGAGTTATTTAAATTGCCCATCTGCTATTTATTTTTTATTTCCATAAAACGTATTCGTATCATGAGCGTATTTTAGTATACGATATTGCTGTATATGTGCAAACCAAAGCTTTTACAGATGAAGTGATCATTTTAGCAGAGAAATGCAAAAGCTTGTAAAG
This sequence comes from Silurus meridionalis, assembly GCF_014805685.1. Lineage (NCBI taxonomy): Eukaryota > Metazoa > Chordata > Actinopteri > Siluriformes > Siluridae > Silurus > Silurus meridionalis. Next base: position 23,051,788 of record NC_060900.1, read on the forward strand.
TGGATGTTTTGCTTTCCTGCTGTGCAGTTAACAATATGTTAAAGTTAGTCATTGCTTTAAAACATTTAGCTGTTAGAAGTAAACCGCTCATGAAAACATTGATGGGGAACATTATCTATCATTTACCTCACAATAAAGACAAAAACGCTGCTTTAAAGATATCATTATTCAGTGATAAAGTAGGAGTTTACAAAAGCGTAGTGTGAAAAGATTTTTTGTGTGGGTTTAAAAAAATAGTAATGTTTTATATGCATTGTAATGGCATGGAAAAACTCTATGATATTAATAATTATTATATATTTTTTGTTCATTTGTTTGTACTTTTAGCTGGCCATCATATTCAATGTTCATGCTAGTCAGCTAGAAAATATGCCAACCTGAGAGAATTCTGATGTGTTCATAGTAATATATTTGTCCTTAATTAAAAATGCTAATACAAATAACCTGGTTAAAGAGCCTTAATGAGAGCCCTAAGGCTTTCAAAAAAAGACATTTTATTTACTAATTTTTACATTTTAGCAACCCTGTTAACTACAAAATTGGCTAATGCCAAATAGGCAAACAATGTTAGATTATAAAATAAAATTTTGCAGTTTGTAAAAAACAGAAATGTTTCAGTAAATAAATGAATGAATTAATTAAAATGGCTCATTTTAATACACCTGAGGTAAAAATAGAATAGAGGGGGAGGGGAGCATTTGGCATCATGGCATTGTCTCTGGGTTTTGTATTTGTATTTGGTATATACTGTAAATACACAAGAACACTACGCTTCCTTTAATGGTGGAGAAAGTTTTAAAATTCACAAATTTCTTGTGATTCTTGTGACATTTCAACCTACAACATTTTTTAAATGAGTTATAACCTACAAGGAATCTGTTTCATCATGGTTGTTCCATTGTGGTCTGTAATTTCTTAGTTGATGGTGTGTTCACAGTGTAACACCATTGATCCGCACTCTACTGCTTGTGAAACCAATCCAGCAGTGCACAAACAAGTACTTGGGGTATTATAGACTGTGCATTATAATATAATTATAAGCAGTAGTTGCACCTCACATAAATCGCTGGGTTTGTCATCTTATAATGGTAGAATATTTTCGGCCACATTGGTGTTTATCACACTTTGCCTTTTTTTTAGTGCTCAATTTGCATGTTTTTAATGTTATTCTTGAGAAGATTACCACCTCCTGGTTTGACAAGCTCATGTGAGAGTGCAAAAAGGCTTATTTTTTTGGTTTTGAAAAACATTGAGGTAAAAAATGATGCTTTTTAACATGTCTGTGTATATGTGAACAAGGTCTGAGACTAGTCACTAAATCGACATTACAACCTAACACTGTGCTAATCAGACAGTAAAATTGGCAGGTCTGCATTGAATCAGCATTTGGTAGAAAAAATACTATTGTATATATATATTTTTAATGGTTTTAAATTCACTTTTCCTAAAACCAGAAACCTCCTTTCCATTTAATATCTAATTCATTTAATGTTTAATTAGTAGGGTGCCTTTTCTTGATTACTGGCATATGGCAGCTGAGAGATTTGTGATGCACTGCCAACATTTGAGAAACTGTTGTTGGGATATAGATGTAGGGAAGGCAGGAAGAGTTACTGGGACAACTTGAGGGGGAACAGACTGAAACTGTAATGAGGAGAAATAAAATACGGAGGAGAGAGCGTTATTAGGAAGCGTTCAACTTCGCAAGACCATTCTGACACAACTGCCATTAATGTGAAGGAGGTCCCGAATTAACGGCATATTTCTCTCAAAACTGCTGACTTGTGCAGTAATGTCCAATACGGAGAGAGACTTCATGTAATTTCTTATTTGCAGAGGCTCAGAAAAGGGAGATGGAGTTGGTTAGCATAACGCATACTGCATACAAATGATTATATGTAACTAAAGGGTCGTGTTCTGCATAGTGTTTGCCCTATAATAACGTTTATAAAAATTTTAACCTATTGTTCTCTATTTAACTTTCACAGATGTTGAAAAAACATAATTTGTTTAATTACATTTCGATGTCTTCAACCTGTTATGGTGAAAAGCTAATCAGTGAGCTAGCTACACTTTGAGCACAGAGATTTAAATAGAAAAGATTGTGAGGTACTGTAGGTTTGATTAGCCGGGGAACATAAAATGAGTAAATCTGTTTTATTTTGATGTCAATCCTCTATTACTAGCATGCTATTTTAATCGTTTTTACTAAAAGTATCAAAATAGTACGTTATTTCCTGCACCTATTAGCCTTATTATTGTAGCAAGATTGGCTGGCAGTGGATTGTGTCTTATTAGATAAAATTATTCCCAGATTTTGAATACAGCGCTGCTTCTACTAATGTCTGGCATCCACCCAAGATGCAGGAGCATGTCACAATTAGCAATTTAATTGTACAGAGTGGTATTATTCAGAATTTAACATTATCACCTCGGAAATTAATTCCTGGCTACAGCTTTGCTAAGTAGGTTTTACTCAGCAAACCATTTAAAATGACAGAATTGATGATGGATTCTGGAGGTGGAGATCACTTAAATTGTCTTGAAGTGCCCCCTGAGAAGTACACACATAATAATGTGTCAACAGTCACAGGAACAGCAGTATACAACTGTTTCCTACAGAAAAGAACATATCATCTGTCTTTCTACTGACTGGCACTGTATATACATACAGTATGTGTATAAATGGGAATGTGTCTGTATGCATATGATGGATGGTTTCTTTTAGGCACTTCCAGCATAATCAAGATAAATGCCTTTTATATTTATTTACTGCAGGATTTCTTTTACTTTATCAGCATCAGAAGATTGAAAATGTTTGTCAAAGTGATTCATATCGACTCTTATAACACAGCTCTATTGATTTCACAATACTACTCGGTCAGAGGATATTGATTAACTTTCTATTACGGCTGACAGGAGTGCCTACTGTAACTCAAATCACAAATGGTTGTGTAAATGCACAAGTTACTACAAGTTAAAACTACAAGTGTTCTATTAATACGTAAGAATTTCTATAATGACAGCATGCTCATGGACTTGGGGACCATGGGGGCGCTCTACATAATCGAAGTATGATAATATAGTATATAAAAACATTTTTCTTTTTATTATGTTTATGTTTTTGTCTGCTTAACAGGACCAAACTAATGTGTGTATCTTGTATTAAAGCAGTTAAAATTTGGTCCTTTGAGTAAAATTCTCTCATACTGACCACTGGATGTTCAACATGGCACCTCACGGCAAAGACTCTGAGGATTTGAGTATTGGAATTGTTGCTCTCCACAAAGATGGCATAGGCTATAAAAAGATCGGTAACACCCTGAAACTGAGTTACAGTACATCCATGAATCCTCATATTTAGTGTAAAAATATTCCTTTATTTGACATTTTGTGAAAAAAAGCTGGCATTTTATTTACCCTGTTGATCAGGGCAAAACTGTGTGTGTATGTAATTGACAATGTGTATGTTCATGTTCAGTAATGTGGAATGACATGGCTGTCACTCACTGAATGTGATGATTTTTATGAGAGGAGAAAAGACATTGCCCACGGCAGATTATTCGGGCTCCCGCACTAGAAAGACTTCTGGCCTGTAGTGCAGACCTGAAGTCTGGGGATAGAACCTGTTTAGGTGTGTTTTCTTGGATGCCAGGGGAGATGCCCATTTTCTACTGACTCAAGAACCCAGTGGTTCTGTTTGATAATGAAGCTTTGGAACACCGCTGCTGTCGATGAAGATTAGCCTGAAACTTTAAACCATTTACCAATCAATAAGACATGAGGAACCTGAACACAATTAACCTATGGGTCCAGAGAGATGAGCTGGAGGGGAAAAAATAAAGCGCATAAACCGTACACAGGCATCAGGGTGAGTGAGGGACAGGGTGAGGGAGGTGGGGAGAAAAGAGAGAGGGAAGCTTCACGGCCTTCAGCAAAGACAGAGAAGGAGAAAGAGACAAACACAAACGTCGCGTCTCTAACAAAATAAATCAAGGAGCTTGTATAACACGTGGAAACTTGCTGGCACTTTCTGTGAATACTCAAATCTTTGTAGCAGCTCATTAGCAATGAGGCAATTCATTATACTAGATATATAAATATTAATGTATGTTTATTTAATCAAAGGAAGAGGCTTGAATTAACATGCTAGGACGTCTCTTTGTTGTGCACCATCATGTCTATTCACAATTGTTTTTGTCAAAGAAATATAAAAAAAACTTCATACTTTCTTAGTAGATTTGAAATGAATTATTGTATTTTAGAAAAATATTCCTACTCCCACTCTTACCTTGAGTGCTCTCGCAAAACTCAGGTGCACATCAATAGCAAATGTTCTTGTTTACTTACCCAAGCACCCATGCAAACATATGCAAATGATAGAATGTCTTTGTGAAAGGTCTATGAGGCCCAAACCTGTTTTGCCCTAACAATGCACAAAGCAGACATCTTGAAGACATGGTTTTTCAAGGTTGGAGAGGAACCTTCAGTTATTTTCAGAATTATGGCAACTCAGGCAATCACAATCAATGAAAAAATGATTTACCAGAGTTTCATCTTCTAGCCTAATGGTCTAGTGTTTATACTTCAGGTGCTATAGGAAGATTTTGGGATTTGAGAATGTGGTCAGCATTAGAACAAACTTTACGTTACTTACATATTCTAAATCAAACTTTTCCTTGTGTACATTGTTTTAAAATGACAAACAATAAATGGCATAAGGCTCATATTTGCTTTTTTGAACGTCCCTAACCAGAATTAGCCCTGTCTGCTATATTTTCCACGCTTATGGGAAAGCTCCCCACTACATTTTGGAGCATAGCTGTGGGGATATGTAATCATTCAGCTTCAAGAACATTATTTAGGCCAGGTACTAATGTTAAGTGAAGAGGTTTGAGTTTTCAGTAAGCTTTCCAGTTCTTCCCATTAAGTGTTTAGTGGGGTTGGGGGCGGGGTCAAGGCCCTGTGCAGGACATTTTAAGATGTTAATGTTGTTTCAATCACTATTATGTGTAAAGTGAATAAGCCACTAGCCTGACACTTTTTACTCTAGATTGAAACTTTCCAAACATTTTCAATGAAGGACCAAAAAGCAAACTTGACCAATGGATTGGGCCGAAAGTAAATATTTCATTATGCCAAACTGTATTATACTAAAAGTTGCCATGGTTTTGCTCATTAATGGTTTTATTATATTTATTACATAAATTAATCAATGAATAAACAAACAAATGATTTGAAAGTTTTTTAGTTCAATGAAATGGATAGTACAATAACATTATAGAACAAAAATGTCATTTGTAGTACAATAGATTTTAGGGCTAATACAGCTATTTAAGCTATAATACTGTATACAGTAATAGAGTTGAATGCCTATAATATCAGTGACCTTAATTGATGCTGATCTTTATTTTTCAAAAGTTGTTCAAGTCAAATTTACTTACATTTACATTATTTTCACATTAAGAGAAATTTTAAAATGCTATATTAAATGTTAAATTAGAAAGGGCAGGTCACCATTATCCTTTGTTATGTATGAGCTGGCAAAGGTCACCACGAGCCAACTTTAGCCCGCAGGCCCTAGTTTGGGCATCTCTGCTCTAGATACTCGCTAGCTAATTACAAAACAAAATTAATTAGCATTAATTTGATACATGTGGTTTCAAATCTGTTTCTTATTATTTGTTTTCTTTTTGCATATTTCTGCACCAAATTATATGAATGCTTAGTGATTTGCAGTTTCTTTTGATGGTCTGAAATTAGCTATGTTAAATTCTGGGTTTAGTTATGTGGTTTCTATTGTTTTCACAATACAAGGGGGCCACGTGTAACTGTCTGATACATAATGAAAGTGAAATTCGTGAGGGCCCCTGCTGGTTCAGGAATTTCTCTGCCACAAAGGTTTATTACTTAGAACTATTTCAGAAAGAGAACAATATTTTGTAGGTTTCTTAACCTATAAAGGATCTACTGTAGCATCAAGCCGAACAAGAGTTCCACAAGTTTTGTACTTTGTACTTTTCTACTTAAAGGATTTGTACTTTTCAAGGGTTTCTATTCGGAATCTTTAATAAGAGGGAACCCAAGATAGACAACTTCAGGGTGTAAGGTCTTTTTTTTCTTATTCGAAGTGTACAAGCTTGAAAACACATTTTATTAAACCAATATCTCCTGAAGTATTTTTCCGAACAAGGTTATTAATGATGTTTATGGTGGAAGCACTCCAGAAATCCAGCCCAACCCTGACTCATCAAAACTAGACCTCCTTAAATCGGCAATCTTAAAGAAACAGCCTTTGCTTGTCTGATAAACCCAGTGACAGTGTGAGATGTCTGGACACTGAGTGTGGAGCTTTGAATGAGAGAAAGGAGCTGTAGTGTTTCACCTTCTAAAATGGTTCTAAGGTTATAATCTCCAATGCTGGAGAGAAAAGTCTGATTAAGGAGGTTGGTGGGAGAGCTGTTTTGGAAAACACTCTCACTATTTTCTGTATTATTGTTCCTTATATCATGAAACATTAAATTTTTTATTCTGATTGGGCAGAAGGTATTGATAGAGTTTCTATAACAGCAGCTCGGCAAGTCATGACCAAAGTATACCTTCACAAACTTGTTCTAATGCATCATTTCTCTTAGTAATTTACAGAATCTTGTATTGCAGATGCTCAACATAATCCAATAATAAATAAACTCTCCCAGGGGAAATTAAGCAACAACATTCAGGAGAAGGAATTCATTGTGGAATTAGCTTGAAACCCAATTATGGTGTATAGATTTGTGAATGTCCTCACAAATCTAGCCTTTCACTTTAGGCTGAATAACTTCCACTACCAGGAGACTCGAAATTCTTTCCCCATTTCATTTGACTATTTCTTTTATTTCAGTGTTTTCTACCTCCTCTTTACCTTTCATTTCCTTTAAAAGCAACCATTTGAGGACACATGGAGTGGAGATTGATTGCATTGTGCAAGGTTTGGGATTTCGAGAACCAACAACGACTATGAAGGTGAGAGGACTCGACTGTGGAAAAGGTGCAGCTATTATTAGAGGTTGTTTTTTTTAGGAACCTCTTGGGCAGGGTTCTGGTACCTGTACCATCTTGGGAATCCTGGTTGGAAGCCATGAGAATTCTTTCTAGATGGAATACCAGGCAATTGTCGTGGAACCATGTACGCACTGATTCGCACGCTTATTCACACTTCTGGAAAATTTTGCATAGCCAGTCCACATTTTGTCATATTTTTGGACAATAGGAAGATGGACAGGATGTGAAGATATGGAGAAACTTAGAAATAATTTGCAGAGCTCTGAGGCAGTAATGCTACACATTGCGACCCGGTGCCACCGTTAGTTCAGTTTTGTTTCTCCAAATCTGTTTTACCATCTGCCCTGTCCTTACTTTTTTATTTTGAGAGATTTCCGTCATTACTAGCCATTTTTGGCTTTGGACCTAATGAAGCTGTTTCAGTGCCTTTCCAGCACATTTACTACGACTATGCTTTACCGTTCACAGTCTCATTCTCGTTCTCCCACCGTTTTTGTGTCCTCATATAATGCTTTTGTATCTTATTTCTCCCCTCCTGCCCTGTAGCCCTGCTGATTTTTCTGAGCTTAGCCATGGTTCATGAGGCCTCCCTGAATGAAAGCGTGCATTTAAAAAAAAAAAAAGCGGGCTAAAAAGATATCGTCCCCTCTGGGCTGCTTCTCTTCTGCCTGCTGATTCATTATGCTACAGAGAGCTTCGGTTAAGACACTCAGCATCTTAATAGCATCGAAATGAGCTGCGGTGCCACAGGAGGCCACAATGGTGCACGTTCCGCCTTTACTACTGGCTGTGTGTTATATTATATTGTATGGTAATACTATATTGGTTTCTTACATAAGCATCACGTTCCAAATTGGCTCCGCTGAGGCCGGTTTGGGTTTTTGGATCTTGGGATGTGGCAGATTGGGGCACAGTGGTGCGGTTTGAAGCCCTGTCTTACCAAAAAACTGTATGTGATCTCTAATGCCAGAGCTCGCTCTCCCTCTGCTCTCCCTCTGCTCTCCCTCTGCTTTCCCTCTGCTTTCCCTCTGCTCTCCCTCTGCTCTCATGCTTTATTTGGTTTTGCTCCCTCGTTCCCTCCTGTTTCTGCGCCGAGCTCCCGAAATCCAATTGAGATTTTCTTGTATGGGACTCATTCTGCTGACAGGCGTGTTTACTGCTCTTTTTCCTCTCGCTTTCCGCTTTTTTTTCCCCCCTTCAGCCATTCTACTCTCTTCTTTTCTCTTTTCAGCCCCCTGTGTATATGTGTGTGTAAGCTCATTTTTTGAAGTTTCACGTTATGGCACTTTACTATTGTTTACTTTCGGAAAATGCCGCAGCCAGCAACTGAATGACCCCTTTAATATTTCACACCCAATTGTATGAGGCACCATGCGTGACATTTTATTTATTTATTTATTTTGCCACGATGTGTTAAGACGCACTGGGAATATTTTTACCATCTAAGACACAGAGCTTTCTGTTGTTTCACAGTAGGGTGGGAAGGGTGGCTACTTCTAATGTAGAAAAGATGACGTATGTAAATTATTAAACATTCTCAGCGTCAAACTTAAAGCATTTCCTGTTATAAATCTCATTTACAGTACACTGCATTTGGTGGAATTTATGTGTAAGCCTATTTAGGATGAATCTACAGCAGTAGAGGAATTTTCCAAACAGCTTGTTGTAGTCTCGCTCGATCAACTGATGCATTAATCCTCTCATAAGTTGCACTCCTGGATTGTACTCACCCTTCCCAGATAATTGCCAGTAATTTCCAGGAAAAAAATCAATCCGAGGAGTCTGAGGTGCTTAAATGTTCTCTACATGCTTTGGCCTTTGACAGCTGGATTCCGGCACACACCTGCAGAGGGAATCAAACACAAGACGCTCATCATAAATGCTCGAACAGTGAACATCGCGGCCAGCGTGAAGCACAAGTGTCCACAAGTTTGCCTCGGGGAATGTTTGCGCTTTCATGTTCTTGTTTGCTTTTTTACAGACTATAGTGTGCTCTCGTTCCCTGGCTAGTGTGTTGCTTAACAACAACTGCGTGGCTAATATGCACCCTACAGGCATCCTGGCTAGGGCAATACACACCTGCATACCCTGATGGAGTAGTGCAGATTGGAAGAGTTTATTTGAAATGAGGTTTTGGTATTCTGATGTGATATCCTTAACACTCAACACCGTTTAATATTTTTAGCACAATATGGATCATCAATATGTGATGCATATACAGGTGATATATGGTTTGACTTACGATTTTTAGATCTTACGATGACGATAGCGATACAAAAAAAAGAAAAACAAAAGATATAAACAAATTGGGAAGCTTCCGGATATATGCAACTCCTGCTTTTTTAGATGCCTCACTCACACCAGCGGTCAGCAAAGTTTAGGTGTTTGAGCACATATTTTTTTCTGCTTTTTTTGGTGTTTTTAAGCCCAATTTTAGCTCTTGTCTCTCTACCTTTTTTTAGCGTAGCTGGACACTAAAACAGAGCATGTCCAGTTCCGCCCTCCACTCGTAAACCGATGCTCGTCCACAGACCCACTGCCACATATATACATATAATCTGTAAATGTTATACATTACGGTACTGTGAATTGCTCTGTATTTGCTAAATTATAGACTATTTGACCAACATGATGTTTTTTGCATTCTCAATTTTAGTTTCTCAAATGGATAATGCAATATCAGACTCTGCTTCTTTAATTAATGGCCTTCGGTTTAAATATGATCTGAAATGAATTACCAGTCATGAGTTTAAATCACAGCACCTCTAAACTGTCACTCTTGGGGCCCTTGAGCAAGGCTCTAAACCCTCACTTGCACAGTTGAATAAATACGATTGATCTAAAATGTACCTCTGTAAGTCACCCTGGATAATGTTGTCAGCAAAATCCAATAAAAATACATTATAATTAACAATTCCTCAAGTAACTTAAGTAATTAGATGACAAAAATTTGTTTAGTGCATTTAACTAAACACAGAGCACTGTGTTTCCCATGGAGCATTATTACTGCCTGCTTAACTCTGGAGCGCTCTGGACAGGTAACACAGAAGACGCTGAAGAATGAAAAAAGGAGGAACGGGGGGAAAAAAAGCGAGTGGAGAGGAGATGATTCAGGCTAAAGAAAAATGACAGAAAGGTTCCAAAGTTTAGAAAAATTTCAAACTAAAACAAAACTCCATACAGTGCGTTTAACGTTTTAAAGTCATTTGACATTTATATTAATCATTTTATATTTTATTTTATATATAGTGGAACACGTTTTTAAAGCTGGCGATAAATACAGGATTTAGTACGTGGTAAATTGCAACAATCGCGATACCGTGCTAGATTTAATCAATAAATACAAGAGTGAGAATTATTATACGTTTCATTAAACGAATATTTTCCCATACCCTACTCTACACTGCGGAGGCACTGTATTTGTATTTTGATGTAATATGGCTATTAAATGCAATAAATGTGTTTTCATCAATATTCTTGTATACAATTACAGTACTAAAATTATTTCTAAAAAGAAAAACAAATGACTTGTTCATTTTAAGAGACCCGTCTTATTTTCTCTTTCTTATTTAGTATTGCTTTTTAATAGAGAAAAAGTTACTTTTTATTCGATTGCTCGATTAAACGATGGAATATTCGTTAGAATACTCAATTACTAAAATAATCTATAGGAGCAGCCCTAATTATTAGTGCATTTTCCAGGTTAAATGTTTGAGCATGGCGATGATTGTGATCGAGCCCAGGTGTGTGTGTGCTTAATTATCAGGGGAGTGTGTGGCCATGTTTCATAGACCATGCTGCATTCTGGGAAGTGTAGATGGACTTTTGATTCCTGCACTGACGTGACACTCAGACTTTCAAACTGGTTATTGTTTTGCAAGCATGTTGTTTAAGGTACAACTGACTTCCATTTTAAAAATCAAACTGTGAATATATCAACCTGCAAAACCTCATTGGAGCACTGGTTTACAATCCATCCAAAAATGAAAAAAAAAAAAAAAATTGAATTGAACTGTAAACCTATTAGCAATTTTAAAGTAACACTCTAAACCAAATAATTGCAAATAAACCCTGTATAAGATGTGAACTTTCATGTCATTGGCATAATTACAGGCTTTACAAGGGTTAACTAGAACCTTTTTGCCAAAATCTCCACGGTGCTTGCAAATATACATTGGGAAAAAAATAAAGTGTCGACTCCAACAATATTTTGCGCTGATAAAGTGAGGTGTAAATTAAGTGAAAGCTTCACTACCTACTAAACACTGTTCACACTTTGATTAAATATCATGCCTTAGTGAGAAGCTTACGCACCTATTTTTAGTTTGACGGCTCCACATCCAGAGTGTGTTACCGTGAGATATGAGCTCTGTCTAAAAGGTAACTGTTTGCTCTCCATTTCAGCATTTAAACGTATAATTGGAGCAATTTTTTCCCCTTTTTTTCTGGACGCTCCAGTTCTTCCTCGATCCTGCTGTAGCCTTTAAGAAAGATCATTTCAAAGACCACTCCATCAGAATCAGCTGGATGCAGAGCTTTAGGTAATGTTCACATCAAACATTAGAATGAGGAAATAGTGTGTTCTTGCTTGGTGATTTGGATCACGGTTTGGTTGTTGCTACTAGATGGGCTGCTTTTAGTATTTAAGAAACCGCTGATCTTCTGGAATATTTACACTCAACAGTCATGAGAGGTTCATGCAGAATGGCACAAAAAAACAACAGTTATGTGGGTGGAAACACCTCATTGAAAGTTTCAGGGAAAAACAAAAAGAATGGATCGAGCTGCAAGGACAGATACGAGTACCACATATAACTTTTGCATGCACAGAACTTTGGATACTGCAGCGGATGGGCTACAAGAGGGTTTTATACCCGTCAGTAACGGGAATCTGAAGCTATCATTGACACGAACTGGACTTCCACTCTCTTTCACCTTGTTTCCAAAGCATCTTACCTGCAAATAATCTCGTAATTTCTAATAATGTCCATAATCGTCCCTCCCAATGGAAATCGCAGCATCTTCAGCTCTGCTACCTCCAGCTCCACCTCCTGTCTTTCTGTCAATGCCACTGTCAATGAAGATAAAGAAATCGGTAAATCTTTATTAAATATTCCTTTTCAGTTAAGAGACTCAAACCTGTACAAAGCCAGCTCTATGAATATATGGATTACATGGGATGGAGTGGAAGATCTTGAGTGGCCTGCTATAGAGCTTTTATATAGAGACCCTACTGAACACCTTTGGGATTAACTAAAATGCTGACTGCACCCCAGGTGTCCTCACCTCACCTACATCAGTACCTGACTTTACTAACACCCTTATGGCTGAATGACCACAAAACTCCACATCCTCACTCCAAATTCTTTAACTTAAACACTGATATATATGTACATGTACTTTAATAGCATTGGCATCATCAGGTTTTTACTGATGATGCCATTGGACTTTGGATTTAAACGTTGTAAGATAAAATCTCAGCCATGCCAATCTGCCCCCTCTGGCGCCCCTGGTTTAAGGCTCTTAACCCCATAGCTGTTCAGTTGTATAAATGAGGAAAAAACTCACATGGATAATTGAGTCTGCCCAATGCTGTAACTGTAAAATGCTGCAAAAGTCAATAAATTTCATATTACTATGTGAACCCATTTTGCATTTTACTTGTGAAACATGATTTTCCATCTGTTATAGGGGCTGAAAAGTGTATATTTATGTTAAACACACTATACTAAACACTTTCAGTTCAATAAAATGTTTGGAATATTCACCAAGAGCTGACGTAGAATAAAATAAGTTTGTTTGTTTGCCTGTTAGTTCATTCGTTTGTTCCTTTTTTTTTTTTTTTTGCTCGCTCTCTCTGTCTTTCTCTCTGGGGATGTGGTAGCTGATTGGTTAGGACTCAGAGTTACTGCTTGGAAGGTCAGGGGCTCAAACCCCTGTATCACTAAGCTGCTATTCTTGGGCCCTTAAACAAGGCTCTTAAACCTCTGTGCTCCAGGGTCACTGTATCATGTCTGACCCCAGCTTTCCATCACTGGTATTTGGGAAGAAAGAACTTTAGTGTAGGGTTACTGTAGGGTACATACAGTATGACAAGCAAATAACACCTTTCATTTTCTTTTTTTTTTGATTAATTTTTGAATCAGATTTTGACTTATGTTGTCATTGACACAACCATTTTACATATAGATTGAAATTACATTTGTAATATGTAAAACTCCAGTTTTAGATTAATCTTTAGTCCTTAATGTCCTCATGCTATTTATGTAAGTGAGCACTTTTTGTGTATTTGCTACATTTCATTGCTAAAAATCAGTGTTACTAATTTAAGAGCAAAATGCAGTCAGCAAAAAATAAATGCAATTTATTTTTCAGTGTTTAAATACGTTTCTTCATATTCATTTTTTATTTTCATTAATTTTTTAAAAGAGGAAGCTTAATTTTTAAAGAGCTTAATGACACCCCAGTCAAGGAATCAGCTTGATCCCGCAGTGAATCTTAATCAGAGGCTTTTAACCAAAGCACCAAAGCATAAACACACAAACACAACTTGTAAACAAACTAAAGCCTACGCTAGTCAAGGCAAAGAATGAGATAAAACCGATGAGAAAAAAGTTCAGCTAAGAATCGCCTAAAGGCAGAGTAGCAGAAAAAAGCAATGCAAGCAGAATAACAGGAAGACGGATGCTACCCTTTCTCAGAGTCCTTCCTCAGTTCAAGTGTGTGAGTCCGGAGGTTGTGATTGTGATATAGTGTGTGTTTAAAGGGAAAGAACAGACAGCATAAGAAAACTCCATTGCAGCTTATTTGGTCCCAGTTTCTGGGTTTCTTCTGGGTAGCTGATGTCATTAGAAAAGCTGTGCAGAAAATCCATACAGACTAAAACCATAGAGTACAACATTGTACTTGTAGTATGAAAAATGACCATTTGAATCTTACCAACTGTTTTAGGGTCATATTTAGTTTTGCTTTGTTCATGACATGCCCGTAACTCGGAAGGCCAGAGATTTGAGATTTCAGCACACTTAGAACATTCATTCAACGACTTAAAGGTAGAAGGAAGAGACCTAACAAACCTAAACAAACACAAATGAAGTGAACATGCTGTGATGTGAAGTAAGAATGTAGAATCGAGCAAGGCCTCCGTTTTACCCATTTTACAGAGTCCATCGCGTAGCAATTCAGTCTGTTTTCTGTAAACGAAACAGAAAACAGAAACAGAAAATTTGTTTTCATCTTTGTCTTGCCGAGTTCAGCTTTTTTTGCTGACCCTCTGCTCACTTCCATAACAGAATTTCATCAGATTCAAACTTTGCATCTCTGGACCCAAATGGGATCGAAACTTCTACAGATCACTGTTCTATTTAGCCTTTGTTTTTTTAATCCCAGATTTCTGTCTCGGCTCACAGAGTGAACTATTTGTTTGCCCACCATATGTTCTTAAAACTTTCTATTTAAACTCATAGCCTCTAAAACTTGTTTCTTGGATGCTAATGGATGGATTTATGCTCAGTCCCGAAAGGGTGAAACAGTGACAGGGCAGCTATTGCACTTGATTCCCCAGAAAGCCACTGATGCAGAGACATTTTTGTTGTTTCCCGTTGAGCTTGAAAAAATAAGACAGCTGATAGCTGACGTATTTAAAACATCAGCCTCCTGATTTGCATGTAGTCACACACACGGCAGCAAACAATTTTCAACGCATGAGTTGAACTATTTTCAAATATTGAAGAATGTGGAGGGAAATGTGGTGAAGTAGACAGCTAGAAGTGGCTGTGTGTGTATGTGTGTGTGTGTGTGTGTGTGTATGTTTGGGTAAGTACAAGTGTGTTATGGCAAAAAAAAAGGATAGATTTGGAAAGAGCTGTCACTCAGTTATAAGGAAACCCAATATCAAAGCAGAAAAGCACTGGGTGTGTGTTTGATGCGTCATTGCTCGAGGAGGTGTGTGCCGAATTGACATGTGAGTGACGGCGTGTCGTATCAGTGCGTGTGTTTGGTAGCTGTGTGTATATTTATATACCAAGACTCCGTCTCTTTCCTCTTCTCCTCTCTTGTAAAACACATTGAGAAGAACATCTGTGCACACATGAGACCTGTTTCCCCGAAAGCTCTCCCATGAGTACCAGGCAGTCTCCTGCCATGCCGACGGAGAACTGTGATTAAAAATTAATGACCCAGTTTGGTCTCATGGTGTGAATAGAAAGAGTCACGACGCTCCGCTGCAAAGACATCGACATGCTTCTCGTTGAAAAAGAACAGCTTTGTTTATTAACACTCACACATAATGTAGAGCATATCAACAGAATTCAGTAGGGCACAGAACAAGACTTACAGGTCTTACATAATTGATTCGTTTTTATATTAGGTGTGACTGCTTCATTTATTTATGGGCTGTAATTGTGCAAAAATCATTGAAAAATCATGCAAAAATCCCCACCCCCAGGTTCGATCCCCGGTCAGGGAACCAACCCCAGCCACTCTTAGTGCTAGGTCCCAAGCCTGGATAAATGGGGAGGGTTGTGTTAGGAAGGGCATCCAGCGTAAAAACATGTGCCCTAATGATGATCCCTAATGGGAGAAGCTAAAAGAAAGTTTATATATGAGCCACCTAAAAATTACACCTTTAGCTTAAGCAAAATCAAAATGGCTAAATCATCGGTTCACTGAAGGGGAAAGGACTTTGTTCCAGCTTTAACTATGTGACTGGTGAATTTCAGACATCTTACATAAAACTCAAGGGGTGTGACTGTGAGCTCTTGGGCAATGAAAAAAAAATTGATAGACAGTCACTTTACTCTTCTGTACTTACTCGTTTTTCCCCATTCAGCTGTGTGATACTGTATGACAATATAATATGATATTAGGATAAACTGTCACTATACGTTTTTGTAAAGACGATTGATTATGATGATCATATCATAATTTTTTTTAATGTAAAAAACTTAATTTAAATATATCATTATAAACTGATTTGATGTTAAAAATCCTTGTATTTAGTTTTAATATTGAATATACTTTTTATATATATATATATATATATATATATATATATATATATATATATATATATATATATATATATATATATATTTTTTTTTTTGTACATTTACATAGGACCTGGTTGGAATTTTACATGTAAAAGCACTGCATTACTGGGATACAATATATCGATGTAGTTTCATGTCAACCCACCGCTTTTCCCGTCATGTTCAGAGGTTTTTGTGGAGAAAAAAAAAGGGGGCTGCTGAACTTTAATAAGGTGTCTTGTTTATTTATAGTGTACTTCACTTGGCTTACTGTAAGCTTCAGTTATTAAATTAGGCAAAAGCTGGGTTCTAAAAATCACATCACGACTTCAGAATCCGCTCTTAAATTCAGCAGCTATACGAGTTTCGTAGTTTTCTATACAAACTTTTCTTTTTTGTTCTCGCACACAGAAGACGAGTGGGAAATAACCTGCCTGTCATTCACCTCTTTAGTGTGGCAGAATGCGTGGCTTCTTCATGGCTGACAAGGGGTAAACTGAGGGAAACTAAGGAGATGTGAGAATATATGACACTGTCAACAGGGAGCTGCAGCAAACATTTGGCTTAGCCTGGATTAAAAAACGAAGCAAAAAAAAAAAAAGCTTTGATCTGATGGTTTGTTAGCTAGATCTAGCATAGTTCAGTCCAAGTTAAACATTGAAACAGGTTTTGTTGTTGAAAAAACATTTTTTTCCAGCTGTCACTAGAAATCGTTCACTACTTAAACTATGATTTATCTATAACTCATCATGTGGCAGAAAAAACACAAAGATTTGAATGATTTCTTTTACAAATACCAATAAAACCAACTGCCTACTATTAAAACTATTACCCAGTGGTTTCCTTTAAAAGTTTGTGTACCATTTAATCATTATATTCAAACTAAAGTTTTTAGAAATGTAGTGAATTCAGGATTCTAATGACATTCTAATGGTCCATATTGGTGTCTAGATTCCAACATGTAATCTACATTGGAAGTTGCAAAAGTTGTTCTGTTGGATTATAATAGTAACTACTAGACAGAGCATGCAACTAAGAGCCACGAATTAAGAATAGAACAAACAAATTACAATTACCAATTCTGTTTAAAACCAATACAAGTCCTATTATAAAAATTGCATATTCTGTATAATATTGCAAATTCTATTGTTTTTTTTCAGCAGGACAGTTTGAAAGATTGTGTGACCTTTGTAACATCAGATACTTGTTCTTCGCAGACAGGAGTGAAACCCAATGTAAAGAGTGTTTTTTTCAGTTACTACAGACTTCCTGTCAGTTTGGACCAGTCTTGTTATTTTTCTCAGATATCTTTAACGAATGTCTTTCAGCCTGCAATCCCTCCACACACAAACAGTTTTTTTGTTTGTTTGTTTTTTTGCATCATTCTATGTCTAACGTTTTAGCTCACCTGCTTCAAGGCTTGAGGTATTGTGTCTGCAATGCTTTCTGTGATGCGTTTCTGTTCATCAGGTAGCGAGTGGATTTTTGAATTAACATGGCTTTTCTGCCAGCACCAGCCCGTCTGGCTGTTCACCAATCTATCTGTTCTCCTTTTAACTCACTCATCTCATTCATCAAGTGTTTCCACCCACATGGCTGTCGCTCACTGAATGTGTTTTTTCGGGATTTATTTCGGCATTATTTTATAAAAACTCTAGATTCCAGGAGGTCAGCACTTGCGAGAACTCAAACCAGCCAAACTGACACCATCAGCCAAGCTACAAGCCACTGAGATTTTATTTTCCCCATTCTATGTTTGATGGGAACATCAAAGCAAAGCTCTTGAGATTTTTTGCCTGATATTATATGTTATACTGTGGATACACAGACAGAGAGACAAACAGACAGACAGAGAGAGAGAGAGAGACAGACAGACAGACAGACAGACGATATAACCTTTTTTTTTTATGTCATTTCATACTACAGGTACACATCAACTAAAAGTTTAGCATCTACCAGCATTGTGCAAATTTACAATTGCAGATAATTCTGTAAATATATGTACAACTAATAAATACAAAGGCTATAGGCACAAAACTGTGCAGAAGCTCTTGAGCAAGTACTTGTAAGACTACTTATGTATATAAGATCTACAGGTGAAAATTAAATTTGAGTATGTGCAAGATGTGTGTAAGAAAATATGTAGAGAAATATGAAATATATAAAGTGTACAGTATATACAAGATAAATTGTGTATATTAGATTATATATGAGATTTGTACATTGTATCTACAACAGTACAAGTGTAACACACAGTGTAAATACAGATGGTATACAGATATATAGAATATAATCTGTGATATGCTACGAATTTACAATTATATACAGTTTTTAGAAGTACACAGAAATGATACAGAATGTACAGGTGAGAGCTTAACTGCATAATGATTGCCTGATTGGATACTTATAGTTTAGAAAGGTTGGTGTAATATGTCTAGCTGTTATGAAGCTGTGTAAAAATATTGTATCATATAACTTACATCAACTAAGCCAGACAGAGCAAGTAGTATGTTTCTATAGTGATTGTCACAAGGCTTAACTCAAGGTCAGATTATATATAAACTAGTTCTATTTAGCAAGAATAGGACAGGAACTCAGAAGAGTTTTTAGTCCATAAACTTGACAAAACAAAGAATATAAAGGGTTTCAAGGTTGTGTTTAGATTTTGATGGGTATTCTATAGTGAATAAGGAAACGAAAGAGCGTGAATAGAAATTGATCAGTGCTTAGAGGCATCAGGAAATAAATCAGGGGCTGCTGAGAGGGCATCAAAAGATATGTGTTTTCACGAATGTACTACATCCAGCTCAGAAACTCAGTACGTGCTTAAATACCTGGTTAAAAACTGGCATTGATAGTGTTTGGTAAGGTTTTGAAGAACGTGTCTTTGCAGAGAATGTTTCTAGATTCTAGCTGTTCAGCACAGACACGCATTTCCTTGTATTATTAGGTAATAACGTGATGGTATGCTGTAAATGGAAAATGATGACAGGATTGTGTGATGTATTTCAACTCAAAGAAGAGTTACTGCACAGTGAACTTGTTCCTATTGAGTTTTCTTCCTGCAGTCCAGTATGAACCTTGTTACCATTGTAAATCAGACAACATTAGGCTGTGTATGAGCTTAACTTTATGGAGACTCCTTCCATAAAGTTAAATATATGAACATAAATATTTGTCTTCATCGAAAAACTTGTATTAAAAGATTGTAGACACCCTTATTCAAGGGTGTTCATAGTTGCTTAAGATCCAAAGAGTATCTTGGTGGTGCTGGGATTTGAAATTGCGACTAGTGGATCCAGAGTCTAATGCCCTAACCACTCCACCTCCCTATTTGTTGGAATTAAACCAAAAATTTTGTCTTGCTCAAGGGCCCAGGAGGGGCCACTTGGTGGTGCTGGGGCTTAAACTTATAACCTTCCATCCATCGTCCAGTGCCTTACCAACTGAGTACCTACCACCTTCTGATTCATTGGAAATACAGCTAAAATTTAGCAAAAGCTGCTGTTATATTAAATGAATCCAAACCTTCTGACGAATCACTGTAGAATAAACTTCATTGCCATGAAAGATTCAAGTTTTCTGGTCCATTAGTAGCATTTGGCATGCTAACACTTCCAGTATATCTGTAAACGGCTGAATATTGTAAATGTGTGATAATTGCCCACCATGCACTGACAACATGATTAGTAAGTGACAGAGGACCAGACAGTAATAGTAATAGTAATAGTGATATAAACTAGGCCATTAGACCAGATGATGATTCAGATGTAACAGTAATCTCTGCTTTGAAATGGCCCTGAGGGCACATTATTGCATCACTGCACTGAAGCAGTGATCCGCCATGAACAAAGCGTTCACTCGGCAAGGAAATCATTAGGGTGGGGTTTATGCTTGATAAGTTGCATAGATATGCTCGGCCACAGGTCATGCCTTTCCGCATTTATCCTCGTCATGATAATACTCAGTATATCCGTCTCATTATTTAGACACAGTTTCAGCTTTCTTTCACTCTCACAGGACTGTAAAACATATTAAAAAAAATCACTGCCTCGATGTCTTCACCCATTTGGAACCTCATTTTATTAACCCCCTTTCCATTGCTGTTTCTGTTCGCGTTTGAGTTAATTTGAAATCGATCTGGCATCTCCTCCGGTGTGAATCGGCCGGCGAGACGTGCTGCAAGACGGTGTGAAAGTATTAACTTCAGAGAGATTCAGAAATCCCCTCTCCCCTAAAGGCAATCTTGTTATTAATTCCGCAATTTTATGCTAATAATTGCTGGGTTCTTCTGGGCATTTCTCTAGCATCCCCTGTGCACAATATGTTGTTTTTGGAGTAAGAAGCTCTGCAGTTAGCAAATCCTGGACTCCTGCAGATAGAATGCATTCGTCTGTGAAACCAGGGTGAAGAATATTAGGATTAAAAACTTACTGCAGATGGAGTTGAGGTATTGATCTCAAGAGCTGACTCAAGTTCTTTGGAACGCTGCCTTGCTTTGTTCATCCTAACTGAATAGGTCACTAATAGGTCTGAGGAGAACCAAAGGGCATTTGGTGCTTTTATATGAGTCATCAACTTTGTTATGGTGGAATGACATGGTCCTGTTTGACAAAAATGTGAAAGTTTGAAAACTTCTAAAACTTTTCAATTTCAGGTTGCTGGGGAGAATTATCAAATTATATATATTACATAGTACATACAGTTCAAAGATCTCAACAACAAACTGTTTGTCATATAAGAATCAATCCTGGCTTGAGCCCTTCTCATTCCCAAGCCCTTGATGAGCTGCATCAGGTGTGTCAGATAACCAAATAATGACAGATTTCGGAAAAAAACAGAAAACAACCAGAAAACAACAAAAATCATTAGAGAAATAAAAAATAAAACACATATAAACCAACACTTAAAATTAGACTACTAGTATCAGGGATACCTGAGGCCGATGAAATTCTAATCTCAATGCATCGCCAACAATACGATACATTAAAGATACATATGAAGCAGCTACTGATGCAATGCAAAATGATTCAACCCAATTATGATACGGTGTGACCCGATTACGATTTGATTCAACACTTAATTTAATGCAATATGATGAAATGAAGAAATATGATGCTATGTAATTAAATATTGTACAAATAGCTTGCTTTTATTTCTTTGGTTCAGACAGACAGCAAATCACAAATTTATTTAAGAACCATTTGACTTCTAGCGCATGGCTCTTTCACACGCAGGCATTTGTAGTGCAATAAAAAAAAGAAAAGAATAAAGATTAAATAAATCTTGTCCTGTTCTGTATCCAGGAAGATGCAGCTCTACCTCTGCCATGTTAATCTATGTTCTATGTGACTCTCAGGACACGCCTCGGTCTCCATAGTGATACATAATATTCAAATCGCAGCAGCGGTACTGGGAAATCAATCTACATATAAAATATTGCTTAAATAATTTTTTACTGATGCAAATATGTTCAAAAAGATGCACCAGGATACGAATGCCAGCTTGTATCCAATGCACTCTTTTAAATCGATGCATCGCATTGTTAACCTTTATACTGATGCACCGAATCTGTGAATCTTACCCTCCCTACCATGTATTATTGAACAAAAATTTCAGGGATATAAATTTACAAGGTCATCTTGAAAAATGTATTTAACCTGTTAGCATGCACCCTGCTTTTGGGACACACAGCTGAAAATGACCTACCTATATTTAAATAGTAACAGTTCCAAACAAAAGTGTGCTACATACACAGTTCTCATTTTGGAAAGAAGACACTTTGGGCTTTACTATCCATCATTCAGAGTTGATAATGTATCAAAGAATAATGTTATAGACACTAAAGTGCTTTGAATAAAACATTTCCTGCATTTTTTTATATAATATTCTTAATAATGATTTGTTTTTAAGACCATTAAAAGCTTATTATTTGGTATTGTGGGCTTCTCCCTATTGTATTGACCATTAGTCTAGTTATAAGCCTGGTTGACTGATGATTTTTAAATACCAATATGGTAAAATTTCAATGGAATATGCCTAATTTCTTAGCAGGAATTGATTGGGCAAGCCAAAGCTATTAATGCTACACAAAATACTTAAACACGATACACTTCAAGACGCACAGTTCGATAGAGATAGTGGGATTATGTAGAAGAATTAAATATGCACTGAATTTATTCTACAGTTTTTTTTTTTTGTGGACTGCAATGGAACGATAATAGTCAAGTGACTGTTTGAAATTTTAGCTACTAAACAAAAAACAGTGTCCGTAGGAAAATGTATATTTCTTTTATATGCTCTTATTTACCCCTTATATAGAATAAAACTCGCCAGCACCAAGGTGTTTCAAGATCTGGGATCAGGTGCAGCCATGACAACTAGGCAGGATAAATGCACATTCAGAATGGGGTTTTTCCAAGAATCAAGAGTACATATAAGATGTAATAAATAACAAAGATTTATATAGACATGACCAGTAATAGCCCTGAGGAAAAACAGAGTCAAAATATACAAGCACCTTGTTGTTGTTTTTTTCAAAGAAATGACAAAAATGAAAAAGCAAACATACATAAAAAAAACATACACATGAAAAAAAAAACACTACCAATATCAGGGATGCTATGTATTATTAAAACTAAAAGCTAAAGGCTAGAAAGTCCACAAGGTCTCTCTGATATCAATCTTTACATTTATTTAAATTAGAATATTGAAAGATGAATGAAAAATGTTAAAAGACAACAGGCACAAATGCAGAAAAAAAATATGCCTGTTGAAAAGAAGGTGAAGTTTTGAAGGAGCGTTCTCTGCCGTGGTCATGTATCAAAAAAGACAGTCAGAGAGAGGATCCAGTAATTCCCGTCCATGTTAGTGAAGACGGACAGAAAAACTAATTGTGGTTGTCATATCCAGTGCTGTACAAAACTACAATCATTTCTGAAATGCAGCGTGAATTGCACCCGATCAGGGAGACATTAATCAGGACACCGTTCCAAAGCTCAGCAAATGAAAAGTGGGTCTTCAAGTGTACACTAACTCTTTTGAATACAGAATTTTTGGGGTCTCAGATACATAAGTGACTAACTATTAGAACTCATGTAAAATATGGCATTTGGTATATATATATGGCAGGTTCTAGTTTCAGAATACGAATGCCAGCTTGTATCCAATGCACTCTTTTGCACAATGCATCGCATTGTTAACCTTTATACTGATGCACCGAATCTGTGAATCTTACCCTCCCTACCATGTATTATTGAACAAAACTTTCAGGGATATAAATTTACAAGGTCATCTTGAAAAATGTATTTAACCTGTTAGCATGCACCCTGCTTTTGGGACTAACAAAAGTGTGAAAAGTGTGTCTTCAAGTGTACACTAACTCTTTTGAATACAGAATTTCTGGGGACTCAGATACATAAGTGACTAACTATTAGAACTCATGTAAAATATGGCATTTGGTTTATATATGGCAGGTTCTAGTTTCTGAGGCTGATGATAGCGCCGTAAGATTGGCTTATTAGTTATTAGTTAACAGTTACTAGTATAACAATATTTCCTTATTCTGACAAACCTTTTTGCACTGTTTTGCATTCTACTGTTCCAAGTTCCACTGCACATATATTTCACTGTACATATTGTCATATTATTATATTGTAGTGCAATTATCTTTTGTTTATTCTTACTTTTCTTATTGCTGCTGGTCTCTGAAAGCTACCAAACAAATTTCATTGTATCACTACAATGACAATCTTCTTCTTCTTTCAGCTGCTCCCATTAGGGGTCGCCACAGCGGATCATCCGTCTCCATACCACCCTGTCCTCTACATCTGCCTCTTTCACACCAACTACCTGCATGTCTTCCCTCACCACATCCATAAACCTCCTCCTTGGCCTTCCTCTTTTCCTCTTACCTGGTGGCTCCATCCTCAGCATTCTTCTACCAATATAATTCATGTATCTCCTCCGCACATGTCCAAACCATCTCAATCTCGCCTCCCTCACCTTGTCACCAAAACATCCTACATGCGCTGTCCCTCTAATAAACTCATTTAGAATCTTGTCCACCCTCATCACTCCCAACGAAAACTTCAACATCTTCAGCTCTGCTACCTCCAGCTCTGCCTCCTGTCTTTTACTTAATGCCACTGTCTCTAAACCATACAACATCGCAGGTCTCACCACAGTCCTATAAACTATCACTACAATGACAATAAAATCTATTTGGAAGGCCATGAGTTCGAAAGCCCTTAAGTGCTGGGTTTTATAAACAAGATGAGTGCAAATAACTTTATTTAATACGTTTTCCAAAAAACCTTTTTATTAACAGCTAAGTGGAACTTCACAATTCTTTATCCTTAACCTTAACAATACAAGCTGCGAACAACTGAAGCTGAGACAAAGCTTCTGTATAAAACTGCACACGTTATTAGTCTTGATAAAAGCATACAGTGACAAGTCCCAATCTAGTTTAATTTACAGTAAGTCCTGGAACATATATTGGTCAGGTGTATCCAGGGCATCCAGACTTCAAATTATCCTATATTGTCTTTTTTTAAGGTTGTCTACAGACAATCTAATTCACCTATAATACTAGAAATTAATTAATTGATTTGTAAATTCATTACGGGACCATTTTCACAATAAATGTGTTACTTCCAGCAAGCACCAGTAAATAGGATGCCGGCCACTACAAGAGGGCAGTGGAGGAATCGGCCGGTGTTGGAGAACTTAGGAAGGTTGTAACTATTAGTTGGACGTGGACTTCTGAAAGAAGGTTGTGAGTTCAAATTCCAGCACTACTAAGATGCCATAGCTGGGCTCTTGAGCAAGGCACTTAACCATCAGAACTTATACTGCTCTGATGGGAGATAATTGTAATTCCCTTTGGATAAGAGCATCTGCCAATTCCGCAAATGTAGTTGCAGAGGTCGAATGGTGCTCAGAAGCAGACCTGCTAGGGACAAGACACAGGAGTCAAAATGAAAAGCGATTGAAAAAGAAATCAACATGACGTTCTCCCCAAAAGAGTTTTTAGACTGATAGTATTCTTAATCCATGACCTGAGACTTTTGGGATGTTATTATTGATAAAGATTTAGGTTCCCTGGTGGTCTAATGGTTAGGATGCGGCGCGCTCGATGCTGTAGCCCGGGTTCAATCCCGGTCAGGGTACCAACCCCAGCCATTAAGGTTGCACAAGCCTTAGTGCCGGTCCCAAGCCCGGATAAATGGGGAGGGTTGCGTTAGGAAGGGCATCCAGTGTAAAAGGTGTCAAATCAAACATGCGGATGATCCGCTGTGGCGACCCCTAATGGGAGAAGCCGAAAGAAAGTTTTTTTATTATTGATAAAAATTTTAAAGCACTTTCCAAGCTCTAGATACGAGCATCTGCCAAATGGCATAATTGTGACTACAAATGTCACGAAGTGTGGTCATTCCAGAACTGATTAATAAAACTTTTTTGAGTTATTTTATACACTGTCTGACATGACTTGTTTTTCAGGTTTGAAGCGGATTCATGCACTGACCATTCAGGCTAATTATGAGTTGAGGATTGACCTGGAGGACTTTGAGAACAGCACTTCGTTCGCACACTATGGTTCCTTTGGCGTAGGATTGTTCTCCGTCGACCCGGATGAGGACGGCTACCCATTGAGCATAGCGGACTACTCAGGAACCGCTGGTAGGTTCATTCTTTGTCCTGAAAGCTTTAGTATTCAGCAGGTATGGTGAGGACTCTATATCCCAGCCTGAATCTTTTCAGATTCATAGGGAAGGAGGAACCCTTTCAGAAATGCATTATGGTGAAATGCTTCATGGACTGTAAAATTCTGTCTATTCTAAAAACACATGCTGCACAAAAGATCTGTGCACTATCCAGACTTTTTCCTGTTTCCGGTTTTAAGATTCTCTGAGGTTTTTGTTTAACAGTTAAGGATCTAGTAATATGCAAAATTTAAAGAAACTTTTTTTAAAAGATTGAGTTTGTCATTTTCTGTTAGATTTATTAATAATTAGGCCTGAAACACATATGTTTCACCTGAACTGTCTTTCTTAATAATGTTAATTGGGCTTTGTCCAGGTCAAGGTTTCTCACTTCCATCTCCAGCTTAACTCACTGATCTGACCTTCAGAGAACTGGAAAGAGCAGTGATAATGAAGCATCATAGCACATACAGTAAATGGTATTCCAAGAAAGCAGACAGGCCATTATTATAGAAGTCATAAACAAACACTCTATTACCATAAATCAGAGAGAGAAGGCTGCTTATACTCTGCTTTAATTACCCAGGATGCCTTCAGGTTTCCGATTCAAAACATTCATAATGCAGCAATTTCTGTACTTATTATTTAAAAGCTAGGGCTTATCGACCTTCCTGTTGTCTTTAATTGTGTGTGAGTGTGTGTGTCTGTGTGTGTGTGTGTGTGTGTGTGCTGTGTGCTCATCTGTGTTTTCTCAGTCATAACTGTGTATTTAATGATAAGAGCCTTATACTTTATGAAGGACTTCATGTACTTTGAAGCATCAGTTCAGTTCAGGAAGACCTCCAATCGATTGATCATTCAGTCAATCAATCAATCAATCAATCAATCAGTGTAAACTGTATGTGACCAATAAAAATTGCACATGAGACTTATGTATTAGTGTGAC
Organism: Silurus meridionalis; assembly: GCF_014805685.1. Lineage (NCBI taxonomy): Eukaryota > Metazoa > Chordata > Actinopteri > Siluriformes > Siluridae > Silurus > Silurus meridionalis. Next base: position 23,078,514 of record NC_060900.1, read on the forward strand.
TCAAGACTGGGGTTACTAAATGCTCTTTTTATACATCAGACCGATTCTCAATTTTGATCCTTCAAAGGGTGTAGATTTCTATAACCGAAGCCCGATAGCTGCCCCGTTTCGTGGTAAATACTCAGACTAATATTAAGTAAATTGTTGTCATCAATCTTTCTATAGTAATGATTATGTCAGAAGGGCTTCACTGACTGATGCTCCATGTAAGTCTATAAATAAACTGAACTCTTTAAGTATTATATGGCAAAGAAAGGAGTCTCCAGTGTCAGCACTTTGTCAAAGCTACTGTAAGGCCATTCCCTGCACAGGACCTTGTCTTTATTACTTTCTTAATAATATGACAAACTAACATTAAGCAACGTCCCATGAGCAAGACTGCACAGATACTGAATATCAACACTGTTATATACACTGATTCAGCCATACAATAGGCATGAGCCCACAGGCTGACATTAGTATCGGGTTTGTGACATTTCTGACACAACATAACCAAATGTTCTGTTTATTTTTACTCCATTAGCAGAAATAGATCCAGAAGAAGCTAGACTCACTTTACAGCATGTCAGCTAGCTTTCTAGCTAACTCACATTGATTTGTACAATTCCCGGTAAAGCTGCTCCTGGGACAAATAGGTGTCCTTCTTCCTTTTCATCGTCATTCGATGAGCTTTAATATTTGAAAGTAAAAAATTATATTCCTGGAAACTATCCTTGCCACATCCGCAGAGGACGTCACTAACACTACTGTAGTAACCATTTTGAATCAGGAAGCACAATCTGTCAAACACACAGGCGAGCAAAATGATACACACAGTGGACCAGCCCAGGAAACATCAGGGCTCTCCGAAAGTGGACTGATAAAATTAGTTGACCGGGACTAAGTGTTAAATGGGGTCTCAGACAAAAAATAGCTTCCACCCATCATTGATTATTTTCCTGTAACAGCACACTCCATTGTGGTTTATTCCATCTATACTGTTTTATATTAAAATAAAAAAAAATGAAAGATGAAACCTTAATGCAACAATTTTTTTTTTTTATTCGCTTCTCTGTGGAAAAATTTTGTCAAAAGTTTTGTCTAATGCAAGAAAGCCAGGCTGATCATCCAAAAAATTTTATAATAGCATAATATTAGCTAAACTGACTGATGATAGACGTATTGTGTTTGTATCAGAGCATGAGGAGTGCTTATCTAGTCTATTATAGAGTTCAAGATTCTGAAAGAGCTAATAGAATTGGCTATATTTTTTACCGCTTCAAAACGGAATAAATCCAATTACATTTTTTTTTCTTCCTCCGACTTTCTGAAGATTAAAACAACCCAAAAAACTCATTTTCTGAACGGCTGCTTGCTGATCTTCAAAAATCTGTGCAGGGAAATGATTGCACTTCTGTGAAACAAAAAAAGGGAATTTGTTTTGGTACACTGTTGTGCATCGAATCATATGTGTTTCTTTTCTACCCTTTTGAGATAAATAAAATGCGTCCGTTTTGGAGTATAGTGGCCTTAAGTCTGGATGGTGTCTACACCATTACCCGCCACGTCGTGCGAGTGAAACAGGTTCATACCCTTCGGGGAAAAAAAAAACACAGGAATCCACGAAATGCAATTTTTCCGAAAGGCAGATTGAGGTCACGTTTGAGGTGAAAAAAGTCCGGTATCCTCGACAACCTAAATAATAGTGTGTCCGACAAATGGAAGTCCGCTCCATGGAGTCCAGACATCACCATAATGAGAAAGCAAAATTTGGACAGTTTTTTGGGGGGTTGAAGAACAGGCAGCTTAAATGTTTAAAGGAGTTACTTTCCCATAATCCTCCACAGCTTAATGTTTACAAGGATTTACTTTGTTGTGTGTAATTGTGTAGTGTGTTATTATGTGGTGTGTATAGTTACACTGTATGTGGACACCTGATCATAAGATTTGTATGTGATTCGAATCACCTGACCATCAGATTGCATGCGATCCCATTCAACATTTAGTCCCTATTTGCTGTAACTTGCTCTAGTTTGGGAGGATTTTGAAGTGTGGTTGTGCAGATTCTCTACAAGGGCAATAATAAAGTCAGGTACTGAAGTAGGTGAGGTGAGGAGGCCTGGGGTGCAGTCAGTGGTTCTTTCCAAAGGTGTAAAATAAGATTCAGGTCAAAGCTCTATAGCAGGCAACTAAAGATCTTCCACTAAAGCCCAAGTAAACCATATCTCACTGGAACTGGCAGGGGAATTATTTTCATGCTAGAGCAGGTTTGGTTCTCCTACTTCAAGTGAACAGAAAATGTAATGTTAACACCTCCAAAAACATCCCATTATAGTAACAGATTGGGGAAAAAGCACATATGGCTGGAAATGTCAAACAGTAACATATCTAATATTATTAGCAACAATTGAAGTACACTGAATTCACACAAGTGTAACAGAGGCCATGTGGGAGTTTTAAAGCCTTTAAATAATGTAAGTCTGAGTAGCAAAATGGATGTGAATTCAATTTGTTTAGAGGAAAAAGCTATGGATAAGAAAATTAGCATTTCCTTGTGATATCAGCTACGTCAACTTCCCCCACCTTTGTTTTTTTGTCCTTTGGATTCCACAATGCCTTCAGAACAGATTCACATCATGAGAGCTTGGCTATAATCAGTAAATGCACAAGACCAAAAGAGAGGCTTATTATTTGTGCTGTTAACATGCAGCTGCTGACATGCACTAAGGCTTTTGTGGGGAAATGTAGTTATTTGTGGCTGCCTGCCTGCCATGATTTATTTTTTGTTAGTAATGCTGACACTTCCGCGGTAAAAACATGCATAATTCTACTCTAAAGTATTTGTCCAGAGTCATTTAAAAAAAATTTTTTTAAAAATAAGTGTATGGCAAGCAGGCATTTAAATTTCATTTATTCCTTCATGTGCTTCTGCTTTAAAGCTTGTTCTTAATGTCTGTACATAGATCTTTAGGTTAAACCTGGTGTATCACCAACAATTGGAGTTGTGAAAGATGAGTGTGTAGATGGATGGATGAGTAGAATATTCTAGTGTGAATTTATAGACATTTCAAAAATTCGCTATGCTTTGACTGAATATCCAGCAACAGAATTTTGCACAGAATTCGACCCCAATTGTATCTTCAATACATTCTCCAAATATTGATCTGGGGGTCATTCTGGCTTTTTGGTTTTTTTTTTTTTTTGTCCCAATTTTTTTAAACGAAAGGCATAATTATTTCTAAATTAGTGTGAAGTACTACACATTCTGTTGATGTTACATAACTTTCTCATGCACATCTAATGCAATCTGATAAGGAAGGGTTCAAGGGTTATAGCTTTAAATAATGACAGGCTTGCAAAAGATCTGAACTTAAATGTTTTGAAAAGGTTAAAGTTTAAAATGAGCCTCATTCTCCAGTAGTTTACAGTATCTGTGAATTTCGGTTAGAATAGAACATATTTCAGACTTTGAATAGACCTCAGATGTTAATGGAAACCCTTCACCCTGTAACATTCGCTTGTTTTTCATTCACTGGTGCCATCATTCTGGCCATTCATCACCTCACTAAACACGCTGATGAGTTCTCGAGGCACACAAGAGGGATTTACGGCATCTAACTCTTCTTTATGATATGACATAACTGTATCGCTAGCCTCTCGTCGGCTGCAGTAAAAGAGCCAGTGTGAGCCACAGTGCTGTAGTAAAGCCTGATTTTATCAACACAGTCTGAGAGCTGCGATTAGTTTAGAATAGATGAGGCCTAACACTCACAGCCACATTACATTCTTGAGACTCGCAGTCCATCACACTGCTTAAAAAGGGCACATTAAGCGAGCGGCTCGCTTCGTTTCTTTTTTCTTTCTCGCTCCTGTCCTGCACTTCTGTGTACGATCTTTTTTTTTTTTTTTTTTTAAGTCCCGTTCTTCTCTGTAGTAAAGCTCCTAGATAAGAATTTATGGTTGTTTGACTTAGATTCGTTCATACCTGCATTTGTTAAGCTCATGAGCTAATTAATAAAGTTTAAGCAGCTTATGTGGAACAAAAATGTACAGCCCAATGAGAATAACGTGTCTGGTGTGATAAATTATGCTCAATATAGTTTTTACTGTTTAATCAGTCTCAGTTATTTGAAGTAATTGAACTGCATGATGAGACGTAATGAGACAAAGCGGTTTAGTCATTTTTCTATGCTTCTCACATCCCTTCCTTTTTTTTATGTGGACAACTCTACATTCATCCTCCAAAATTATTGGCACCCTCTTAGGAACATCTTCCAGCTATAATTCCATACTATAATTTTGTACTGAACCCAATAACTTCTTAAGCACGAACTGCAAAATGTTCACTATCAGTAGCTCAGCTTTTTACATGACTGTGGTCGAATCTTAGCTCACATTTCATTGAGAAATTGTTCATACTTTTTTTTAAGGTTTCTGAGCATGATCCATTTGGAGTCCTGCTAGAGCAGACCTGGGCAAACTACGGCCCGCGGGCCACGACCGGCACTTTGTACGTCCCTGTCCGGGCTGCGTGAGGCCAATCATAAATTACAGGGATGCACTGAAAATTCGGCCACCGAAAATTTTCGGCCGAAATACCTAAATCACTGGAACAACACGGCCGAAACACAATTGTAATGACGCAATAAAAAAGCGCAGCCAGCACACGGTTATCTGGATAAGAGCAACATGTCTGCGGTGTGCGGAGAGCGATTTGCAAAACATGCAATGCTGAAATTTCAAGAGGGGGTGTATCTGCAAAGAGTTTCTCCAAGTCGGGTTTAATTTATCACCTCAAATCCAAACATCCTCATTGCCATTTCAAATATGAGAAGGACGCGCGCAGAAAAGTAAAGTCAATCCGAGCATGCGCACTCCGTCTGTAGAGGACGTTTTTGAAAAGGCAGGAAAGTTTTCCAGTGATGGTGCCAAGGCAAAAGGCATAACACAAAAAATGATGGAATTCATTGCCTTAGATCAGTGGTCGCCAGTGGATCGACGGGTTAATTTTTGAAACATTCCCCGTGGATCCCGAAAATAATCATCATTATAATATAATATTATTTATTACACAGCTCTTCTTAATGCTGTAGATTAGAATGTTCCATTCACTTAAAAGGGCTTCCAAACGTTCGGCGATCAATTATTTTCGTTTAACAAACCGTTGCTAATAATAATTGACTGCTGTCTGTCTGTCAATACTATGAATTGTAACAAATAAATAACAATAATTTATAATAATAATTAAAATCTTTTGTAATTGATTTATTCTTTGAATTGCAATGCATTGATTTTAGTGGGGTTAGTACACACTCATAGCCATAAATGCAATGGTTCTAATAATTGACATAATCTTTTCTTTCGGTGTTTCGGTTTTTGGTTTTGGCCTTGCATTCTAAAATATTATCGTTGGTATGGCCCTCTGACACAATTCAGGTTTCTCATGTGGCCCCTTGTAAAAATTAATTGCCCACCCCTGTGCTAGAGCATCTCAGGTTCAAGACACTGAGCAGGCTACAGCAAAACCTTAACTTTGTTTCCTTTGAACAGTTCAGAGGTGAAGTCACTCTCACGCTCTCATACTTCAGATAGTTGTCTTGCTGCAGTGCGATTCTTCCATTTATTTTGGTTAGCCTCTTCTTTTTTTTAATCTACAGATGTAGGTCAGACATTATTTAAATAAGTACACTTATATATAATTATTGCACAGACAGCTACATCTATGCTCGTATATATATATATATATATATATATATATATATATATATATATATATATATATATATATATATATATATACAGTACAGACCAAAAGTTTGGACACACCTTCTCATTCAAAGAGTTTTCATTATTTTCATGACTATGAAAATTGTAGATTCACACTGAAGGCATCAAAACTATGAATTAACACATGTGGAATTATATATGGAATTATATACATAATAAAAAAGTGTGAAACAACTGAAAAATGTCATATTCTAGGTTCTTCAAAGTAGCCACCTTTTGCTTTGATTACTGCTTTGCACACTATTGGAGGAGTTTCCCAAGAGATGCTTGGCACTTGTTGGCCCTTTTGCCTTCACTCTGCGGTCCAGCTCACCCCAAACCATCTCGATTGGGTTCAGGTCCGGTGACTGTGGAGGCCAGGTCATCTGGCGCAGCACCCCATCACTCTCCTTCTTGGTCAAATAGCCCTTGATGCCTTCAGTGTGACTCTACAATTTTCATAGTCATGAAAATAAAGAAAATTCTTTGAATGAGAAGGTGTGTCCAAACTTTTGGTCTGTACTGTTTATATATATATATATATATATATATATATATATATATATATATATATATATATATATATATACACATTGCATTTTTTTGTACATATGTTCATCAGAAATATTGATAGAAAAGAATAAAAACTATGTACATAGAGAGAGTAATCTTTCTTTAAATCATAGATTTTGATTTGAAAAAAAAGTGAATTGTTCCAGTAAATGGTTTACAAATGATGTTAATTTCTCCATTTTATATATTTCTATTGTGATTTCCATTAATGCATTCAGGGTAGGACTCTCATGTGACAACCATTTTTAGGAAAAACTCTTTTTAACATCCACCAGCAATATATTCAGTAAACAGTTATCACTTTGTAGCTATTTCTAGAGTCTTTTATTATGTCTTTCTGAAAGCAGAATCATTATTAACTCTGAAATTATCTGAGTTGTAGATCTATTTTTAAGAGAAAGAGAGAAAGAAAAAGAAAGACAGTTTTTAGGAAATACTATTATGATTTTTTTTTTTTTTTTCAGGGAAGCATAATGTATTAATACAGTTTTTTTTAACGTGAAAAAAACTCATTCTAGATAATGTTTAAGTGAAGCCTACAGGGTTTTGCTGTCATTTCTCATAACTAATATACACTGGAATGGAAGATGTTGGTCCAATCTATAATAACAAACAGCAACATGGTGCACAGAAGTACATAAGTTGCAAGTTACCACAAATTGAAACAAGTGACAAAGTGAACAATAAATACACTGAACAAGAAATTCTCAGGACAGTATATACATAGGGCAGTGCATGATATTTGGAAACTAAAGCAGAGACAGTGTTTGAAGAAAGAAGCAGTACAAACAATTGACTTTGTGGAATCTACTCCAGAGTTTATCAGACTGTGGGCTGTGGAATTAATCAATTAATCAATCAATCAATCAATGATCAATCAATAATAACAATAATGAGGAATATGATGATAAATAATTACATGAACAAAAATAATAATATAATGATAGTAATTATATAATAACTTTCAGACCTGATATATGATTTTTAACATTTTTATTTCTTTGCAAAAGTGTTCTGCATATTAACATCAGTGAAAGAAAAAACACTGTTGTCTTTATTCTATGATTTATGACATTTAAATCTGGAATAATTTCTCTGTTCAAGTGACTTGAATTCTGATATTTACAGACACACTTTGGAAGCACCACTTATGCTGCAAAATAAAAAAAAATGAGGAGTGAGGAAAAGGTAGGGGAAGTTGTAAAAGTCTTTTATTAGGCCAGATGGAGGTGGGAGGTAGCAGGGTGTTGAACAGTCTGACTGCCTCAGGAAAGAAGCTGCAGACTAGGAAGGTCATTCAGTTCTATTCAATTCAATTGCGATCTATTGTCATTACAGCAGTACAGCATTCTGAAGATATACATTATATACATGACATGACATTATAAAGACTAGTTCATGACAGGACATTGAAGAAAAAAGACTGACAAGTCAAAATCAGTGCAAGTCAGTACAGAAAGAGGGATTTTAGGACGGAGATGTAGTATATATTTTTTCTATTATAGTAATTCTTTTCAAGGGTGCCAGCAATTTTGAAAATGACTCTAAATCACTGTTTCGCACAGTAATCCAGGTTGTCTCTGTCGCTTTAGGGGACTCATTGCTCAAACACAACGGCATGAAGTTCACCACAAAGGACAAGGACAACGATCACTCGGAGAACAACTGCGCTTCTTTCTACCACGGAGCCTGGTGGTACCGGAACTGCCACATGTCCAACCTGAACGGACAGTACCTGCGCGGCCAGCACTCCTCCTACGCCGACGGCATCGAGTGGTACTCCTGGACTGGTTTGCAGTACTCCTTGAAGTTCACAGAGATGAAAATCAGGCCTATGTGCGAGCAAAACGAATGAGCGAACCACTGGGTTTTGTGTTAGAGACACTTGTATGCACAATTATGTGAGGACGGTACGATTATGTATTTTCTCCACCTGTTTTGCGTGGTTCTGTTTCCGAACCTGTTTTTCTTTTCCATTCCGGTCATAGTGTAGTGTCAGTGATGAAGCACACTCTAGCTGGTTACTAGGTTTCTAGCTAGTCATTTATGTCTCGAGATTATTATTGATGAAATGTAAAAAAGAAAAGAAAAAGAAAAAAAAAAAGAATTCCTGTGTAGTTTTGTAAGGAATCGTCTGGACTTTTGTTTTAAAAAGCAAGATTTAGGTTGTGTTATGTACAGAAGATTTTTTAAAAATCCTTTTTTTTCGTCATCGAGCTACGTTCCGTTCAGAAAGCCGAGTATTTCAGCCACATGGGTCTGCAGGAAAGAAGAGAAAGTATTAAAATGAGCTGCTTTTCTAGCACTTTGATGGGACTATGTAGCAAAATGCACTGTTACTGAGAGGCTGTTATAAATGGAGCAGAGATCCCCAATTCCTGTTCATAGAGAGCTTGTCATATCATGTTGTTTAGTAATTAATCACAATGCGCCAGAGGGACAAAGAGTAGGAGCAATTATTACATTAATGGAAACTTTATTATAATAACAAGCTTAATTCTGATTGGAAGTGCACTCCATATACTGTACATGAAGTACTGTGGAGTAGATTACAGCGATTTGTCCTTGATGATGATCACACACAGACACACACACACACACACACACACACACACACACACACAGCTAAAGATCAATAGTGGCAGAACAAATCTAATTGTGACCTAGCAAATGAAAGGTATGTATTGTATGTGTATATATATATATATATATATATATATATATATATATATATATATATATATATATATATATATATATATATACACATACACATACACATACAGTACATACCTTTCATTTTCCAGGTTACAATAACAGTAGATTTGTTCTCCCATTATTCATCTCGAGCTGTAGCTTTTGTATATGCTATATATCTGAATGTACGTGGACCCCTCACCAAAACTTGTTTCAACATGACAACGAGCTCCAAAAGAACATTCAATTCAGTTCAGTTCTGTTTAACTCTATAGCACTTTTCACAACGGACATGGTTTGTCAAAGTTTGGAAAGTGCGGAAGAACTGCAAAGAGCCTTCATATCAATCCCAGTAAACCCCTTTGTAATGAACTTGAACATGACTGCATCCCAGACCCAGAACTTACAGAACAAATCCTCTTATGGCTGAATTTGCACAAATTCTGAGTAAACAGGCAATAAATCTAGAATGGGATGTCTAATTTGTTTTAATGATCAGGTGTCCACAAATCTTTCGCCATATAGTATAGCAATTATTATTTCATTTTAAAGTTCTAATGCTGCTTAAACACAAGTTAAATACTATAACAGCTGAAAGGGGTTTAATGTAGTGATATTAACTGTATATCCGTTTAGTGCTTCAAACATCTGTCAATATCTGTCCATTTTCTTATTTTGAAAATTTATTTATTTTTTTTTTAAATTTGTTTTTCGTTTTGTTTATTCCTTTCTGTCTGGTACATTTCATTTCGCTGTATAAAAAGATTTTCGTCTTGAGACGTGAGCTGTTCACATTTTACCAAACCCGGTGTTTCTGCACGTATATCACACATTTCATTCTCCTTTTAAGAAACAATATTTTGTTCACAAGGAAATTTAGATCCCGTGCGACTTGTAATGATTTAACAAATGCTGAGATTTGAGCCGCGCGTTATGATGAAAATATCATATTATGATACCTGAAGGAATTGTGTCAAACTGTATGTAAATACGACCAAACTGCCTGCGAAACAGCACAACTGTGAAAAACTGAACTCAATGTTACTTCTATTTCATAATTAAAAAACATTCATAATACTGAAAATAGTTGTTTTTACTTTGAATTTAATGATGTTAATAACAAAAAAAAAGCTATCAAAACTTCAAATTAACTGCTTTTAGAGTGTTGTATAGACATTATAATCACTATTCCATTCATAATATCTCAAAACAGTTATGTCATATTGCCCAGTCCTAAAATAAAAGACAAAAAATTATTATAAATGGATTTATACACAAACAAATTGAAGCTGTAAGCAGCCCAACCATATAGGGTCAGAATATTAGAAAGAAGTTTCAGGCTTTCCACCCTGAACCACATGATATTAGATTCAGTTTAAATCTTTGTGATGTATTTGGTGATTCTGGGGCTGTTGGTTAGAACTTTATTATTATTCGTTGAGAAAGATATCGAATTGTCAATAAGCACAGTTATGGGTGTTTTTTAATATCAAAATCTATTTAACTCACAAACCTCAAGCATAACAGTCAGGTTACATTCATCTTAAAATTGGCAGTGATTAATGGATTAAAATGAAAATTGATTCTCAAAGCTGATCTGTTTAAGAAGATGAGAGAGGTGGACAGTCTAAAAGAAATAGGGCTCTGCTGCATCAATTAGGTAGAAATAAAACAATGGTAAACTTTCCCTGTATTGAGGTGGTTGAACAATATTAAGAAAATTGTATTAAATTATACAAACATTATACAAGTGGAAAAAGCCCAACATCCCAATAAAAGAATTTTGAACCAAATAAACAAAATAAGTAAAAATCTTAGCTCTCAGCTGAATAAAAAAAATAAAAAATCATTAAGTATTTAAGTCATTCAAGGATTTATGTCCAGGATATGATCGATATGATTTTGTTTTTTTATATTAATAATAAATTAAGTGTAGTAATCACATTTGTTTATTACAGATGCCAGAGTTTTATTGAGGGAAAATTCTAAAATGTCTAAATTGATTATTAATATCTGGACACGTTTTATGGGTTTCTTAATAAAAGAATACATGTTGAATTGAACAAAAAAGTGTTTGAAGAACTAAATATTAGATTTCTCATTCAACAATTAAATAAAAAGTGTTTTCGTGTTCTGAGTAACATGGAATAAACCTTCAGAAGTTTCTATTTCCATTTAATGTCTCAAGTTTTTTTGTTTCTGATAGAAGGGTGTGGTAATTATTCCTTGTGCTCCGCTAGCACATAGCAGCCAAAGGTCAGCTCATTAAGTGTTTACATCAGCCAGATATACATCATTAAGCAAAGCTGGGTTTTTTTTTTTCTCGGACATTTCGGACATGCAGCATCCTCATACAAATTAATTGGTGGGTTCTGTTTGGCATTCACGCCGAACAATGCAGCAAAGTAGACTTCATTTCACAGAGGAACTGCCAAGCACTGCAGACACGTCTTCCGGGTAAGGACTATATGAAATGTCACAGCAGCTGACAGAAAAGATGACAGAAAAAGAGGAAAGGGGGGGGATTTTTATTTATTTCTCTTTCTTTCTATCTGTTCCGCTTCAGTTTAAGGAAAGAACGAGTGCTGATGGGGCTCATTAAAATTGAAGTCACTATGAATGCCTGGTACCCGATGACGTTCTGCATCTCAGTGTGACAGGGAAGCATTCGGAGCCTTCTGCATGACCTGAATGAGGTGTGAAATAGGCCACGCTTCACCTTATTTGACATTTTTACATTGCAATTATAAAAGAGTTATATTCGCTTATTTAAAGCATCATGTAAAGGACAGATATTTGCATGGCATCATGTCCCATTGCGTCAAAATGAATATTATTTTAAATAAAACACTTCAGATCATTCACACTTCATTCTGACAAAAGGTGGATTCTTTTAGTCGGAATAAAACAGGACAGGGTGTGCAGCTAGAGGAAAATAATCACTGACAGGTTGATGTGATGCAATGCAACATGATGCAGAGTTACTCTTCTCATCCTGCTTTATTCCTTGTTTTTTAAAAAATCAACCATTTGTCAGAATGAACATAATAACACCTCTGAGTGTAACTATGTTTTAATGTTGTTAAATGTCAACATAACAAGTTCGTTCCTGTTACTTATATCAGCGGTCCCCAACCTTTTCTGCGCCACGGCCCGTTTTAATGTCAGACAGTATCTTCACGGACCGGCCTTTAAGTTGTGGCAGATAAATACAACAAAATAAAATGATACAACCGGCATAAAACCTGGTATTTTCTAAATATAATAATAAACGTGAATCCACTGTGTTGTTTTTTGTTTATTTTGCTCGCTTGGGGGTTTCAATTTAGCGGTAATGTATTATGCGTTACCGGCCGGAGCAGCCCCTTTAAGAAGTTAGCGGATGGATGTAAGACATGTGACCGAGGCATCATGACATGCATCAAGAGTGAGTCATAGACAGATGTTGCAGAGAGAATCTTGTAATTTTTCAAAATAAAACATCGTTCAGAATCAGATAATAAATAAAACGGAAATAATGTTTATGTATTCTTTCTGTGTGGCCGGAGGTTATATTATAGCAGTTACTGTATAATCTGTCATTCACACAACCACTGCTTTTCTTTCATTCTCTCTTGAAGTTAATAATTCAACAAAAAAACTGCTTCTCATGGTACCAAGAGAATGGAAAATTATGAAAAATCTTCTTTCCTGAAGACTATTTCATTGTGATAAACTGGCTGATACAAAAATAATCGACACTGGAGACACTGGAGACACTGGAGACCTTCTCTTAATGTTCATACAGAAAATTTCACCATCTCAACGTTTATATGTACATGCATTTCCTTGTTAAATGTTAAAACCATTTTCAAATAACTATTTTCTTAATTGGTTTTTAAAATCTATATTAATCTGTTATGCGGAGCATCAATTATAGATGTGCATGTGAAATAGAAGTTACTAGAATAGTTACTGGTGTAATACAAACAGTATCAATACACAGTATAAATGTGATTCACCTTGCAGCAGGATCTACTGTCTGAGTCGCTGTTACAGAAATTGAATTACCACCTCAGGACCAATCAGATTCAAGAATTCAGCAGCATTTTGATATAAACTATGAGGAAAAAATTATAATGATTATGATGCATTTTAGAAGATTTTACATTCAAACGTTTCATTTTTTATAGAAACTATATTAATGGTTTCCATCAAACATTAAAATTTCAGTTTCCATGAACCCTTTGTCCCATACATAGGTGAGTATTCTAAAGAGCAGGGTCAAGAAAATGGTCAATTAACAAATTAATATCTGAGATAAACAGTTATTCATGTCCAATTTTTGTTTCCTCTTATTCAATTCAATTTACCAGAGGATTTTTCTTCCTCTTTGCACTTCCCTTCTCTCTCCTCCATATCTCTCCAAGGACTATTTTGTTGTGCTGGCCATGTGTTCTGTGAGAAGGCCGAGTGTGAAATGCGAGTGCTCGCATGTTCTCAATGGCAAGGTCTGTTTTTGAGTGCCGTCTGACCACTCAGCGAATTATAAGCTTGTCCATTAGCTTCCTCTCGCTTGTATCCTATATGTCTTAGCCTTGTGATTGGGTTCTGCAGCTAAACAAACAAGACAGCCAACCACAACAGGATGAGGATTTGCAGTGTTTAACCAACCTTTCGTGTCTCCTGCTCATGACTGATCGATAAGACGCGATGTGGTCAGGGTTTCAAATCACTGCTTCACTGTATGCATTCCATTAATGGCTTTGCTTGTCTATGTAGTGATTTAGGAGGACTTAAAACTCCCTCTTATTTCTGCACACTTTTGGACTAATGGCAAGAGTTTGTTCGATAGAGTAATTACTGATGCCCTTTTGGTTCAATGGAAACAGACAGGCGTAGCCAGGCTATCTATCGAGACTGTAATCAAATCATGGTGAAAAAGAACCTTGTTGAGGTGAATAGCGTGGTTCAGATGTTGGTTCCCTAAAACTGATTTTAAATCTTTTATATCTCCCAAAACTCAGTCAGCTGGAGCTACTTATGTTATATGTAAGCTGTAGCTTTGGCCATGGGTTGAAAAAAATTTAACTTTTTTTTTCATAGAAGAGTATAATGGTGTCCTTAACACTGCTAACTGGATTTAAATATTTTGTTTTTCTTTGATTTTGGGGTACTGTCTGTAAAAAAATTATACTTCTACTTCTTTCAGCTACTCCCATTAGGGGTCATCACAGCGGATCATCCTTCTCCATACCCCCCTGTCCTCTACATCGGCCTCTTTCACCCCAACCACCTGCATGTCTTCCCTCACCACATATATAAACCTCCTCTTTGACCTTCCTCTTTTGCTCCCTCCTGGTGGCTCCATCCTCAGCATTCTTCGACCGATATACCTCATGTCCCTCCTCTGCACATGTCCAAACCATCTCAATCTCACCACCTCACCTTGTCTCCGAAACGTCCTACATGCGCTGTCCCTCTAATAAACTAATTTCTAATCTTGTCCATCGTCGTCACTCCCAACAAAAACCTTCACATATTCAGCTCTGCTACCTCCTGCTCCACCTCCTGTCTTTTACTCAATGCCACTGTTTCTAAACCATACAACATTGCAGCTCTCACCCGTAAAAAAATATATATATACTTATACAATATACCAAAGTTTTTGCATCCCAAACAATCATACCTATAGGCGAGTCTTCCCCAAACTGTTGCCACAAAATTTTAAACAAACAATTAGATAGTACATTATTGTGTGTACAGTAGCATCACAAGGTTTTTCCTCACTAGACCCAAAATCCAAAACCGTGTGCACAAATTAAAACTCAATAAACACATGGTTTGCAAAAGGTTTGTGTGGAAGAACTCAAAGAGAGGAGGTTATTATAAAAGCAAAGCAGGACTACATCTGAAAATGAGATGTTCAGCAAGCACATATGGGTGTAACAGTCAGGAGTGCACAAACCTTCTTTCATATATTGTATATACAAAAAGCATAAATTATACAATCATGTTTGAATATCGTTCCCATGCTCGCGAACAGGCATGTTCATGCTCCAAGGTTCATGGAAGTTCAAATACACACAATCAGACCTGTTTCTTCTTACAGCTAACCAGGTTAACAACTGTTAATTAAATTTAAAAACATGTATATTCAAAGCCTTTACAGTATTATAACTGCTCTAATCGTATTTAATTATTAAATGCAGTATTCATAAAGATAAACACAACCGCAGGTGGGGATACTACTGTATACGATTGAATTAACATCATGTAATTACATATCATTTTATTTGCATAATAGTCCAATATACTTTGCTGAAATCCAGATGTAGATTTAGATTCCTTTGGTGCAACACAAAGGCAACCAGAGCAGAAAACAAGACCTGAAAGCAACATCAGAAAGAAACTTTGAGAGAAACCAGACACCAATGAGAGAGTATACACTGTATAGTGTATACTGTGTAACAAAAAAACAGGGCTGATCATGAGCTGAAAGTCTGTGGTATCTAGATGAGATTATTCATTACAGAAAGAGACTTTGGCCTAGACTGGGTTTTCATGGATATCCATATTCAACCATCCAAAGCAAACAGACATACCAACAAACAAAAATCTAAATCATGAAAGCAGTTGTAATTTTGCTTTTGGAATAAAAACTGTGTCAACTTGACCACTACCCTGAGTGATCAACTACAACCAGAGATTTGTTTATTTGTTTAGTAAATCACTTTTGAATTATTCATGCCCATGCATGCTGGGATGATTTGACCCATCGCTCTGGTTAACTTATATTGATTTAGCAAATAGAGCCATATTAAAAGCACTTGCTCAAGTGCCTTGTTAAATATTCCAAATGTATTTCATAGAAGAAAAAATTATATATATATATATATATATATATATATATATATATATATATATATATATATATATATATATATATATATATATATATATATATATATATATATATATATATATATATATATATATATATATATTTTTTTCCTTTCGGCTTCTCCCGTTAGGGGTCGCCACAACAGACCATCCGCATGTTTGATTTGGCACATGTTTTTTACGCTGGATGCCCTTCCTAACGCAACCCTCCCCATTGATCCGGGCTTGGGACCGGTACTAAGGCTTGTGCTACCCTAATGGCTGGGGTTGGTTCCCTGTCATGTTATAGAGTAATATTCTTAAATACGTCTTGGAGCTCGAGCACCATGCACTCTGTCACTTCTATGTGGAAAATAGCTAATAAATGTAATTAATTAAATAATAACAATCATATAATCAAGTAATTAAATAATGATTTAGTTACAGGAGAAAAAAATAATAAAAATAGCACCATGCAAATCTTTTTGAAAATTGCCAAATGTATTTAATATTTAATATATAAATACAATAATGTGAAAAGTTTCAGAATAAATGCATTACTTAGAAATGCATTAAAATAAAAATAAAGAAGTCTTAAAATGACATACACACACACACACACACACACACACACTACACTCTACACTCAGTTCCAATAATTAATGCTACAAATGTATGTTATTATGATCATTTTTAAATAAAAAACCTGAAATATCAAATGTGCATAAGAATTCAGACACTTGAAAATTGCAACACATTAGGTTCTTCTCATTTCTCTAGATCGTTGCGGAGATGTTTCTTATTCCTTGACTAGGACAACTTAAGTCCACCTGTGAAGAAGTTTATGGATTGGACATGATTTGGGAAGGTGCACACCTCTTTATAATAGGCCTCACAGCTGAGCAGAAACCAAGTTATGAGGTCAAAAGAACTACTAGAATAGTTAGGATTGTTGCAAGGCACAAATCTGGGGAAGGCTACAAAAATGTTTCTGCTGCACTGAAGATTTCCGAAAATGGAAGAAGTTTGGCATAAGCAGGACTCTTCCAAGAGCTGGATGCCCAAACGAACTGAGAAGGGCCTTAGTAAGACCAAGAACCTGGTGATCATTCTGACTAGAGGCTCTCTTTGGTGCAATATAAACCATTGCAGTATCAGTCTTTTGAAGCATTTTTAGTTACTCTTGACTATGAACCCAGTGCAGTAACCCTGTGTTGTGTTAATGTATGTTTCTGAGTTGCAAACACTTGCACTCAAACCTCAAGTCCTTACTGTGTAAATATGTTTCTAAACCAATAAAAAAAGGTGCCAAAAGCACTGTCCAAAACAAAAAGCGCAAAAGGGAGAATGCTGAGTGTGATAAGAGTCGTCTGGACTCGGAACATGAGAGCTTCTGTAATTAAGGACTTGTAGAGAGCCAGACACCTGCTGTCTATTCCCCTGAAGGGCACCTGCGCACCCACTGTAATTACCACACAACTTCCTCTCACAACACAAACCACACATGACAGTGACAGAGGAGACCAGATTACCCACACCTCAGGCTGCTGAGGTGCAATGGGTTGAAAACAAACAAAAGCCCCAACAACATGCAAACTTGCAGCATCAGCAGCAGAAGTATAAAAATGTCAATTATAATGAATACTGATTATTAGAAAATCAATTAATTAACACATGAAGGAATTATTTTGTGCTGTATATTCATTATTTTTTTTTTTAGAAAAGCACCCCTGACAGTCAATGCCAATGGCAATAATAATAATGAACTATTAATAAAAAAACAACAAGCAGTT
Organism: Silurus meridionalis; assembly: GCF_014805685.1. Lineage (NCBI taxonomy): Eukaryota > Metazoa > Chordata > Actinopteri > Siluriformes > Siluridae > Silurus > Silurus meridionalis. Next base: position 23,096,183 of record NC_060900.1, read on the forward strand.
TTATGTTGTGCATTTCTTCCCCCTAAATGTACCGAAATTGAACCGAAGCGTGACATAAAAAACGAGGTATGTACCAAACCATGTATTTTGTGTACCATTACACCCCTAATACATACCCAATATTGACAAAGGATTATGGATGAATTGATGGTGCTTTTTGAACACCCCATTCCACGTATAATTCCCATGTGCTGTTATAATAAGCTCCACTCCTGTGGAAAGATGTTCTACTAGATTTTGGAGTGTGCTTCTGAAGATTCATCTACAAGGGTGTTAATAATGTCAGGTACTGATGTAGGGGAGAAGGTCTGGGGTACAGTCAGTGTTCCAATTCATCCCAAAAGTGTTGAGTAGGGTTGAGCTCTATGGCAAGCCTCTCTGGATCAAACACTCTAACTCATAACCAGATCTTCATGCTTCAAAGCACACTTTGAGCACAAGGGCATTATCATTCTGAAATGTTTTAGGTCTCCTATTTTGGTAAAGAACCAAATATGGCTGGAAAAGTCATAACACTAGCTTTCCAGTAACTCCCAGCAGCACATCCGTTGTATAAAACTGGATTCCTTAAAGGTGGAACAAGCTACTTATAAATGACACCAAGCTCATGTTTAAGACTTAGACCTAGAAAGACCTTCTTGTATATTTATAATTTCTAAGTACAAGAGGCTTACTGTCTTACCAAGGATTTCGATTGTGTAAAATCAACCCTACGTAGATCCTGTAGCATTCCATGGGTGTGAAATTTCCTGACCTCCTAAAAAGCTTAAGATGAGATTACAGACTGTCCGTCGCATTAATTAATTGAACAGTGTGGCAGCTTTCGCAGCTAATCCATGCCCAGACCCTAAATCTTTGATTAGATCTAAACGATGGGAAAACTACAACATTTCTAATTAGCACTACAGCCATTTTTTCTCGTTGTTAGAATTTTGTACTCAAAACTGAAATACATCGGAATGGAAGTCAGCTCATGGGATATAAAGTGCCTTAAAGAGAAGACTTGTTACAAGATTGCACCCCATGGGACTGACAAGCTTTTCTCACTTTTGACTCTCTAGCTGCTTGCATAATTATCTTGACTCCTAGAGCCTGCTCAATGCTGAGAAGCTTTAGTGTCACTTCTAAGAAGGATTCTGATTAAGACTCATAATCTGCAGTGGAGGAATGGAAATGGACTTTCAAGGACAAAGCCTGAAGAGGACTACAGTGCAGAATCTTTCCCATGGGTTTGGTTCATTTCTCTCATTAACTGGCCAGGATTTCTCGGTTGCATATTATTTTACCATGGAAATGAATATGTTTAAACATTTGCTAATACAAAAAAAGTTATAGCCATATAGGCTGGAGTTTGAATCGCAGCCATGATACATCCCTACATAGATTCAAGTCCAAGAGAGCAAAATTGGCTGTGCTCTCCAAAGTGGACGGTTGGCATTTTCTCCTCCCTATTAATCTTATCGACATTAGCCAATTATGCACATCTATAAGCTTCACCCTTCTGGATTTATAGCTGTTGTGTCATGAGACACCTAATTAGAGGGTAGGGATTGGCCAAGACTAATTTAGGGAGAAAACTATCGAATAAATCCAAAAATACAAGACCTGGCAGGCTAAGTTTTGCCTAACCACCAATCGACTGCAAAACATTCATCACATAATGCCAGCCGCCTTTCAAGAGTCTTTCATGAGGCAATAATTTATGTAAAGTCTAAAAGATCCTTCATTCCTATTTGAGTTCCACTGCTTTAACATTCGATAGCGACTTAGCAAAATCGCAGGGAACATATTTTCAAATATAACATTGTAACTGGTATGTCAGGTGATTTCAATCTCCAAGCCCACCCTTTTCCCAAAGTGATCTCCATTTGGGTTAATATTTTGCCCTCTCAGAAATCACACGTTAGCCTTTGCTTTCTTTAAATGGTAACGTGCACATAATAATGTGTCTGAATTGGTAGCTGACCAAATAGAGCAGAATATGGGGGGGAAAAAATCCCTTTCAAAAAATGTGTCAGTCGATATATTAATACCATTGTGTCATTGAGATGTTTAGAAGTTGCTGCACTGTTCAAAAACCACTCGCAAGTCATAGTAGAACTCCAGTGTAAGCGCCTGCTCTGAAATGAAACAAATTCACTTGACAGAGAGTTGACACACTGTCATACATCTTCATCTTCTGTAGAGGAAGAAAAACTGCCTGAAATAGGGATGGGATAAGTGAGTGATCTTGATCATGATCTTAAACTGGGATTGGATCAGGGCCTGAAACTGACAGGATCAAGGCCTGGGAGTAAAACAAGGTCAGACTAGGAAGTAGAAATAGAAACAGAGGCAGGGCTGAAATCAGGAGAGGAAACAGTGACAGGAGCAATGGCTGGTATGCTTGGACAATGGTTAGCCTCACACTCTCACTGCTTAGCTTAGACCAATAAAATAAGCTTCTGAGATGTATCTGCATGGTCATGGCTTATCTTTTTATTGTGACTGGATCGTGAATTTCCCTCAACACAATTCAATAGTACAATATATTACTAGAGTAATTAAACATTTTCTCACTGTTAATGTTATCCACTCCTATAAGGTTCCTCATAGTACTGATCGTCATCCTGTGAGTTTGTCCACGTCCCAAAATAGTACAGTTATCGAACTTCTAACTGTTCTAACATTAACACAGATCAACTCTTTACCTTAAATGAGATTACACACATTAAAGCTGATAGTCATTGCGAATGCATTGGTTGCCTCAAATCATTAACCCCAGCAAGTGTTCAGTAACAACACCAGCAGAGTTTTTTTGGAACCCTGTAAGAGTTCATTTAGCTTTTCATTTAGCTTTGCAAGTGCTCCAATACACTAATGTACCCAAAGAAAAGGTTGATGCTTCAAGTAACGCTGATGCAATTGAATTATTTGCAAAGTTAGATGTAGTCACATTGGTTAGTTCGAGTGCCTCATTTCTTGTGAAATGGCCGCATCGGTGTGTGCAAGACTTTGCTGTTTCCTGTTCAGTCTATAAATGAGTTGGTTTATGTAACGCCGAGTGGCATGACAGCCGAAATGGAAGGGGAAAAAAAGCTGCTGAGCGTGATAAAAAGAAACATTTTCGACACATCAGAAAGAAGCAGAAAACAAGCTTTGAAACTTGGATCATACAAATTTCCATGGTGTATTAACATAATCTTATGCTGATGTTCTGCTCCAAACCACAAAAGACATCTTTGATTTCTATTTTGAATGTCACTTTGGCCTTTCTTACAATGAGTGGAAATGATGCGGTTTCCTTTGGAAGGAGAAAGAACAAGAACAAAAACGCAAGTTTTATTGATATAGCAAATTCATATTAATATAAATTTTAGGCTCATTTAAACCTTTTTTTTCCACAGAACGTTTTTAAAATTAGACAAATAATAATAAAAAAATGTGTTTATAAAATTTAAAGCAAAATCAGCAAAGATCAATGGTACATGACAAACAAAAATATTAATAAATGAAGTCACAATTATCCCAAAAAGATAGATATTGCATAAAACCCAATATCAAACACACAGTATGTTGAATTATGAGAACTATGAATAATTTTAAACTGGTACTTCTCCAATCCAAATTTAAAACTATTTAAACCTTCGTTTATTTTATTGCCTGGAACACTGTTCCAGAGTTTCAGAGCAATGCAGCAGTAAAAGCATTTACAACATGCAATGAATTCATAGCAAATATGCTTCAGCTAAAAAGAGCACTCAGCTGAATAAAGCTGGTTCAACCATTTCAGAGAATCAGAGAGTTACATTGCTGAGATCTTTGCGCAGCATGTCAATCTCAGAAGACAAACTTAATAGGGAGTCTTTGTAATTAGAAGAAAATTGAAGTCATATGATTTTACTTCGGTAGTGGCAGGAGCCTCAGTGTTCATGTTTAGCTGATACTTATTTGCAGGCAGCGATTAAAAAGACAAATTACAGGCATCTATATCCATTCATAAGTCTTTTAAATAATTGAGACATGTTTAAAAGCACTTGGGAAGAAACAAGATCAGTGACAAAAAAAAGGCAGCAATCTTATTTATCACGTTCTGGCCCTTTTTTTGGACTTGGGTAATTATCCAAGTTCTGCACTTGCAAAAGCTTAAGTGAGGAAGCTCTTTAGTAGAAGATGCCAACAGGACCATGCTTCAGTTTAAAGCTCCCAGTCTGATCACTATTTGATCATTATCCAGAACATTTTTCTGTGTGCCACAGTAAGCACAGACCTACTGGTGTTTGTTCTCTCTCTCTATTTCTCTCTCTCTCTCTCTCTCTCTCTCTCTCTCTCTCTCTCTCTCTCTCTCTCTGTCTCTCTCTCTCTCTCTCTCTCTCTCTGTCTCTCTGTCTCTTTGAACTCCTCTCAGAAACGCAAGAAGATCACAAATGAGCTTGTTGCTCCATTGGTACAGTCAAAATCTAAAAGACTTTCTAGCACCAACAATATGGCAGTGTTCCAGCTCACTGCTCATGGAAAGAGTGAAAGAGAAAAAGAAAATGAAAACTCATAATAAAGCAGGAAAAACAGGATTCAGGTGTGCTCTATTAGGCAGTACACCTGTAGCTTAGCCCCCTAACATCCCCCTTCTAGTGCACAGCCTATAAACTATGGCCCAGCTGCTTTTTTATGCAGTGGATATGCTTTGGTTAAGGCTCTATGTTGCTAATTGAACGGTTGGGGATTCAAGCCCTGGTATCGCCAAGCTGCCACTCTTGGGCCCTTGAGAAAGGCCCTTAACCCTCTGTGCTCCAGGGGTGCTGCATTATGACTTCCCCTACCCTCTGACCCCAGGTTCCTAACGAAGAAAATTATTTCATTGTGCAGTAATGTACATGTGACAAGTTTCTTTCTTAACATAGATGAGACAAGGATGATATATATAAATACAATCTAGACAGCCGAAGCATGCAAACAAAGTAAAATGAAAAACTGTATATAAATGTTAGTTTAACACTATTACACAAGCCTGAATATCAGTATGGCAGCTGTAGGCAGTGCTTGCAGTTTGATCACTGTAGTTAATCTCAGCCATGTAAATTTTCCACATGAATATAAACATAACACTGATTTAAGAAATGTTAGTGACATTTCAGACACAACATGGCCGAATCATCCGTTTATTTTTGCTCTGAAGTGAAAATAGACGCTGAAGAAGCTAGACTCGCTTCACAGTATGTCGCAAAGCTTGATTGTGAGCTCATGTTGTTTTATACATTCCTGTTAAAGGTGCTTCTGATAAAATTTGTGTCCCTTTTTTTGTCTTCACCTGAGGACTGTTTATATTTTAAGTCAAAAGTTATATTCTTAAAAAGTATTATTTGTTGTGTCTGCTGATGCTGCTAACAGTACTGTAGTATCTGAGCGAAATGAGACGTGATAATTTACACGACAAACATGCGACCAATCAAAGTGCTTCTTGGTGAGGCTAAATCTGTAAGCAAATTTGGGTATAACTGTATATATGAAAAGTTTATTTATCCAAATATCCATAGACATATAATCATGTATTGAATAATTTGTCAGTGCTTGTGTTTAGTGACTACTGTTCAATGAGTTTTGTTAGCAAACACTAGTCAATATTATTTCTTTACTTCTTTTCTAGAGAAGAGTGAATCTAAAAATACAGTATCTACAGTAAGTTCAAAATTTTTACATTTGCTGGTCAAGTTTTGTCCCCAGTAGTTACATACACCATATAGACAAACGTTGTGGGACACAACATTTTCAGCCAAATGTGATTCTTTCTCAAATTGTTACCACAAAGTGGGAGGTACATGTACATATAGGATGTCATATAGGAGACCTAAACCTGTTCCAGCATGACAACGCCCCTGTGCACAGAGCCAGCTCCATAAAGATGTAGTGCCTAAACAAAAAGTACATGCTTAATCTACTTAAATATCTCCCCAGAAGAGTGGAGGTTATAATAACAGCAAATGTGGACTTTAAAGTAAAATAAAAGGTTAAATGTCATTTTTTTCCCTAAAGTGTATTACAATGATAATATTCATATAAAATCTAAAATGTATTTATATATATATATATATATATATATATATATATATATATATATATATATATATATATATATATATATGTGTGTGTGTGTGTGTGTGTGTGTGTGTGTGTGTGTGTATGTATGTATGTATGTAACACAATGGGATTGTTTTATGCCAAAAAACTGAAGAAAATATGTTTATCAGTACATTAAATGTTAGTTACAAATAAAGTATATTTGTGTGGATTCTTCATATGATGTCTGTTATTGTCGATGTGTGTTTGTATGGCAAAATCCATGCTCATACTGTTTTATATTCATAATCAGCATTATTCAGAAGCATTCTCCTTACTGCTCTGCTTATGCACAACATATTTCACATTCTCTATATTCTCTTTTTCTTGTGCTGTGTTTCATCAGCGCTATGTGATAAAGGCATTTAAAAGCTTATCAGAAGACATTTTGCTAAGAGACAATGTGGTTAATAAACCAGATTGTATGAAAACCCGCCTCGATCAGCCACACGCTGGCGTAAACTGTGTCGTCATAAGCTCGGGGCAGTGGGACGTGTTTAGTGCTGGCACATTTGCTTATCGAAAGTGAAGCATTACATCCAAAATTCTGTCTGTGTGCTTCCTTTTCTAGACAATAGCTGAGTAAGCCGATCCGGCATTAACAGCAAGCACATTTTTCACAGCAACTAAATGACAGGCTCTTTGCAGCCCTTCAGCAATACTCTCCTTCATAATCCACTCTATTACTCATTTGACTCAGCAGTACAGTTCTGCTTTGAGCATTAGGGTAAAATGTAATAAATTGAGCTCATTGAAATGAATAGAGGAATTTGAATTTGTCCTTATTCAGCTACATGCTTGTAAAATATCCTTATTGTTTTACTTTTTTATCCACCGACAATTTGTTCTCTAGCTTCAAAATCTAGCCCTTGCATAATTTGTATTGGGAAAGTTCTTGTTTGAGCTCATCTTTTTCTAGACCAGAGAAAACCATGATATACGACATTTCACATACCCCACGGTCACCAGGTTCAACTCTATCCACTGATGTATATCCAAATAATTATAATGTGGCACAGTAGAGGAAATATGGTGGCCATTTGCCAGCTGATTCTGAGAAACCTCGTTACCTGGATTTAATCCATATCTGATGAATCAAAAGCTACGTGAAAAACTGCTCTTTCAACTCGAAATATAGCTTTCGGTTTTCTAATTAGTTTAATTTACAGACTATTAAACTGCATCGCTCAATGTACAGCAAGGTGATTTGATCATTTTATGATAATCAGAACACTCTCTTTCTTGGCTTTAAAATCACTTCTTTTTTTATCCTATATTAAGATATGATTTAGCCCTTAGACAAATATTTTTTTTCACAGAGGCAATTATAAATCTCACACATTATCGTCCACCCTGAGGTGTTCCACAGGATTCTGCTCTTGGCACTCTTTATTATGTACATGCTCCATGCGGTGCTATTATCCATGGTCATGGGCTTTATGTAGATCTATGCAAATGTACTGTAGCACTAACCCTTCTATTTTCCTCCCACCTGCCTCACTTATGAAGTGCTCCCACAACTTAAAACACCAGATGCCTACGCATTTTTCTAAAGTTAAATAATGACAAGCTGGAGATCATGATTATAGCTTCCAAGTGGCACTCGGGAAAGCTGTGGATCTCAATCGTGCAATTGGTATTGTACTTACCGCGCAGTTGGTATTGTACTTACCGCCCATAAACTATCACCTAAATTGCCTTTTCTCATCTCTGTAACCCTCCCAATGTTCACCCATCTCAGTTTTTGTGATGAAAATCTTGCTTTTATAACCTTGAAGCTCTGTTATTGGACTAATTTTGTTGATTTTCTGTTCTAAATATTCACATTAACAATTACATAAGAAAAAATGTGATCTCAAATGTGAGTTCAGAGCCTTTGGAAATTTTGCCACTTACACAGAACCTTGTAAATTTGATTGAACTCAAAACGTTTCACTCAGAAGGCATACTACTTTCCAGTCTTGCGTAAGCTATATAAATTCCTCCATTTATGGCTGGCATTAAAGGAAACTTTGGTTCGATCCCCGGGCAGGGAACCAACCCCAGCCATTAGGGTTGCACAAGCCAGTGCACTCTTAGTGCCGGTCCCAAGCCCGGATAAATGGGGAGGGTTGCGTTAGGAAGGGCATCCAGCGTAAAAACGTGCTAAATCGAACATGCAGATCATGAATACGGATGATCCGCTGTGGCGCCCCCTAATGGGAGAAGCCGAAAGAAAGTTTATTAAAGGAAAACTTCTAATATTAGAAGGTTTTGTTTCTTATCATATTTTCAAGTTTTGATATATATCTGCTTATGGCAGAATATGTGTTATATTCAATGGCCAATGTGCAATAATCTGGGTTATTGATATTTACATAAATCATACTGTCCTAAACCTATTGAAATACATACAAACTGATCTCGATCTCTGATTGCATGTTAATAGAACGTGTTGCTTGATGCCAATAATTTTGTAAAAGTATATATAAAAGAACCTCGTAGTTTATCGTGCCACCAAGATTATGTTAATGAAGTCACGCATTAAACATTTTCCTCTCACCTTTTCTCTGTTTCATTCTTTTATACAGTACATTATACAATTACTGAAAAAGGACTCTATTTGCTTTAAAAAATATATATTATTTTGGTTGTTCTTCTTTTTATTTATGTACAGGCTAGATGTGAACAACAGAACTCCTATCTTAAATGGCGTTTTATAAATGTGATTGGAACTGTAAACCAATCGAGTTTGGTGATGGAAAAAAATGCATGAAACAGCAGAATTTATCTGTAGTGTATGGGGTGTAATTTGGCTGGAGCAGGAACGAAAACAATTCGGTCTTCTTTACATCTGTGTCACATTAACAAGACTTATCTCTCATCTTTTACATATTTCAGACATCCATTATTATTATTACAACAGCCAGACATAGGGGAAAAAATGCTAGTTTCCTGGCCTATATGCCTAAGCCGATGCCTATAGATTTCCTTAAATCTCTCACCAGAGTGACAAATGGCTGCCTCGACCTGCTACTCTGTATGATGTTTATTGCCATAAAACAGCAAGCTGTTGCTAAATGTAGCATATTTACATCTTCTAAATGTGCTTTATTTGCATTTTTTGCATTTTTTTTGCACTCTATGTGGTCTAGATTTACATTTCACCGCTTTAGGTAATAGTTTTTTGTTCCAAATTTGGTTATATTGTACCACACATTTTCTTCAGTCTGTCATCCAAAATCCAATGACTACATCAAATCAAATCACTTTAATATTTTGCTTAGCCTATGCAGAAAAGAAATTAATAATAAAAAAAGGTGTACATACAGTATAAGCATGAGAAGATTTATTAATGCACAAACCAATAAGATGCAGAGGCTGGATTTGTGGTTTTGGAAACAGTCTAAGTGAAATACACATGGCTGAAAATGTCAGGTGTCCCAATACTTTTGTCTATATAGTGTATTATATTCCTGTACTTAAAACACAGTGTGGTTTTGTTCTCTCTGTTTAGTTTTTTATAGGGCAATGCACTTAAAGCAGATTATAGCCGGTTCATTATGCATTTTTATGCTTTGTTTGTGGAAACATAAATACATAAATTGCAGATAATTATAGCTTTAAAATGCCTCATTAGTGTATTGCTGGTTTATCCTACTTTTTTTTTAAACATATGTAGAGGGATTATATTAAAACTCACCACTACAAAGCAAGAAAACAGTGCATCTTGTTGTAGATGATCAATAGGTGAAGAAAATATTGCACAGTGCACTGACATTAATTTACTCAAACAGTCATATATGGCATAAAAGTGCAGATTTATAAGCTACAGCAGAAATAACAGAATGTACACTGAAATTCTTTTGTAAATTTTTCCAAATAGATTATATACATTTCATTTCAGCTGTTCGTCCTGCCACCTGGGTGTAAGGAAGAGTCTAAAAGCATGTCTTACTTGTACCCTAAGAGATGGTGGGACCAGTCAAGCAGTGGTTAAGTATCAGATTGAATGTGGTGCAGTGTGAGGTGAGATAAGAAATTTTTCCTTTCAAGTTTCAAGTTCAAGTTTATTTCTATAGCTCTTTTCACAATGGACACTGTCTCAAAGCAGCTTTAAAGAACTTAAGAATTATAGGGAATTATATGTGTTTATCAGACTGTGGAACGGTAAAACTCCATTAGATGTTGAGAGAAACCTTGAGAGGAACCAGACTCAAAAAAGGGAACCCATCCATCATTTGGATGATATAAAAAGTGTGATCATAAATGTTAAAAACGATACAAAACAGGGGAGTGAGAACTAACATGAGTACCGGAGTGTGTGATTACGAGTAATGTCCTTTCTACAGTCTTATATGGCCAGTTGATGTTGTGGACCCAGGAGCTACTGAGCAACTCATAAAATAGCTAAACATCACAATAGATCCAACACCAACACCTCCATGCCAGAGCTTTTAAACTTTCAAAGAAGTCCAATGTCCAAACTTTACATGAAGTGGGATCCACAGGGCGCTGGTGTGTCTCTAGATGGCTCGAGATGTTTGCGGGGTCGGCATGTACTCTTTGAAGGTCCATAATCTTCATGAGGTGGGACACGACTGGAGCGGGCGCAGACCTCAGGATGCCTTGGGAAGCGTATAAAAAGAGAAGCAGTGGAGAGGAATTAGCGTAGCTGCTGTTCATAATACTAACAAGCAAGTCAAGTCAAGTCAAGTTTATATGTATAGCGCTTTTCACAACAGACATTGTCTCAAAGCAGCTTTACACAAATCAACAGTGATGGTGAATGGTGTGAATTTGTCCCTGATGAGCAAGCCGTGGCGACTGTGGCAAGGAAAAACTCCCTTAGATGTTATGAGGAAGAAACCTTGAGAGGAACCAGACTCAAAAGGGAACCCATCCTCATCTGGGTGACATCAAGAGTTTGATCATAAATCTTTCAACAATAAAGAACACTGGACAGTGAGAACTAACATGATTACTGGAGTATAAGATTATAAGTGATGTTCTTTCTGCAGTCTTATACAGTCTATATGGTTAGTAGCTCCGAGTTTTATGAGCTCAGCATTTGTGATCACCACAGATCCAGCATCAGCTTCTCCATGCCAGAGCCTTTAAACACTCCAGGAGGTCCAATGTCAAAACTCCACACATGTAGCGGGATCCAAATGGCACTGGTACGCCTCTAGATGGTTCGGGATGTTTGTGAGTTCGGCATCTACTTCTTCAAAGGTCCGTAATCATCACGAGGTGGGAGGTGACTGAGCTGGCCAAACCTCAGGGTGTCTCGGGATGGGGAGAGAAAGAGAAGCAGTGGAGAGGAATTAGCGTAGCTGCTGTTCATGATATTAACAGCACAAGTTGATAATGTGCATGTGATCAGATGTTCTGGAGCACAAGGTTATGATGTGAGACGTATGTTATGTGTAGGCTTTGCTAAAAAGATATGTTTTTAATCTACACTTAAACTGGGAGAGTGTGTCTGAGCCCCGAACACCGTCAGGAAGACTATTCCAGAGTTTAGGAGCTAAATGTGAAAATGCTCTACCACCTTTAGTGGACTTTGCTATTCTAGGAACTACTAGAAGCCCAGAGTTTTGAGATCTCAGGGAGCGTATGTTGATAATATGCATTTGATCAGATGTACTGCATCAATGTTTTCAAACTGATATGGGTAGCTACAGGAAACCATGTCCAAGTCATGAGCGAAAACCAAAATATGAAAAAAACTGACTAATAAAATGCGAAAATAGAGCGTAAAGGAAGTATTGTAGTATTCTGTAGTATTGCAAAAATTAAGCCTATATGGGTTGATTCTTATTGGTTCCTTATTTTTTGGACACCCTGTAATTTTTCTATCCACCTTTTCAACCAGGGAATGATTGAAATTGCATTGCAAAAATCAGGAGACCGTGAGTGACTGATGAGGGAAGCAGGAAAAGGCGAACATGGCTTCATGCAACGCGTTGCCTTTTATACACCTTTTGAATCATCAGAACTGTAAGTTCAGGTGGCTAGAAAATATCAGTCACTTCCTCGCCATCTGTTCACACTCCGCTATAGTCAAATAAAGATGCAGATCAAAGGAAATTCTCTTGGCCATCAGGGATCCAGTACGGATGTGTAATCATAGTTGTAGGCATGTCAGCGTTTGCTCACAAATGCCGTAAGCATTTGTAAATTTAAATTAAAATAGAATGTTTATATACAATTAAACTAAATTCTTAAATCTGATTGGTCAGAATGTGTTCTTTTTTTATGATTATTATTTAAAGCAGCTCTATAACAGAAGGCAGTTGCATTGCAGATGTGCCACATAAATCCAAACTATAAAATGATAAAAAATGTAGTGTTTACATGTTATTTTTTAATGAGGAAACCATTCTTTCAAATTTATGGAAAAAGACTCCAGTGTTAGAGTCAGAGTGTAATTAACGTGCGGTTAATGGAGCACGCATTTCTGTTTGACTGTTTTTATTACAAATATAAATAAATAAATAAATAAATAAATAAATAAATAAATAAATAAATAAATATAAAAGAGGCGAAATTAAAACCTGCAACGAAACACACAATAATTCACTCAGATATAAAAAATAATAATAAACTCCACCGAAAACTCCAGAAAATCTTAGCATTGACCTCTCAGCTGCAGACTGCAGGAATATACCTGGAACTGGAACGTAATTCTTGAAGGAGATCCAAAAATAATGGATATTAAAATAATAATTTCCAATACATAAATAAATAAATATAAAATATTTATTAATATTTTAATAACGAAGTGAGATATTTTGATTGAAATTAATATATTTATAACATCTGCTCCAATTAGTTAGTATATTTATAATTGTATATATGTGTTCCAATATTGGGCATCCCGTTTTGGAGATGCTCTGACCCAGTCGTCCAGACGTCACAATTTGGCCCTCGTCAAACTCAAATCCTTACGCTTGCCCATTTTTCCTGCTTCTAACACGTCACCTTTGAGGACAAAATGTTCACTTGCTGCCTGATAATATCCCACCCACTAACAGGTGCCATGATGAAGAGATAATCAGTGTTACCCACGTCACCGTTTATAATGTTAAAATGTCATAAAGTTATGCCTGGTACTATACCATCACCATCCTGTCACTGATTATTAAACTATAACATCTCTTTCTCTTGCAATAATGTAATATTTCCTTCCTTACTTGCTGAAAAAAGATGCATGGAGTGTTGCTATCAATAGAGACTTTGCTAATACATTATTCTGGGATCAGTAATGTGGTTTCTTTTGGAGTGAATCAGGTTGTGGCATGACTAAGAGGTTTTTTTGTTAAGTCTTAGCAAAGAAAATAGCTTTTAGTGTTTGGTAAGAGAGGACTGCTGAGTGGACTAATGGCAGCAGGAACTCATGGAGAGAGACAGAGGGAAAAGCAGCCCCTTCATGTGGCGGAGACAAGAGCGGTGAGAGAATGATGATTCCCCTCCTAACAAAACTCCTTAATGAGCTCAAAATGCCAGTCAGGAATCTCTGCAAGCAGCAGGGCAGCAACTGAGGTCATTAAAACAGACCGCAAACTCTCCCGTATATACGTTTTTTTTTATCAGAGTCCAAGCCTAGAGATGTTCTCTAGAACCTATATCGAGTGGCTTTATTAAAACTCCTCTGTGGTACATAGCAGAACACATGCATGCTTATGGACTCTGTTATCAACATGAGCACATGGGCCATGAATTCGAAACTAGTTTCACCCCCTTCCTGCGTTTTCACAGGTCAGTGTGAGGTCACTCAGCAAGGAGGACAAAAGCAGCATGATAAAACACTGCTTTCAGATTGAATTTGGACCGAGAGGATAAAAGCGGAGCATATAAATAATATGAGGTGCTTTGTCCCTAAAAAAAGAAATAAGAATTTTGATGCAGAGGTGTGAAACTGCTATATTTTGTAAGGATTTGGCCCAGGCTTACTTTTATTGTGATTTGAACACCTTTTATGATTAGATGTAATCATTATTCATGTGTGGTTATTTACTCATAATTCTTAATGTGACTATAAACAGATTATAGAAACATGTAGAAGCGCTTGTAAAATAGACGAGACAGCAAAAACAACACGCATATGATTTATTAACATGCAAGTAACTATGTTATGTGGATAAATTCTTTTATGAGGATAAATAAATTGACTATATAAAAAATTATTATATTACCACCAGGCTGTAAACCTTAAAAAATGTGATTTTATTCATTCAAATAAAACTGCGTATTTCTTAATTTTCTATATTTGTAGACAACTGACAAAGCCAGAAGAAGAGCCTGACTTTAGGAATGGACACGATTCTCCTAGTACAACCCTAGTTTGTACAAAGCTAGTAAAACATCTTCCGACAAGAGAACATCTAGGAAGTGCTAGTTTATTATTTTGCCAGTTTATAGCCTAATCATCCGTTCATAATCAGCTGCAGTGAATGAAGGGATGCTGATGTGATGGCTGCGGTCGGACTTTTAACAAATAATCCAATCAAATTAGTCCAATAATCACATTTTATTTTAAAAGTTTCCATTTTCTGAGGGTATCCTAGCTTTCAAACTAGATCTGTTAAAGTAAATAAATAAATAAATAATGTTAGAAAATCCTGTAGCCTTGGCCAAACAATGCATTAAATAACACTTGTAAATCAGTAATGGGCTCCCAGGTCAGGAGTGCAAGGATGTGCTGTGTGTTTGTTGAGAAAGTGCTTGTAGAAGTGTAGTTTATGCATTTATTTCAAAATGGCATTCTTAATTTTTGAACCATTTTTATTTTCACACAAGTAGAAATAATCCCTGTGTGAATTGAAATCTTGCTGTGGTAGTCATGGTGAAGTGGCTTAGAGCACCAAGGAGCTTATAAGAAGATTTTTTTACACCCTGTGTTTCACCAAACACCTTTTCTTTTGTATTTTGAGATTCAAGTAAATCAGAAAAAAGAGACATCTTAGAGATCCCATGGTACAAATAAGTGCACCGTGTACTGGGAAAACCAGGACCCAGCCCTGGGGCATGGCATGGGGTTGGTGTCTACAGATGAGCACTTATGACACTTATGTAACCTGATCAGGCTCAGGCCTAATTTGGGGAATTGTAGGCTCATCATCTTTAAGATAAAGGATAAGGTCAGGTGCAGTACCAGCAATGCTGAAGGCGAGTGCTAAATGTAAATGGTCTACACACCACAGAATGTGGACATAAGACACATTAATTTAAAAATAAAGAATCAATTTGAAGAAGTTTATTTTAATGCTTAAAGAGGGATCTGCTGATTTAGTTAAAATGTATAGAAGCACAAGAAGCATCAGGGAAGAGTTTCCATGTTATGGAGTGGTCATGTTAGAACACTTTTAGGTAACCTCAAATTGGCCTAGTAAAATATATTTTTTTACAACTTTTTGCTCCTGAAACCACTTTTGCTGATGCTGCCGGACCTCCTTGATATTTCGATTTAATTAAGAGCACGCTCGGTATGCATTACTCAAAAATGCTGCTGGCATGAAAATCAGCAAGGCCATGATTGTCTCACAAAAAAGAATGAGATGCTCCATTGAGGTGTCAAGCAGCAGAAAAGAGATTTATTGGAGTAAAGCCACTACACCTATCATGATGAACCAATTAAGGTTGTTCAAGTACTTTACAAAAATGACCCATGGCCGGCTGCCTCCAGAGCTGTATAAGGGTCACTATGGATTTGAAGCCTTGGCATAAAAGTTATGCCAAGATTGGGCATAAGTTGCCAGTAAACTGTCAAGCACTATTTATTCGCACGCTTCTTCACACCTTAAAACTCACCCTTCAAATATGTAGTGAAAAATAGAGAGGTTGTAGACGTTCGATTTCATAAAAAAAAAAAACACCTATTAAATTTGATTGCATGTGTCAAAACTGCACAAGAAGTGGGAAAAACAGCATTTGAGGGTGGAAAAAAGGCCACTTCATCTATCATGCAAAGAACGCAAACTAAATTGGGACAGCTCTTCCCTAGAGGCAAAAACAAGGATGACATACACAAATTATACAGAGTCACAGGAAATGAACCAAGCCTGCAATGTGAATTACAAGATATCAAGCATAGCAAAGGACTATAATATAAGGGTTAGGATCATTTGGATAGGATTATTTGGGTTTACTTAAATTAGATTTTGGATGTGTCTGAAATCAAGAATATATTGACGTGTGGTTGATTCGTTTGTTTATGTGCATTTTTCATTCAGTGCTTAAATCAGGACTTATTGATATGTGCTTAAATGCTCTGAATTGTCTGAAAGTAATTTGACTTGGTGCATAGCTATAGACAGAAGGATTAAAGCTACACTTTCTCTTGCTGCAACCAAACAATCTGTAACCCAGTGCTGTGACACAGCACTAATTGTTTTTGAGTTATTCATAAAGACACTGAAAAAGAGTTAATATGATGTGTAATGTCAATTTTTGAGTTTATAAAATAACAACAAATGAAGAATAAAAACAAATTTAAAGAAGTGGAAACAGTTATATACTTATGCCTGCACTCTTTTCTTCACTTCTCTAACACACTCTCCATTACTTTGCACTGTTGATCCCAGGTACCTGAACTCCTCCACCATCTCCACCTCTTCTTCCTGCAACCGCACCACTCCACTGCCCTCCCTCTCATTCACACACATGTACTCTGTCTTACTCCTACTGACTTTCATTCCCCTTCTCTCCAGCGCATACCTCCACCTCTCCAGGCTTTTCTCAACCTGCTCCCTACTCCCACCAAAAATCACAACATCTCAGAGGAACTCTTTTAGGGTTCCAAATAGGCCTTCATCTCAGTGCAGACTTTAACTCTTCTAGTCTGGTCAAAAGCAGAAAGCTGTCTTAGTACCCAGCCTATGCTACATTTTTTAAAATGCAAATGTTAGTGAATGATTGTGCTCACTATTCCCCATGTTGTCCCTATAACATATTCCACATGTTCTATGTGCTGAATGTTCACAGGAATAACTGCTGTGGGGTGGAAACCACCACAACTGGGATCGCCAGTGACAGATGTATAGCCATCTTTGAAACGTTTGCACCATTTAAATGTCTTACTGTGGCTGAGCGTCTCTTCCCCGTGCTGTGTTTGAAGCCTTCTGTAGATATCCACAAGTTTTACTCCTTCCTTCACAAGAAACTTCATCACCACATGCTGTTCCATGCCCGCACTAACACTGTTATCTTGGTAAATGGCCTCTGGACTGGCCCTCGAAATGTGTGCCGAATATCAGTAAAACAGAACACTAGCCACTTACCACTGCATGCAGTATCGCCATGCTATCATCTATTTTTATACCTGTAGAATTAAAAGTTCAAATTTGCTTTAAACGCCCTTTGTATATCTAAATAAAAACATATTCTAAATCTGTTGATGCTGCTCATCAAATTAAAGAGACTCAAAACAGTTTGAATGCTGCCACCACATCACACTTCGATTAACACAGTCTACATTCATTTAGCTGAAGTCAAATGGATTGCATCTCATTTCGCTTCTGTCTGTTTTTCCTGCTTCCTGCAGAGTGTGCATCCTCAGAGCTCGGTGCTGTAAACAGAGTCAGATAAGAAGCTGGCAGATGAAATATGAAGAGGTTCACCACTGAGACCTTCAGTTGAAGATGGGAGGATTGGGGAGTGGATTGTAATAATCAATCAGCCTGCTAAAGGATCTATAGTAATAAAGAATGGCCGTATCAGACAGACCTGTTGACTCATTTGGAACCAGTATATAATTTGAGCAATGTATTCATCTGTAGATGCTGGGTTAGGGTGCTTTTACCCTGGTTGGTTTTATGCATCCATTCCTTTTCATAAACTCTAGTTGATTATTTGATTTGTAGTGGATATGGAGCCTCTCTTGGGAACCCAGGGTGCTCTCTGGAATAACATTCCATTGCATACACACACTGATTCAAATGTAAGGTGTTACAGTACTGTGCAAATGTTTTGGACAGGTGTGTAGAGTAAAAATGTTTTCAAAAATATATAATTTCATTGCTTTTATCTATTTACAAAATGGAAAGTGAGCAAAGAGAAGGAAAATCTAAATCAAATCAATATTTGGTATAAGCACCCTTTGGTTTTTAGTTCTTACACATGCACACTTTGTACACTTGCACAAACTCAGGGTATTTCTAAGATCAGAGTCAGGTGTGTGATAAACCAGTTATACCAAGCAGGTGCTAATGATCAATTTAATACAGTATGTACGTTGAAACAAAGCTATTAACTGAAACAGAAACAGCGGTGTAGGATGTTTAATCTGTGTGAGGAACAGCCAAACTGTTTCTATAGTGAGATTCTGGCAGTTTCATGTTACAGGTCATACACGTCAAGTCAAGTCAAGTCAGGTTTATTTGTATAGCGCTTTTCACAACAGACATTGTCTCAAAGCAGCTTTACAGAAATCAACAGTTAAGGTGAATGGTGTGAATTTGTCCCTGATGAGCAGCCGTGGCGACTGTAGCAAGGAAAAACTCCCTTAGATGTTATGAGGAAGAAACCTTGAGAGGAACCAGACTCAAAAGGGGAACCCATCCTCATTTGGGTGACATCAAGAGTTTGATCATACACCATGGCAAGACTTAGCACAGCAACAAGGCACAATATAGTTATACTGTTCAGTTTTACAGGTGCTCTGGACTGAAAAACAAGAATATTTAGCTATAGCATATGGAAGGTTGTTTGTGTCAGGCCTGGAGAGCAGTACAACAATTAGTTTCTGCAGGCAACAAGTTTTTGCAAATGGAGATTTGGTCAGGATGCTGAGAAATACAGGCAGATACATTATCTCACAAAAGTGAGTATACCCCTCACATTTCAGCAACAATTTTTGTATTTCTTATTAAGGTACAACACTATAAAAATGAAACTTTTATATATTTTATAGTAGTCAGTGTGTAGCTTGTATATATTTACTTTTCTCTGAAAAAAAACCCTCAACATACAGCCATTATTGTCAAAAAGCTGGCAACAAAATCTGATCTGATTGGCCCCAAATTTATTTTGCAGCAGAACAACAAGCCCAGACATACAGCCATTGTCATTAAATACTATGTTCAGTGTAGAGAAGAACATGAAGTCCTGGAAATGATGGTTTTGCCCCCCACAGAGACCTGATCTCAACATTATCGCGTCTGTCTGGGAGTTCATGCAGAGACAGAAGGATTTAAAGCAGCTTACATCCACAGAAGATCTCTGGTTAGTTCTCCAAGATGTTTGGAACAATCTACTTGCCGAGTTCCTTGTATGCTGTGTGCTAGAGCATCTAAAAAGAACTAATGCTGTTTGTTTTTAAAGGGTGGTCGCACCAAATATTGATTTGATATCGATTTTTTGTTCTGTTTATTTACTTTCTATTTTGTTCATCAATACAACTTTTAACACTTCTATGTTTGAAAGAATTGCTACTTTAGAGCATTTTCTACAACTGCCTAAAACATTTGCACAGTACTGTATGTATGATAATGTATGTAATGTTTTTTGAGTTTAATACAATTCAAATGATGATTCGATGCAGCTTTGGCATATGAAAGAAAATAGAAATGCATGAAAAACAGACATTAAAATAAACTAATATGCACACATGCAAATTATTTTACATTAAATCTTCACGAATAAATTCTTTGTTTTTTGTTTTGTTTATTTTCCCCGCAAAATTGCCTACTGTGTTGTTTCCAGATATTTGAAACAAGTGGAAGTTCTGTACAGGTTACAGTTTATAATGTATTAATGCTTTTAAGCATACTACAGTACATGCATGTGCTACTTGTTCAATTAAGTACGAGCGTAATAGCTTGATTAGATTTAAAGTGGTATTAACAGGAAAGTTCTGCTATGGGTTGTAATGCCATTTGGGGTTTTAACCTTATTATGGATTCATCGTCATGCCTGTCATTGTCTGGAATAGCTTCTGAATATCTGATGAAGTTCATGAATAATTCTTCTTTAAGATACAGTGCCTAAAAATCAATCTTTATAGACGAGAAGATTTGTGTGTGTGTGTGTGTGTGTGTGTGTGTGTATGTGTGGGGGCTTACAGTGGTGGGGGCTGGGATAGATATGTATTGCAAAACATCAATCATCTATGACTTTTTGAGTTTCTGCCAGTGCAGGCCAAAGTTAATAGTTGACAGAGTTGACATTATACTTTATGTCTACTTGTACTGCTCACTTTTTTAAGACTACATGGATTCCCTTGTGGGTGTTTCTGACAGGGTAAAAATACCCAAATTCTTTATTCAAGTTATTCATCTGCATAAATATTTGTATAAAAGTTGAAGTACTGCTTAAGGTTTATATGTACTTACAAGTACTTAAATATGAGAGTACAAAATTAAATCATGAATTCAAAATCTGTCTCTGACATTTTGATTTTGGGTATTGAATAGCTGTCTGTTTTGCACGAAATGTGCTTACTTGATTAGAATCGTCATTATTATCATTGTTATTGTTATTATTATTATTATTTGGATGCAGACATTACTGTATGTGTGTCACTGGCTGGTATACTGCCTTGATATTTATATACATATAAGTATGTTTCGGGAAAAAGAAACTGGAGAACATCCAGAAAAAAACTCTATGGAATGCAATCTGAACATAGGGAACTTAAGGGACTCAGGATGGAACAAGAGGCACTGCAGTTGTGAGGTGTAATCATAATAAGTAATTAAATGTAAATAGTAAATTTCATAATTTTCGAGTTTGACATATGTCAGATTGTGATGGTTTTGTTGAGTTTTTGCGGTTAGTTTTGTGATGAGACTTTGTCCTCCAATAAAAAAGAAAGAGGAAATGGCTGAAAGAGGAAATGGCTGACATCAAATCGTTTTGTTCATGTCAAACTTTATTATTTTATTTCAGATTTCTTTAAATATCAACTTAACGTTTATTGATAACATGTTTTTAATTTACTGGCCACTGTCATCCTAAATATAGCAGCTTTCAAGTATTTTTTATTTCATAGTTGTATCATTCCATGTATTTCTGAGAAGACTGAAATAGAATAGAGACATTATTTTAGACACTATTACTATTGATTGATTGATTAATTGATTAATTTAACACATTCGGGCATATTTTTAAATACAATTTTACAGGTTCATTTCTTTGTCTAATCAGAAATATATTTTTTAATGAATTTCCCCAAATGTTAAAATTATTGGCTTAATATTATATTTAATGGAAAATGGTGCATGGTGTGAACATGAAGCTTGAATATTGGAATTTTTCAAGCATACATATTTCATGTTAATACATTTTAAGCTTCAGTGCAAAAATATACAGTTAGTATAAGGAGCAGTTGCCTAGCAGGCAAACCTTTGACTCTATTCATCTTCATTCATGACTTGCCTTGAGTTAATTCACATGTAATGATCGCATTGTAGCGGTAAGCTGCATGTGTATTGTGTGTTCTGATCTGGAAGGTAACAGAGGCCAGTTTTTGTATCAGCCAGAATAAAGAGAATGAGGGTCTGGGTGATGTTTAGACTTTGTAATTCTGTGATGTGATTTTTTTATATTCATAGTGGGTGAACACTGCAAAATTGATTGCGCTCCTGCTGTTCATCTTAACCGCAGGCCTACATAAAACATTATCTCCTGAAGACAAAATTCATTTTAGCTTTTACACTTTGTTGCATTATTTGGATGCAGACATTATCTGTGTCACCGGCTTACCCTGAGCGGTGTCATGCTGTAGCTCTTCAGTTTGAACGAAAACCGATCAACCTCTCAAATCTGCTTGAAGTGCTTGAGCTACCAGTGTGGATGTGCCCCAAGCTAACAACACAGCAAAAGAAAATCTTTTCCCTGTTTATGTAATTAGCACATCTTTAAATCTACTAATTGAATTTTGCTGATGTTCATACATAATGCTTTGCGATGCACACGGGTCATGGGTCAAACACAAGCCAAACAACTGTGTGCTGCCAAAGCAAAGGCCACATATGGGCAACACCACATGCTACATGTACACTGGATATAACTCTCTGAGTAGAATCATCTGTTCAAGGACCATATAAGGACCATATAAGGAATTTCTGTACCCCTGATAACCAGTCAACCAGTTATGTTGTACTGTAGCAGTGTAATACATAAATTCATGACGCAACAGTGCAAGAGCTTCATGTTCCCATCAAGCATCAGAATGGTACCAGATGGGCTTGTTTAAATATTTCAGAAACCGATTATCCCTTGAAATTTTTCTCTCCGATTTCACACAACACTAGGTGTTATGAGAATTGGTGTAAAAGAATCCAGTTCTGCTAGCATCAACACCTTGTTAATGAGGATTATGGCTGAACAGAGCTTACAAGAAGCCTATATGAACTCAAATCGCTATTCTTGTAAACGAGGCTGAGCAGAAAAGCATCTCAGACTGAATGGACACATCAAAACTATAGTAGGATGGGCTACAGCACCAGAATACCATATTTGGTTTTACAGAAATCTGAGACTATATTAGGAACAGGCTCACCCAATCTGTGCTGTTTTTTGTTGTGGTGGATTTTGGGGGTCCAAATGTGGTTTTAGCAACATGAATCCATAAAAATAAAAACACTCAAGTGAGGATGGGTCCTGGAGTCTGGTTCTTCTTAAGGTTTCTCACTCATGTAATTCTTCTTCACTACTGTATCACCTCGGGCATAAAATTATGACATTATAACATTATGAGCGGTGAAGTGAATAACACTGATCATCTCTTTATCATGGCACCTGTTAGGATGTATTAGGCAGCAAGTCAAAATTGTGTCCTCAAAGTTGATGTGTTAGAAGCAGAAAAAATGGGTGAGCGTAAGGATTTGAGCGAGTATGTCAAGAGCCAAATTGTGACAGCTAGACGACTGGGTCAGAGCATCTCCAAAACTGCAGCTCTTGTGGGATGTTTCATGTCTGCAGTGGTCAGTATCTATCCAAAGGGCTTCAAGGAAGGAACAGTCGTACAAGCCAAGGCTTGCCAAGGATTACTGACTCACGTGGGGAGTGAAAGCTGGTCGGTGTGGTCCGATCCAATAGCTGAGCTCCTGTAGCTTAAATTGCTGAAAAAGTAAATGCTGTTAATGCTCAAAGGGTCAGAACTGTTTTGGCAGCAAAAGGGGGACCAACAAAATATTAGGCAGGTGGTCATAATGTTATGCCTGATTGGTATATGTTCATAGTCAATTTTTCTGTGAAGCTGCTTTATGACAACGTCCAGTGTTAAAAAGTCTAAACAAATTAAACATAATTGAATTTAATTGAACAGATCATAACAGTATTGTCTGTGGTGGTGTCATATTGATAATGTATTCATGGCCCACCTTGTTTGCTCACCACACACATTATATAAATGCCACCCTTTCCCCACATTAATGCACTTTGCCACAAAGCACAAGTCGTTCAAAACCGGTTTCCATAAACATGACATTGAGTTCACAAGCACCAGGTTTATATCTAATACTTTTGGGATGTGCTATACCAAGAAATCCGAAGAATTGGAGCTATTGTAAGAGCAAAGTATAGTCCTTCCCAGCATTTCTATTGCATTCCTTAAAAAAAAAATCCTGTGGCTGTATAACAGTGATTCAACAGAAGAGTGCAGTCATAAAAAAAAAAGAATAAGGACAAAGAGAAATAATAAAGGACAAGCAGCTCCTGCTAGGGGTAATTACAAGTCAAAAGCACTTGACTGTTGATCAAATGCATGCTGGAGAAATATACGGTTACTGCTGCAGGATACATTGAATATATCTTTCTTTCTGTACCACTTTATATTTGTTAAGACAGGTTGCATTGTGGAAGACAGCAAAATGCTTCTGGAGAATTGTAGGGTAATAGCACCGATTCATATCCTTTTTTGACAAAAATACTCTATAAAGAATCTCTTGCCTGAAACATACATTTAACATGTTCTTATTAAAATATATGTCATATTTGTTAATAGTGCTAATTAGTTGGTTGGTCCTGTATTTTAAGTTATTCCTTTGAAAGGTTAGGGGCCGTGTAATGTCAGGGGGATATTAGTAGGCGTTTGATTTGGAGGGAGTGCAGTCAGGTTTTGTGACAACAATCTTTAATGTCACAGTCAAGAGAAATCCAGTGTGAAAGAAGTAGAGGTGGCTAATTTTGGAATCAGCAGAGACTTCTCAGAGAGTCTCAGTGACATATGCATGTATGTATGCATATGCTGTAAATATACTGTATATAAGAATACCAGTATACTTATATACAGGAATAGACCAGATTTTCAGTGAATTTTAAACAAAAAATATTAAGTCATAAATCACCCAATTGTTTGGCAGTCAACAAAAGGACAAAACCAGTTTCTTTTTCCATATTACTGCTTATATTAATGAAACAGACCACTCCATTATGTTTCATTCATTGCTTATTTACATTATCACTTGCAGCATAGCAAGTGATAGCATGCAATATTTGACTCCTATTTTAAAAGTATTGAGAAAGAACACATTTACTGGTCTTTTTCTCAGCACAGGGTTAAGATGTATTGAATTTTTGGCCTGTTGTGATGCCTATACGCTACAAATGACGTGAATTGAGATTAGAATGAAAAATGCTGGAGTATGGAGTGCTCGATAGCATTCATTTGGTGAAGCCTTGCATTCAGCCGATCATTTCATTTCATATCATTCACACCGCATGCTAAAGTTCTCGTATGCTTGCTTTGATTCCTTTCATTCGATCTCTTATAGGATGCTCCGAATAGCTGCTTTTCATCTGCAGCAGAACAACTAAAGCATGTCTTTTTCAAATTTAATTTCTTCTCATGCTGGGAAAATTAAAAAGCACCACCGCTGATTAATGCTAGAATCTTTTGAAATGGATGCACTTATGACCCTGCTGTGTGACCTCCAAAGTAAATGGAGTTGCTGGAACAACGACAGTGAGAATGCATAATGTCAGCTTGTGGTTGGTGGAGGAAAAGGAAACAGATGTGTATATACCATGCTTCATCACTATTCTATGTGATTAACACAGCTGCTGGCTAAACACTAAAACATGTTCTTCCAAGTGGATTCAGTAGCAAAAGATTGTTATAAAATTTCTAATAGATTAAAAGATATAAAAGATTTTGAGAAATCATTCAAAATAAAAAATGCAAGGAAATAAAACATAAAACAATAAGTTGATTATTTTCCAAAAAATGACCATCTTCTGATGTATTTTATTCTTTTAATTCCACATTATACATTTTATCTATGTATAGTTTCATTAAAAAACTTTCTTTCGGCTTCTCCCAGTAGGGGATCATCCGTATTTGTGATCCGCATGTTCGATTTGGCACATGTTTTTACGCTGTATGCCCTTCCTAACGCAACCCTCCCCATTTATCCGGCTTGGGACCGGCACTAAGAGTGCACTGGCTTGTGCAACCAGTTTTATTTAATGTTGTGAAACATTCTTTAGAAAAGCTCGATCCCGTTATCACTTATATATTACAGAAGCCAAATATGAGGCTTGTTATGTTACTGGGAAACCAGAAACCAAAGTGTCCTCTGTCCGAAGACTGTACTGTTGTGAAAAACAAATTGCAGACATTGCGGACTCCATTCTTAAATTC
Source organism: Silurus meridionalis (assembly GCF_014805685.1). Taxonomy (NCBI): domain Eukaryota; kingdom Metazoa; phylum Chordata; class Actinopteri; order Siluriformes; family Siluridae; genus Silurus; species Silurus meridionalis. The sequence continues at coordinate 23,121,846 of NC_060900.1, forward strand.
TTAGTTACCATTTATTTAACAGAAAGCATAACAGCTGTTATATTTGTTTAGTAACAGTAACATTATTGTTACTTTTATCGTGTGGTTTGCCCAACCTACATGTCTTTGTGGGGGACATGTGTGTGTCCAAATACCAGACAGACCAAGCTGCTACTTTTGGGCCCCTGAACAAGGCCCTTATTTCAACTCATCGTAACCACATAGCTGGTCAGTTTTATGTATAAAATAAATGTAAGCTGCTCTGCAAAAGAGCATCTGCCATATGAGTATGAATGATTTAGAAATAATAAGCAATCAGAATGAGCACATTCATATAAACCCGTGATTTGTAGATGCACTACACTCAAAGCTGCTGTTACAGAACATACATTTACCTTAAAAACCCATCAGATTTGAGATTTGTGAAGCACTAGGGTCTGAAATATATTAATAAATATAGACTGAATTCTCCAGGTCACAATATGCTCTTGGACGGTGGAGACAATGCGGTAAAATCATGTGGCACTTAAAGAGCCAGCTCTTTGAGAGGAAATATGAAAATTCAGCTTCAGTGAAGGACTGAATTTTACATTGCTCTTTTCATTGAACTGTGAAGTGCTGCTGAAGTGTTTTGCTACGCAGTCATTCACAGTCCCCTCCTTTTTTCTCCAAAAAAGACTTCTATTGCAGCAATTAATGAATCATTTTGGACAAGCCTTTGTTCCCTGCTGTTAAGACCACAATTCACTTTCTACACAAAGTGGAAAGTGACAAAGTATGACAACACTGTTTGGGTTTTTGCAACATATACATCTTGAGGAATACTCATTAAAAAGTCAGTGTTTATGAAAGAACTAGTTGTCTTTCTCAGCATGACACTGTCGAGCAGGCTTTTTTTCAACACTATGTCTTCGCACTAAGATTTACACACATTAGCTAATTGCTAGCTATTTTACTAATTTCAGTCATTTTTCAGCCAGTTATCAAGTGATTCAAAAAGACGCAGTAACAACCAAATGGTTTTGTCATTTGTCATGTGTTTGCACTATATAAAGCAGCTCTTTATGTCCAAGTTTCAGTAGAAAATTAATCATAGATAATAGTAACAGTACATTTTTTCATTGATAAATTAATAGCAGTCTGAGATGATCAAACATCACATATAAAGCAGCTGTTGCTTATATATATATATATATATATATATATATATATATATATATATATATATATAAAAGTAGGATGATTTCTTCTTCTCTCTGGTCATGTCTGACCTGAAATACAAAAAGACAGGTCTAAGTAAACTGACTGTCATAAGCCACAAGTGAGAACCATTGCATGTTACCTGCTGGTTCGATCACCTACTCTTTTCCCACAGCTGATGCTTGACCATTTCACTGCTGCCACATTATTTAAACTTCATTAGCAGGCCGTGCATTTCACACAGGCTTTTAGTAGTGTCCTATAGAGTCAATGGTGACATTAATCCAGCATTTAATACTATCATTATGACACCAAATCTATAAAAACTATTAATATTGTATAAAATGCAGTATAACAGAGTGCTGCATCACATACATGTATCTGCAGTGAGAACGAAAGCAAAGCACTAAAGCAAGAAACTCAAATAACACAATTCAACAAGTCTTCTTTCACTGCAGCCACAGCTACACCACCCACTGTTCAGCTTTTCTTGAAAAACCCGTCTTGTAAATGACCTTTGTAAGTGTATCTGCAACCAAATCTATTTATTTTCCTCTGTCGGCTATTGTAGAATGAAAAAAAGAAACAGCGATTATATCCACACAAATATATTTGAGCTTGTGGAGTTTGCTACAGATGCGATTTGTGAGCTTTGACTAGTGCGCTGGCTGACCATCCAATCAAAGGACAATCTTCTAGAGAGCATCGAAGTGGCCAGATCACAATCTGATTGGTTAAAGCAAAGGATTTATGCAACATACTATAGAGTTTATGCTTCCTTTGACCCTGGCAACATGACATGTGACCGCTGAAATGTGATTGGATAGAAACTCAAACTTACACTCGGATGTGCTGCTCCTTGCTACTTGCCACTATAAAATGTCCTGTGACGTGCATGTTCAAGACAAACTCTAAGCACTAATATTAAGTGATTTAATAAACATATTCATATTTGAACCCTTTCTGTATCCAAACCAACTACTAACACAGAAAATCTGAATGTTTTCACTTTTTCTGTATAAACAGGTGATTGGATTTAAAGTGTTTATATGTCTACTTGACATTCACAAGTTGGCTGAATGTACAGTATATATACAGCTGACAAACTGTTGCTATACAGTTTGGAGTCACACAATAAGGTATTATTAGAATTTCCGTTCAGTAGAACTAACACTCTTAAACCTGTTGTAGCATAAAGCTATTGTGCATGAGGAAAGTGCTATGTAATATATAATGCCAAGGTTGGAGTGAAGACCTTAAGTGTTTTTTTCACACAAAATATGGCCATGAAGACATTTTTGTCCGACATCAGTGTTTGAACTCACTAATGCTCTTGTGGATGATCCAGCATCTATTGCAAATCCTTCTCAGATAAGTGGAAACTTAGAAAAATTGAGCTCAATCCCATAGTTTTGGAAAGGGAAGCTCAACAAGCACATCTGTCAGTAATGGTCAGGGGCCCATGTGTACAGTATATGGCTACGTCCTGTAAGTTAATCCAACAGCGTCATTACAGCTTAACATTAACCTACGTGAATGGTTGTTCCAACAGGCGTCGGCATTCAAAAAAACTGCTTTTCTTAACTGTTTTGACAGTTCAGAAAATGACCCGAGGTTGTCCATGTACTTCTAGGTTTATAAGAGTCACATAATAATCATCAGTAATGAAAATTGTTAAACATAAGGTACACAGAGCCGTGGTTAAGAGAGGAGATATGATGACTGAGATACAATGAAAGATTACAATCATTTCTGTGAGAACTGGATGAGGTCAAGTGCACATTTTATTTGAGTACCCATGAAAATTATAGCACAAATGCTTATATTGATGGTAAAAGAATGTCTTAGCGTGGTTAGTTATTCACGTGACCATGTCTTAGATTTAACAGCTAGTTATATATTTTGTTTCTAGACACACAGAAGAACATCCATTGGAAATCTTTGTACAAACTCCAATTCCAAAAATGTTGGAACACTGTGTAAAATGAAAGTAAAAACAAAATGCAACGATCAGCAAAACTAGTAAAACAATAGTAAAATCCATTTTATGGATTAAGATCATTTTGAACTCAATGGCTGGAACAGGTCTCAAAAAAGTGTTTTAAGGTCAGTAAGATGATTGTGAAATCTGTGAATGACTGTGTCTACAAATTGTGGACAATTTCATAATAATGTTCTTCAACATTAAATCTTTATCCTGCAAAGAAGAAGGCATGCATGGCCATGATCCAGAATTTCTGCCATCCTCTCTGGGCCAAAGTGTACTTGAAGTGTGCTGAGGCAAATTGGAAAACTTTTCTGTGGTCAGATGAATCGAAAAAAACATTTTTTTCAAAAACCATGGACACTATGTCCTCCAGACTAAAGAGGAGAGGGACTATCTGGCTTGTTATAAGCACTCAATACAAAAAGCCGCATGGTGGCTGTGCATGTTCGACTCTGATGGTATGGAATTGCATTAGTGTCTGTGGAATGGGAAGCTTGCACATTTTGAAAGGTTCCATCAATGCTAAATTGTATATACAAGTTTTAGAGCAACAAATGTTGCCATCCAGAAAACAGCTTTTTTAGGGAATGCCTTGCATATTTAAGCAAGACAATCCTAACTGCATACTGCATCTAATACAATAGCATGATTTGTAGTAGAAGAGTCTGGGTGCTCAACTGGCCTACAGTCTAGACCTTTCATTATTTAAAAACATTTGGTGCATTAAAATTGAAATAAAAAACACAACAAAGGACACCCAGAACTGTTGAACAGCGTGAATCCTGTATTAGACAGATATAGGACAACATACTTCTCCCAAAACTTCAGCAACTGGTCTCCTCAGTTCCCAGATGTATACATACAGAAGACGTGATGCTACGCAGTGGTAAACATGGCCCTGTCCCAACCTTTTGGACACTTGTTGCAACCATCCAATTTCAAAATTACCTTAATTTTTTTTTTAATGGTATTTAAAAAAAAAAAGTTTAAACATTTGATTGTTGATCTGTTTTTAGTTTTATTGTGAATAGAGATTAAGATTAGCAAATCATTGCATTCTGGCTTTATTTACATTTAACACAGTGTCCCAACTTTGGAATTGCGGTTGTATTTCCATGTAATACACAATCTAACTATCATGTCACTCTGACCTTCAGGAACTATGTCACTAACCCCTAATATTCGCATGACATGAAAGAAGAGTGAAATGGACCGGAAAGTGTCATAACACATCCAAACATAGAGGTGTAATCTTTTCGACGTCACATCACCAATACCAGTGTTTTTCGAAAGCTGACATGTGTTAGAAAAGGTCTTTATTAAAACTGCACAGTAATAAAAAGCTTGTGTAGGTGTAATTCAACACCTGAGGTTAACAACTATTTTTTCAGCAGTGAACTGAACGTATAAAAAGTAAAAAAAAAAAAGGCAACAAGTCATCAACTCCCAACTTCAGACTCTAAAGTGTTTCGCAATAGAAGTTCCAGCTCTCTAATGGCTGGATATTTGCTTGTGCTCTGTGCTCAGGCACTGAATCATGCTCAGTTTTCTGCTCGTGGTCAACACTCTAAGCTTGTCAGAAGAAATTTACATAATTAGCCTTCTAGACTATAGGGCTAATGTCCAAACTTAAATAATTTACAGGCCAGTGAATCTACTTTTTTACTCTTTCTGAATGCTGACTCCTCCTACTGTACATGCAAACTGGGCCATAATACAGAACAGTTTAGTACTCAAAATATTTTATGGGAGTAGACACAATGCTGGGGAATGTGCATGTGTGTGTGTGTGTGTGTGTGTGTGTGTGTGTGTGTGTGTGAATGTCCATGCAAGTGTCCTGAAGAACTGGAGGACATTAATGGAGCTGTGACAAGTGCACAAGGGCCCCGAGGCAATCATGCGTCACATCACATCACGGAGGGTGACTGAAACATCACCCTCTGACAAAATCCAGACAGCAAAGAGTCAGAGGACCAGTCTCTCAGAGCTGACATGTCCCTTCACCATTTCCCAGTTTCTCAGAATACAGACATTCCTGTTGTTGTTTTTTTGTCAGGATAGACACACAACCACCCACCCACCCACCCACCCACCCACACACACACACACACACACACACACACACACACACACACACACACACACTACCTTTTGTAACTATTTCAAGAATTTTAAGAATTAGACAAATCCCATACAAATTTATACACATTTTCTAATCAGTGAGAGTTTTTCATAAGATTTTGGTACAGTTCTTTCCCCCATATTTATTTCTTTATATGTATGTATGTATGTATGTATTGTATTGTATGTATGCATGTATTTATTTATTTATCATGTGTAATTTATTTTCTTCTTCTTCTTTCGGCTTTTCCCATTAGGGGTCACCACAGCGGATCATCCGTCTCCATTCTACTCTATCCTCTACATCGGCCTCTTTCAACCCAACTACCTGCATGTCTTTCTACATCCATAAACCTCCTCCTTGGCCTTTCTCTTTTCCTTCCTCTTGGTGGTTCCATCCTTAGCATTCCCCCACCGATATACCCCATGTCCCTCCTCAGCACATGTCCAAACCATCTCAATCTCACCTGTCTCTAAAATGTCCTATCTGCATTGGTCCCTCTAATAAACTTCTTTCTAATCCTGTTCATCCTGCTCACTCCCAATAAAAATTACACCATCTTTAGCTCCGCCTCCTTTCTTTTTGTCAATGTGAGAAGCAACTTCAGCACATCATTTTGGGACATAATTCATGTAATTTCACCTAAATTGTATAAAACATTTTTTCTGATTATTGCAAATGATTATTTTTTTTTTTTATCTGTATCTTTATCCCAGTGCAGTGAGCAATTGTAATAATGATCACATTATTGTAGATCGTCTACGTATTTTCATTGTAGGAGCCATTAGATAGATTTATGTTTGAATATTCTTATTTAAAATTACATTTTTATTAGAATTGATTCTTGGTTGGAATTTTGCAATGTTTTTTGCGTATTTTTTGAGTGTGTGCCCTCTATACATTCATTTCCACTTATGTTTATTTTACTTGTCAACAACGCAATATCACCGGTAACCTCAGTAGTGGTGATACGAGATGAAATATAGGAGCATTCACCACTACATTTAAAATCACATGTAAAAACTTGATCACATGTGGATAAATTTTATCACTGTTAGTCACACTTTAATACCTATATCTCTCTCCCTATTCCCCCCAACCCCCCTCTCTCTCTCTCGATTTTAATCTGCCCTGTAATTTTTCATCATGATACAGCCACTTGAAGGAACGAAGTTTGTTTAAAATGCATTAGACCTGTCACATACAATAGCAGCCAGCAGCACTGTAGATTATCACAATGCTATTATGTTTCAACACCCATAGGTACACTCTGGAAAACTTTCCATATTAGCATTGCTTGGTTTTGCAATGTCATTCAGAGTGATGTAAGAAAATATGCGTAAGCATTTATGCACCTGGCATCGCTACTTTTCCCAGTATCAGGTTTGATGAGTACACCTTGCTTGACTGTGGCTGCAGCAAAAATGTCACTTTTAATTTTTCCTCTAGTTATTAATTCTGCTCGAATGTCTCAGGATGACAAATTGGTGATACCTGCCAAGTGCAGTCGCAAATTCTTAAAGTTCAAACACAAGTTTTAAATGTGAGTTGTAATGGGCCACATAATGATTATCCAGGTGTGCACTCAGATGAAGGAATTTCTACATCTAATTTATACCACATATGCATATTCCTATAAGATTTGGGACAGTCCATTGCTTAATCCTGATCCTGATGGCTATATGTGGTTTGGCCATCATGTGTTTATTTATAATACATATTAAGCTCTTAGCTTTAGCAAGATATTTGTGTCCAACATATGTACATTTGGTAAACTCTAAACAGGATTTACGGTGTAAACACCTTCTTTAATCTATGCTATAGCTGTCTATATGACTAATACCTTTGTTATTCACTTTTCTGACATTTAGTAGATGGCCTCCTCTAGCCAGAGTCAAAGCTATGATATTTTTTTTATCAATGAATTCAGTAATGATTCATAAAATGTTTAAAGCTTATACGATATCATCCGTAAGTTGTTTTTGTTCCTACTTGTTTGATGGGCAGAGGTGCAAAAATTAGGTATGCAGTGCATTCAGTGCATGGGGGCACAATTGCATGTAGTGTATTCTTTCTTGTATTTACCTCTCCTTCTTGGGAGGGGGATGCAGAGAAGAGGGAGCACCAACTATGATATTGCATACCCTCCAGTCAATTTGCAATTGCACCCATGTTGATAAGGTATATTTTGTAATAAAGTATGGTACCTTGCAGGAACATATGCATTTATAAGGTCATGTGACACTTCTTTACTAATTATGAGACTTCAATAGGAAAAGAGGGTAGCAGAACTAATTTAGGAGCTTAACTTGATTAGGGGTGAATACTTCTGCATCTCAGCTGACATTGACCTTATTAATTAATAAACCTTTTTGAAACTTTATTTAGTAGACTTAATATTATTGAGGTTTTGTGCAGCTTTATTACAATCCAAAGTGTGGAAAATTCAAGGGAGGGAAATAATTATGCAAACCATGTATTAGGACCTCTGTGTAATGTCTGACTGTCAGATAAGATCTAGAATTGGTCCAAGGCCCATCCCTTCTCAGGGATCCCATCTCAGGACTATACACTCTCTTTGAGACACAGGTGCAACTGAGTGATATCCTCTAAAGCTGGAAAGAGCTGCTTAAAATCAGCCTAATCTATGAGGATGGAATTGCTTTAAGCTAAAATATACCCAATCCCTGTTTTGCATTTTTACCAGAAACTTAATACATTAATCTTTTTGTAAGCAAAGTCGGAGAGAAGAAGACGTTGCAATTTTTTTCTTGTCAGCTACACAAAAAGAATGGTGGGAGGCCTGACAGATACACACGTTAGCGTTTACCGGTGATTTATTCCCTGTGCTACCTGATGACAGCAGCAGTCCTTTTTTTTTTCTTTTTTATTCTCAGGTTTTCTTAGATAATTGAACTAAAAGACCAATCAGAAGCTTCCTGCTGAATCCCTCTTAACACTCCCGGTCCCTCAGGGTGACCCCTCCTTTCAGATCTAAAGGAAAATGACAGCCACTCGTTTCCTGTCTCCATAAATACTCTCTCCATCACTCTTGACTCCCACTCCCTCCGAATCACCCTCAGATGTGGATTTTATTTGCTCTATGACATAGAGAATGGAAATGTCTCTGAAGAGTGAAGAGTGACAGAAGATGAGCTACTTGGTGAGAATGGCAAGCCAATAAAACTTCAAGAGCTGACGATTAATGTTGTTAAAGTAAGTGAAAACCTGAGCAGTCTGGCCATGATATACACACTGATTCAGTGCAGTTATATAGAATTACCATGAGGTTTTGTGCAGGTTTTATTTCAGCTTACCTGCCTGAGGTAGAGCTCATCGTGATGCTACCGCCATCATGCTTCACTGTAAGGATTGTCTTCTCAAGTGAGTGTTGGGGTTATCCTGAATTTTACACAAGCTCAAATTTCATGTAAAAAATGCTTGATTGATTAAATTTAACACAGTGTATACCGTGCACATCTGATTATTATTGTGTGTTGAAATAATACATCAGCCTATAGTTGGAATTGAGCAGCCTAAAGCTAGAGTGATTCATCTAGCTGATGTGTCATACTAATCCATTCCCTCACATGATAAAAAAACATTTCACCACCTTGTGTTACTCACCACAGCTGGATTATTCTGATGTAGTCCACATTAATGACCATTGACAGGCTGCATGGAACATGTGGTAGGTGAGGTAATTGTAATATAAAAACATCCCACATTTTGTGCAGTTGTCAGGATCAAGTGATTCACCTGCAGTGTGAGTAGGCATGAATAAATTGCAGAGGAGCGACAAAACGAATATCAGTTAGAAGCAGCTATAATACATCATGACCTCAATGTTGATGTTTGGCTAATGGTTAGTTTCCATTTTTTCTGGTCCACCATCATTCATTCACTTTTGTGAGGACATGGATTTTAAAGATAGGAGGTGTAATTACAGTGGTTATATCTGAACAAAGAAAACATATTAAATTGTTGACACATAAAGAAAACATCTACTTTTTGTGTCTTTTCTAAAAAAAAAACCCCAAAAAACAGTGGCATTTCATGAATTACAAAGTCATGCTCTTTTGGGACACTTTCTTTCACTAAACCAAGACCTTTGCTGTACCACAATATTACTCTGACTGACTCATGGCTTATAGAATTTTAATACTGGCCCTCCTCTGAAACAACATTCTCATATTATTCTGCAAAAATTGTCAGCTTTGACCAACAATTCTGGCACATTCTACATTTGCCACTGGTTTGCTTCTTGACAGCCTGTCAGAGAAGACACCAACAATATGATTGAAAGTGAGAAGGTGGAGGATTGAGTGCTTGAGTTGCCCAGAAAAGCAGGAAATGGTAATTGGATGAATTATTAGGCATTGAAATGTGTAGGTAATGTAGTGAAGTATGGCTTGAGAAAAGGCATCTTGGAAGAAGACAGTGACCAGATGGAACGTGAGAAAATTCTGTGGAATAAAACAAGCATAGAAACATGTTATATCTCTAGAGGATTTAGAACCATGCTCACCCATCAGGTTTCTTCAAATCCAGGGATGCAAAAATAGGGGGGAAATTAAGAATAAGCTGACTGCCATAGGCATCACTATGAAAAGCCATAGTGTCCAAAGTCATTCATCATTTCTGGTAAAACTATTTTGTTGAAGTAATAGAAATTAGAAACAGCTCCATGCCATTCGCAGTGTAATACTGCATGCATACACTGTCAATTGGAAAGAAAAAAATGACACCTTTAGTCCTTTAGTGATATATAATTTCAGTGTTATATCAAATTAAAGACCTGAGAATATGAGTTGACTAAATATGAATCCACGAATAAAACTGGAATCATTAAAATATCTGACTTGTTCACCTTTCCATGACTCAGCTGCCTTCCTTGCTGAGAGCAAAGCAGCAGCAGAAGCAGCTGGAAGGATAGTTCCTGAGATACACACAGAGAATGCACTTCAACACTGTTCTGAGGTCAGAGACATGCTGATAAGATGTGTAAATTAAAAGGCATCACACAGCACACTACAATAAGGGTCATCAAGCCTAGATGAGATGTGGCTGCAGTCCTGCACATTTGCCTGCTCAGTCCACTCAGCAGTCAATTATAAGACTTGAATGAAGTTCTCTGTGCTGTTCTAGTTTTAAGAATTTCAAAAGAAAATGCAATAGTTCAAGTTGGAAATTTTGATACTGGATGGTATATTGATACAAAGGTTTGTATACACCTTATCATTGTACCCCAAACAGTTGAAAGTCACAAAGTTGGAAACATATTGTACAGGATCTCTTTGTAAGCTGTAGCTTTCCAGTTTTTTTTCACTGATACTTAGATGAGTATGCTTTCCAATCTCATGCGCTCAAATATGTGAGTCTACAGGGATTTAAATATCTCTAAACACATGGCTGAGCCAATATACATAAATAAACGAGGTCAAAATAAAACTCATCTCTAACCGTGTCACATATAAGGTTCAGGATGCATTAACATTTAGAAAAGCATATTAGCTTTGCAATATACTACAGCATAATTGGAATCAAAATTTAATAATTTTCAAAAGTGCCTAGAGAACTCTGAGTCAGTGCTGTGGATCAGATGACTCATCTCTCATGACTGAGTTTTAATAAGAGCTGCTTATTTTCAGCAAAGAGGCCAAAGACCCTCTCAGATGCACTTTACAACTTTCAAACATGTATACTCTTCTTTAATGCATAAGCGGAAAAGTAACATATTATGTGTGAAATGGCCATATTGCAAAAGCTGTAAGAATGGGTCTTTTTGCTGCTTGATTGTATGAAGTAGACACATGTAAGTCACTCTGGATGAGGGTGTCTGCCAAATGCAAATAGATGTTATGTCAGTTGTTCTAAAGGTCCAGTGTAGCCATTATGTAGCACTTACATGCAAAATCCTATATGAGCAACTTGGCTATTCATTGTGATCTTCAGTGGCATCGAGATTTGCAAGTCCCACAAATCCATAACATACAAAACATTGTATTTGCAGTGGTAAAGACCCACCGTGAAACATCAAACCGTCCAGACGTTGATTATTTTTCCACCAATTGTGTTTTCCTCCTTATTTGTATGATAATTAGCAATATACGTCAATTAGCTTTTGACAAAAGAGCTCCTAATGATCCCAATCAAGAATTACATAGGTTAAATGTACTCTACTACCGCTATTCCAAAGCGAAATCATCTTCTTATTCTCCTTACACTTGTGAAATGGGTCCAGCTGATGGCATGAGCTTTGTCATTACATGCCAAAATATGAGAACGCTCATAGCACTCACAGATCACCACCAATATCTGAGGGGAAAATGTAACTGTCAGACCCATTCCATTAATGTACTATTATCATCTTTAATAAATGATTTCATCTCTCTGCCAGTGACTGCTAGCTAAAGCCCTGGATTCTACTTACAGAGAGTTAATCTGTCATAATCGTATTTAAGAAAAAAGAGCGCATTGCCTTTGATAAGCGAATGACAATAATTCATATTCGTTTATTTTTCAGGTTAGTATAATGAATGTTAGTGTTTCATACAAAATATTGGCTTCAAGGTAAAATGACTGGAATTATGATTAAATACTGTAGGACTACAATTGTTGTATTAGGAAAATTTTGTTTTGTTTATTTTGACATTTAAGCAATTGATTCCTTTTCGATTGTTTTTTTTTCTTTTAGGATGTTTTAGTGTGAAAGCACACTAAACACTTGACATATAGTGTGTATATATATATATATATACAGTGAGGAAAATAAGTATTTGAACACCCTGCTATTTTGCAAGTTCTCCCACTTAGAAATCATGGAGGGGTCTGAAATTGTCATTGTAGGTTCATGTCCACTGTGAGAGACATAATCTAAAAAAAAAATCCAGAAATCACAATGTATAATTTTTTAACTATTTATTTGCATGATACAGCTGCAAATTAGTATTTGAACACCTGAGAAAGTCAATGTTAATATTTGGTAAAGTAGCCTTTGTTTGCAATTACAGAGGTCAAACGTTTCCTGTAGTTTTTCACCAGGTTTGCACACACTGCAGGAGGGATTTTGGCCCACTCCTCCACACAGATCTTTTCTAGATCAGTCAGGTTTCTGGCCTGTCGCTGAGAAACACGGAGTTTGAGCTCCCTCCAAAGATTCTCTATTGGGTTTAGGTCTGGAGACTGGCTAGGCCATGCCAGAACCTTGATATGCTTCTTACAGAGCCACTCCTTGGTTATCCTGGCTGTGTGCTTTGGGTCATTGTCATGTTGGAAGACCCAGCCTCGACCCAACTTCAGTGCTCTAACTGAGGGAAGGAGGTTGTTCCCCAAAATCTCACAATACATGGCCCCGTGCAGAAAAACACCCCCAAAGCATGATGCTACCACCCCCATGCTTCACAGTAGGGATGGTGTTCTTGGGATGGTACTCATCATTCTTCTTCCTCCAAACACGTGGAATTATGACCCAAAAGTTCTATTTTGGTCTCATCTGACCACATGACTTTCTCCCATGACTCCTCTGGATCATCCAAACGGTCATTAGCAAACTTAAGACGTGCCTGGACATGTGCTGGTTTAAGCAGGGGAACCTTCCGTGCCATGCATGATTTTAAACCATGACATCTTAGTGTATTACCAACAGTAACCTTGGAAACGGTGGTCCCAGCTCTTTTCAGGTCATTGACCAGCTCCTTCCGTGTAGTTCTGGGCTGATTTCTTACCTTCCTTAGGATCATTAAGACCCCACGAGGTAAGATCTTGCATGGAGCCCCAGTCCGAGGGAGATTGACAGTCATGTTTAGCTTCTTCCATTTTCTAATGATTGCTCCAACAGTGGACCTTTTTTCACCAAGCTGTTTGGCAATTTCCCCGTAGCCCTTTCCAGCCTTGTGGAGGTGTACAATTTTGTCTCTAGTGTCTTTGGACAGCTCTTTGGTCTTGGCCATGTTAGTAGTTGGATTCTTACTGATTGTATGGGGTGGACAGGTGTCTTTATGCAGCTAACGACCTCAAACAGGTGCATCTAATTTAGGATAATAAATGTAGTGGAGGTGGACATTTTAAAGGCAGACTAACAGGTCTTTGAGGTTTAAAATTCTAGCTGATAGACAGGTGTTCAAATACTTATTTGCAGCTGTATCATACAAATAAATAGTTTAAAAATCATATATTGTGATTTCTGGATTTTTTTTTTTAGATTATGTCTCTCACAGTGGACATGCACCTACGATGACAATTTCAGACCCCTCCATGATTTCCATGAAGTGGGAGAACTTGCAAAATAGCAGGGTGTTCAAATACTTATTTTCCTTACTGTATATATATATATATATATATATATATATATATATATATATATATATATATATATATATATATATATATATATATAAAATTTTATTTGATTTGATTATATATCACAAATTAAATGTGCAGCTTGTATAGCAGTACAGATTTACTGTCCTCTAAAAATTACTCAACATACACAACAAAATTAAGTACACCCTACGTAAACATTTAATAACTGTGTCCACATGTAATAAAAGTATTTTGTGTGAGCACCATTGTTATGTTGTCCTTAATCCTTCTGCCAAGTTGATCTTTATCTTTATCTGTCTCATCAGACCACAGGACGTGGTTTCTGTAATTCATGCTCTTGGGCAGGTCATCTTCAGCAAACTGTTTGCAGGTTTTTCTTTTAAACCAGCTTCAATGTGCAGCATATGGTTTGAGCACTGACAAGCGGAAGTTTCGCTTCTGCAACCTCTAAACCAATGCTGCAGCACTCAGGCGTCTGTTTTTTAAAGCCAGTTTCTGCACCTGACACACAACACCAGGACTTTGAGGCCTGATTCGAGAAATCCTCTGTATGACCCTGGCAACTGTATTGTAACTCAGGGTCTTACCAATATTTTTTATAGCCGTGCCCATCTTTATGAAGAGCAACAATTCTAATTCTCAAATCCTCAAAGAGTTCTTTGCCATGAGGTGCCATGTTGAACATCCAGTGGTCAGTATCAGAGAATTGTTCTCAAAACACCACATTTTAACTGCTTTAATACAAGATACACGAATGTATCCTGTCAAGCAGACAAAAACATGAACATGATATATAGGACATGTGGCTTTGCATAGTTAAATGACGTACACTTGTTATCACTTAGGGTTTACTTCATTTTGTTGACATGTTGAGTTTTTTTCAGAGGGTTGTACTGCTATACAAGCTGCAGATCGACTGCTCTAAAATATATATTAAAGTTTCATTTCTATTGTATTGTCCCTTGAGAAGATACACTAAAATGGTTGCTGAAATGTGAAGGGTGTACTTACTTTGGTGAGATACTGTGTATATGCCAGCCTATAATTATAAATGTTGAGGTTTATTACACATACAAAATAGTCTCATATTTGAGAAGCTTTGCACAGCCAAAGCCATATAAAATATGACATTTCTGACAATTCATCAGGTTTTACATACATGTTTGTGCATGTAACATAAATAATAAATCTACAGTAGAATAATAGATTTTATAAACCTGAATTACTATACAAAATATGAAAGTCCATCCAGTATGAAATGACTGATGGGTTAATCAGCATGGGATTAGACATGAAATCAACATTTTTTGAGAACATTTTAAGAACATATACCAACAAATGGTTTAGAATAAGAATGAATTCTTCAGCATATACGGTATAAACGTAAATGATAAAAAATGAAGTTTGGTTTCACTTTGACCTAAAAAAGCAGGATTTCTAAGATTTAGACCCCAAGTGCTTTATTCTGGGGTCAGTATTCCAGTAATATCTTGACTTGTCCTGCTAGAAGATACCAAAGATCCAAATACATCAAATTCACCAAAACTGAAAGAATATTCAATTTTTTACATTTTTGATTTATCTGATCCCCAATAGCAAACTCTAGACTTCTATAGTTCTGGTTAGAACTATAGAATATAAATAAAACCACCTGCAATGAACGAAATACCCCAAAAATGGTGTTTTATGTTTACAGTATTGTACTGTATTAACATTTTACCTCATTTTATAATTAATAATTATATTTCCTATTAATAAATGTCATTATTTTAACATAAAACTCGATAAAAACAATTCCCTATACGTTTTTTGGTCTATGGTGCTATCCGCAAGAGACCGGGAAAATCAGCCAAACTAATTAGTCACATTTCAAATGCAATTAACCTTGGACGTGACAGTCGAACCGTGTTAAAGCGGAGGAATTGCCGCATATATAAAAACTTGACACAAACTGGATTGGAAAATCTCAGGTTAAATCAATAGTTGATATTCTTTGCAACAAATAATCATTTCACCATGCAATTCAATATCTTAACAACTTAATCACCAGTTCTCTTTGCAGAACGGACAATCCTTGCTGCTCACTTCTCTCTATTAACATTCATTCATTTATACATTTTCTTTAATTCTCTTTTTTTCTTATTGTCATAAAATATAGATTAGATAGACATGATCAGCAACTCTCATGTTTACTTTTCTTGAAAAGTAAGATTTAGGGATTAGGGTTTAAACAGAGATAACTCCAGGTAAAAGATGCAGTGTATTGTGTAGATATTTTTCCTGCCAGCCCTGTCATGTAGTCCCAGGTGTGTGTATATATAGAGGATTTTCAATTGGACTTCCAGCCAACCAGAACCAAATAATATTATAATAAGATAATATATTAAGTTTAATAATGTGATGGGGTAAGAAGGTATTGGAACGAGCTACTGGAATAATTCTCATTACACAATCAGTGTCAAGGCTTTAAGATCAGCAAGCCACACCTTTTCCTCCCTGGCTATACTTATTAATACTGTTAAGAATGAGATTTTAGAACAGGATGTCACAATGCTCAGAAATTAATAAAATCATTTTTATTTAACAATATTATTTAACAATGTTATGCAATTTTATGGCACAAACACAAATAGAATGAAATGGCCACAATACTGTGCTTTACTTTTTCTTCAGTGTCAAAACAAAGCCTAAAAATCCCCAGCAGACCTCAGTTTTACTGGTATAACTGTTTTTTTTTTCTTAGAAGTCTTTGTGATTTTAAAGCTCTGACCGATCCAAGTTAGTTTGTGCTTGTTCTTTTCTTCTGATCTAACTTTGTGAAACTTGAGCAAATGTTATGTATGGGTATGTTTCACAGTAACATTTACTGGACAGACAAAGAACAAAACTGTCAGCAGACCCCTTTTCCACTGACACACTGCTGGTGCTGGTGCTGGAGCGGATGCTGTGTCAGGGACTTTGTAGGAACAGGCAAAATTATGTCAAATAATGGCGTACAAATTGCTGGGATTGTTTAGTGATGTCTGTCAGTAAAAATCATCCAAATGATATTAAAAAGTATATGTACAGTATATTCTCTTATGCTCTGTTGACATGAAGAGAACAGCGGTACTTCAGGTTGAATTCCCATCTCATGGTTCCCTGATGCTGTCTGTGTGGAGTGTCCTAACCATGTGTTTCCACTGTGTCCTCAGCTTTCTTTACACCTTACTTTCCAGGTATTTTGCAGGTCTTCTGTCTCTCATTTGAAATTGTTATATGATAAAGTGTATAAATGTGTGTGTGGTGTCCTGTAGCTGAATGCTAAGCGTGTTCTAAGGGTGCACCCCTATACTCATCTGTATTTGGAACATTCTGTTCAATCTGAATATCACATTTATATTTGTTTATATCTTAGCAGACACATACATGTACTTACACACACTCATTTTGATAATATTTGTCTTCTCGGGGTCTAATTTCAGACAATGTAGATAATATACATAGTTTCTTTTCTTAATATTTATTATTTTCAACATTTTCAAAAGAACATGTATGAAATTATGCAGTAAACATAAGTGGTGAACAACCCAGAATATGTTTTATATTTTCGATTGTCCAAAGAAAGGGAAAGGAAGAAAAGAATTTGAGAATTTAATCAAAACAGAGGGCACATTTTGCATCGACATGTCCTCCCAACTGGTTTGCACTTAGTGAGACCATAGTTTGTTTTTTAACAATGACCCCAAACATACCTCTAGGTTATGCAAGAGCTATTCGTTCAGGGAGAGTGATGGAGTGCTGCATCAGGTGACCTGGCATTCACAATCATCCAATCTAAATCAAGTT
Organism: Silurus meridionalis; assembly: GCF_014805685.1. Lineage (NCBI taxonomy): Eukaryota > Metazoa > Chordata > Actinopteri > Siluriformes > Siluridae > Silurus > Silurus meridionalis. The sequence continues at coordinate 23,139,287 of NC_060900.1, forward strand.
ATGATGGTTTTGAATTAAACTGGACCAGAGAGTAAAGGAAAAGCAGCCAACAAGCACTCAACACCTCTGGGAATTTCTTACGATTGTTTGAAAATTGTACCAGATGATTACCTCATGAGTCTGATGGAAAAAAAGCTATGTGTGTGCCAAGCTGTCATCAAAATAAAAGGTAAAGAATCAAAATATTAAACATGTTCTGGGTTAATCAACACATATTTGTTTACTACATAATTTCATACCTGTTCTTTCATAGTTTGAAAGTTTGGATGTCGTCAGTACTAATATACAATGTTCAAAATTATAAAAAGTAATAAAAAACAATTAAGGAGAAGGTGTACAATCTTTTGACTGATACTGACTCAAAATGAGTTGTAGATGCAGCTGATTTAGCTATTTGTTCAAGTTTGATAAAAAAACAAACAAAAAAACACACACAGCTCCTAAACCAGCACAAACAGAGTGTTGGTGGAAAAAGGCTACAATTTCCCTGATGCATGGAGAAGTGAATGTGCAGATGTTCATTTACAAAGTGAACAAAGTGAAGCTCTGGAGTCGCTAAACTATTTAGAGGCCATTTATTCTATTAAAAAGAGGAGGACGTACCGCAAAGAGTCCACTATGCTCTGTCAGCAACAATAAAGACATTCATAGTACTCCACTCCACAGCAGTGGAGCACACCTTTCAAAATGACTTGGGGGGGTGTTTTTGGATTATTTCCATAGAGGCACCTTCACATTGCTGTTCGATGAAGGAGGACACAGCATCACAACTCTGGTAAAAGTCTCAGTAATTGTGCTCTTTTCCTTTAGAGTGTCGTTGTGAGTGTTAGAGTGAGGAATAGTTGAGACTGGGCTAATCACTCTGAGAATTATAGTCAAAACATTTTTCAGAGAGATCACATCATTGTACATTTTTTCGTCTGTACTTAGTGGCATGTAGTCCACCTCTTTTCCATAAGTAGCATTCTTTTAGTGTCTTTCCTCACTAATTTTCCTCACACGTAGGCCTGATTTTTATCTCTGTGAATTTTAGAGAGTACTGCCAACCCGTCCAAGAGGACCACTCGATGCCGTCGGCGTAGGACGAGTGCTGACCGCGCAGGTACTGTCCATTCAGGTTGGACGTGTGGCAATTGCGGTACCACCAGGCTCCGTGGTAGAAGGAGGCACAGTTGTTCTCCGAGTGATCGTTGTCCTTGTCCTTTGTGGTGAACTTCATGCCGTTGTGTTTGAGCAATGAGTCCCCTAAAGAAATAGAGAATAAATGGAGCCAAAACAAGAGATTATTTTGTGACTCGATAAACTTTTTTTGACATACTTATAAACTGCCACTGACTACACTACATTTTAAATGACAAATCTACTGTGGGAAGAGGAGAATGACTGGAATATCAAAGAATTTACTTCATTTCAAGTAAGTGCACATTGTTCGAGTTTTCAATGCTGTCCCAGTTTGCTAACTGATACATAAGTGCTGTAATTGTTAATGGATAAATCATAGGTTCTTTTTTTTTTCTTCTGAACTCTTTCATGATAGCTAGCAATGTTAATTCACTTTGCAGAGTGTTAAAACTAAAACACTGCCTAAAAAGCAACGCAGTGTAACGTGGCTAGTTAAATGGGTAGATTCCTGTCAATTTTAACTTATACCTGTTTGGACAGGCAACTCGCTATTGGTGTAAAAATATTGCTGTTATAAATGTGAAAGCATAACTGGGCTAACTATATTATTTTTATGCAGTTTCTGAAGAGTTTACTCCCTAATTATTCACCAGGAATTATGCAGCTCATTAGTTCAGCCTCTGCCTCTAAAACTACAATTGATTAGTACTTTTGCACAGTAGCCTCTTTGATCTAAGAGTGGATTAAATGACATTGCATTCACTATAATATACATTCTATTTAATAGATGCATTCATTAATTGAGATTTATTAGAGGTATTGGATTTGCATTTACATTTTATTCATCAAACCTATTTTTTCTTGATGTAAGACAGAATACAAAGCAGGAATATAGATATTGAATAATTCAAGACTGAATTTGATCAATTTTTTAATCATGCTATTTTTTTTATTTATAAAGATCCGTCTCTGTCTCTCATGTTTCTTGAGCTTGGCTTTTTTAGTGCAATTTGATTAATTTTATTGTAAAATGTTTTAATCATTAGGCGCTTGAACTGCTTAGGGCGAGCAGACTTGGAGCTGATGCTCATGAATATGAAGTCTTAAAAGCCACATGTCTAGCTATCTGTAGAGACTCTGCTGACACTCGTGACAACCAACAACCACAGGAAATGTCTTTTTGAGTGAATCTGCAAACAATCTTTGACATTGTATGCAAAATTATCAGTGCAGTACTAATAACTAGTTGCATGTGCAATAACTTTTTAGAACTATTAGCGTAGACTGATTTTTCTGCCATCTGTTCTTCACTGCTGTTACAATTTCCATTTGATGATCCATTTCACTTAACATTACCTTTATATGAATATTTATTTCTATTTAATTTTTTTATTTTTACTTTAAACTTTACTTTGAACTTTTACTGTGAGCGGCTGCAAATCAAATAATTTCTCGATGGAATCAATAAAGTATTCCGATTCTGATTTTTGAACTTCCAGCATGAGAAAGAGTGCTTTAAATTGAAAAGCTAGCATGTGTAATGTGAAATAGAGAGAAAAAAAGATCACATTACTATGTCCCATTACATTCCATTATGAAATTTAATTACTTATAATAACTGAGGCTGATTCAACAGTAAAAAAAAATGTAAAAACATGTCAAAGCTCATCATTTTAATAAAGGGTTTATACCTTGTACTTAATCTGCTAAAATAGTATTTATTAGCTTTAATGTCTTTAAACAATGCAGAAGAAAGGAGAAGAGAGGAGAGAGAAAAACATTATGAGAAGAGATTAGAATGGAAAAAAATAAAAGAGAAGAGAAGAGAAGAGAAGAGAAGAGAAGAGAAGAGAAGAGAAGAGAAGAGAAGAGAAGATTCGTTTGGTTTGTTGGAGCAGTATGATGGACTGCAAGTCTCATAAATGCAATGTTGCAGTGCTAACTGTAATGGAATTCAGCACTGATGACATCAGACTTTACTGCAGCCATATGAATCATACCAGACCTTTTGAAGATATAAAGGAGATATCATATCATAAGGCAGAAATACTTTTATAAATCTCAGGTGGCTTATGGATACATCAGGTTCCTCTTTGCTTTATAGACAGTACCTTGTTTTTATGTCCATAACGTCTCAAAGTGTTGAAACAGAATTGTGGGAAATTGTAATAACCACTACTACAACCTTTGGAATAGTCAATTTCTGGAATTGACAGCAAATTCACATCAAAATACCACAGAGTTATGAAACCTAAATTAAGCCTATTGATCATTTTGGTTTCTTACCAGTAGATTCCTTTTATTATTTGTCATATTTGATGCACGGAGTCAACTGTTTCTGAACATTATTATGTAAGGAATAAAAAACTCAGGGCTGTGCTGTGTTGGAAAATAATCAGTATATATATATATATATATATATATATATATATATATATATATATATATATATATATATTTCACATATCCTTTTTTTTTACCTATTTAAAGTTGCATTCAAATCTGTGGAATGTTTCGAAAAACAGGTGTTTGTTTGTGAAGTTACCAAGAAACTGTTTTAATATTTGTGCCATAAATGAAACTATCTGAGTCAGCACTTGAACAAGGTCACTCAATTCAAGTACCTGGGCTCATTCATCTGCTCCTTTTTCAGACACCCGAGCATGAGACAACACCACATGACTAATCTGGCAAATTATTGGAGTGCTCTATGATCCAAAGATGCTCATCCATCTCAAGGCAAAAGTGTACAAGGCTGCCATCCATATAGTTGCTCGGTCTTGGAAAGAGTGCTGTCCAGCCACCATTAAGCACCAACAAACTATCCATTCCTAGAAATGCTTTGCTGCACACTAATCTCTATCCCACTTTAATCACAAAAATGTCGGCAAAATAACAAAAGCGGCACTGGTCACAGAAAAGATGTGCAAAGTCTGACTGTGATCATACAGCCATGCCCTTCACGGTTGCAAGAAGACAGCCTTATGACAAAGTCCTCAAGAAATCTGGCCTCATGGTCAGCCAAAGAACCACTGGCTCAACAGACTGAAGAAAGATTGCATTGTCATTGATTGAGTCAAGTAGAGTATGGTGTGCAGAATTGCAGTACCTGCATTAACACAAGACTAACTCTAGGAAAAAGAGGAAAAAAAATAGTTGTCCCCTGAGAATCTGTAAAGGGACAGGATTTGGAAAGAAAAACAAATAGCATGTCCTATTGCTTAGGGCAGCTGCAGAAACCTGATTGGCCACACCGAATTACTCATGTACAGGAAGCAATGAAGGTAGAAATGTGATTCTTGGCTGAAAGCCTAAGGGGAAAACAACTGCATTAGACTTTATCTTGCTGTCCACTGGCCTCATCATTTGTCATTTCCCATTTTAGAGGTAGCTGTAAACCACCAAATAACCTGACACAAAATGGTTAAGAAAAAAGACTTGAATACTAGGTGTAGTAAACTGGGAAAACTCACTAAATTGCTGGTATTGGTGTGGCTGAATTTTGGCAAAACAACCAGTAAGTTTTGGGGCAAGCTGACTTTTAGTTTTGGAGTTTAAATGCTATGATCTTACTTACTACAATCATCTTTGATTTAAAAGTGCATAAGGGTGATTTATTTGCAAACAATATGAAACAAAAACCATGAGAATCATTAAATGCATGGCTTGTTGCCATTTCATCAAATTTACATGAGAATTCATAAAGTACTTTTGTCTCTTCAAATGTATATCTAGTTATATTGCAATGTTGGAATCCTGGCATGTAAATGCCTTTGTAACAACATAACACACATACTATATACTCGTATATCACTAGAAATTCTGGCTTCTGATCTAATAGATCTGGTGATGAAATAGTACTTGACATCATTATGTGCTGAAATTAATCGACTATATTACTGTTTTGCAGATGTTGCATTCTGTCTGCCCTTTGGACACTTTCCATAGAATTCTATGCAAAAGTGAACACCGTATACCTTTCACATTAATATGAAACTTTACTTTAGCTTTACTTTATGTTGTGCTACAGAAACCTGAAAGTGTGCTTGTTAATTAGAGCTGTGTAAAGATGCCCCCTTTCCTGACTTATATTTATAAAGTGTTTATTTGTCACCCATAATTAGCAAACTGTCCACCTTTATGGCATGCCATGGACATGTCACACTACCTCATTATCTCTGCTCCTCCCGGTGAGTCCGACCTGGTGAGGAGGCCAGAGGCAAAGGACAGGGACCAGGGACAGATTGATTGCAGAAAACCAATTAACGCTTGACAGAGGACCTGAGGGCAGTGCAGGTAAAGGTTCTCTGCCACACTGAGATAAGCAGCACATATATTTTACTTTTCAGTATTTACAGGATAAGAAGTTTTAAACATATTTGCTGAATTATCATGACAATTCCTACGTCTGGTTTGGGTGTGATCTCCTCACACTCTCGAGTCCAGCAGCTAACTTTACCAAAACTACACTTTTGAACTTTCATGGGCAATACAAAGGAGATACACAATCCAAAACATAATAATGGCATTTATTGTACACGCTGCTCAACTTTTCCTACATTAGCAGATAAATGATTCCAAGATGCCTTGAGCTAAAATTGCATCGATAAACGAGAAAAAGAGGGGAAAGTACTATAGTGCAAACCCACACTGCTGGAGATCCACTCAAATGATTTACTTTGATTGGTAAATACTATCTTATTCTTTAGCACATTTCTTAACCAAAAAAAAAAATTCATCCAAGTACTGTATAGCACACATGAAAGTGTATATAGGCTTATTTAAAGTGTTCATATGCTATTGTGTTTATATACAAGCAATTCTGAATATAATTAAATAGGATATCAGAAGAAATTAGATTGGATTCTGGTTAGATATTATAAATTATACTAGCTAGTATATAATATACTCAAAATATATTGTTTTTTGGTTTAATTAATGATATCAGTCTGCTTTTATATCAACTAACATACTTTTAACTATTATATCAACTTGGCTTTATATTATTTAAAATGATGTCTAAATTCACCTGATTTGATTCATGACAATAAACAGTGCCCAAAGAGAATGGTTTTTCATGTAGTCCTATGATTGGATTATCTCACAAGATAATGCCACATTAAGGAAGTATACTTAGAAGCCCTGATGATCGAAAGTTAAGCCTTTTTTCATAATTTGGTCACAGCAAAGATTGGCCTAAAAATAAAGCCTTGGCAGAAGAACCCTGTCGAGTATGTTCCACATTTCTGTAGTGCAGCATGAGTCTTTACAATACGACTACATAAAGCAATGCAGCTGTAACACACATCTGAAAGGTTCCTCCTTCCCCATAAATCTAAAGGATTCTATCTAAGGATGGATTTTGCCACTCATACTCGCTAAATCTCTCAGGACAAAGATAGAACCTACCAGCGGTTCCTGAGTAGTCCGCTATAGTCAATGGGTAGCCGTCCTCATCCGGGTCGACGGAGAACAATCCTACGCCAAAGGATCCATAGTGCGCGAACGAAGTGCTGTTCTCAAAGTCCTCCAGGTCAATCCTCAACTCATAATTAGCCTGAATGGTCAGTGCATGAATCCGCTTCAGACCTGAAAAACAACAGTAAGTTCAATGACAGAACCTAAATAAAAAAAAGAATTGAATACATTGTATATAAAGGTGTCTGGCTGACAGCGAACATGAACATGAACTGTATTATCTGAGAGCCATCATCATATTTATGTATGATGTAAATATATATATATATATATATATATATATATATATATATATATATATATATATATATATATATATATATATATATATATATATATATATATATATATATATATATATATATATATATATACATATATATATATATATATATATATATATATATATATATATATATATATATATATGTGTGTGTGTTTTGAACATTGTACTTATTTAGCCACAAGGATGTTACAAAATCTTTCACTTCAACCCATGTAAAGCATATTTTCATGGAGCTCACTTTGTGCACAGGGGCATTGTCATGTTAAAACAGGTTTGTGTCTCCTAGTTCAAAGAGAAGGGAAAATGCAATGCTGTTACATCCAAAGACATCCTATACAATTATGATTTTTAAATTCTGTGGTAACCGTTTGAGGAAGAAGCACATATGACTGGAAAAGGCAGGCGTCCTATTACTTTTGACCGTATATTATCATAACATGAACACGTATTAAGACCTTAGGTGCAACACCAGAATGAATAAAAATTCACAAACTGCATGAGAGTAACACATATGGGGTAGAGTTTGAGTAAAACCAAGGCGTATCTCTGAACATGTCTGAATTGATATGTATTGATCTGTCTGACAGCTCACACAATGTAAACACAAAAAAACTGACATTCATAAAAAATCTGGGAAAATGTCATACAAAGCCAATAATAAACCCACAAGTACAATCCATCAATGTATTAGTAGTATTATTCCTATTACACACAGAAGAAAGCATTTTGAGGGCCAGAGCGGTACACATAGCCGGTCAGCTTTTCCTTTAAAAGCTTCATCAAACAGAAGAAACTCATAACTTTAATTTCATGTCTGGTAGCCTCATTAAGTTTAATTTTGCTGCTGGTACACCATATGAAAATAAAGGTTAAAAACGAAGCTGTCACATGAAACTACTTTTGCAAAAAAAATGTGACCATGACAACTAAGACTATTTATTCAACTATGATCAGTACTTTAGATCATTACTTTGTATTTCCTGTTAGTATGATTTCATAGTAATAACTGTGATGTAAGAATGTAATAAAATTTCAGCACATTTGCTTTGTAATACACTGCACATATTTAAACATGGACACTTTATAACTTTCAATCAGGTTTAAATGGCTCATTATAAACTCTCACTTTCATTTCTAATTAGGTAAAAGTTTCTTTCTTTCCCATTTTGTAACCCACAGATGAACTTAATGCTCCCATTCATAGCATTGAGAACGATGCTAAGCTGTTTGCCCGTTTTCAGGAGTAATTGCGTGTTACGTACAAAGCTGGCGCAAACACCTCAGTAGCTTCTCAGAGCTTGAAAGCAACCATTAAGTTCATCTCGGAGTGGAAAAGAGAAAAAGTCCCAAAAACCATACTTACTGAGTCAAAATCTTAACCAATTAAAATCAAATGTTCACAAAGCAGCGAAGGGAAACATTAAGCTAGATGAGGGCTAGATGTACCAAGCTGTTTCCGCCCGTTTTCAGACATAATTAGGCAAATTTTGCATGTTTTGTCGGAAATGAGCAATCTCGAACGGGAATGGGAGACCGAATACATATTTCCGCTCCATGTACCAAACTTTTCACTTTTAGCTAAATTATCCCTCAGCAAGGTTTGTATGTCATTATATCGGCCTTACAAACGCAGGTCCAAAGCAGCACCTTGCTCGGAGCTGTGTGTGTGTGTGTGTGTGTGTGCAATGCTGCCAGGTGCATAGTTTTTTCTTTCAACTACTTTAAATCTGTCAATGCACATATTCACTCACAGATACTTTCATTTGTGCCAAAAAATTACATTTTAGGACTTTTGTGAAAAATACTTTCTACATCACTATATTATATTTAATACATTTTCGTAAACTGGATTTGACGATGGATATATCGTAATTATATCTGAGATCTATCTCTAATGAGCAAGGCAATGGCAAGAGGAGAAAAAGTTCTTTAAATGACATGAGGAAGAAACCTTGAGAAAAAAAAACAGACTGTTAGGAATATTCCCCAAATGCCAAGCGCTGCAGTTAAAGCTCACCGGAATGCATTTCTGACACCAGTGCTACACTTTGGTTTGGTTTAATTTGCTATGTGTTTTTCGTTGCCTTTCACATCCTGTTTCAACCCATGTCTTGTCATTAGCTGCTTCTCTCATATATCGTTGTTGCCTGCACCTGTTTTTGGTTTACAAATGATTATTTTGTATTCTTATTCCCACCTGTGTTCTTTCTTCCCTTGCGAAGTATCATCTCATTGTGACCAAGATTTTTGATTCTACCGTGTGGTTATTTTGTTGTTGATCTGTTTTTCCTTTTTGTTCTTTGATCGAATATATCATTTTCACATTGATGCATCTTTTGTATATTTTTGATACATTTACTCAATCACACCTTTTCACACCTTTGCTCAATCGTTGGCTTGGAGATCCAGAGAGGGCAAATTTGGAAGTTGGTGTTCTCAGTTGCCATATTTGGAGGCCACAGTGATTGAAGAGGTTTGGAGTTCTCCACTGGCTGTGAAAAGGGGAGTCTATTCTAACCTGGGTGACCCCCAGATACTGTCATTCTAAATGATCCTATTTCTATAACTGCATTCTATAAAGTCAAGCAGTGCTTAAAAAAAAAAAAAAAAAATAATAATAATAATAATAATAATAATAACATTCCCACACGTTTGTGACAGATGCTGCAGTCGACGTCAAGAAAAAGTATTACAGTTAAATTGACACTTTCCCTATTCTGTGCAAATCTTTTAACTAAAACAGCTGCTGATTAAAACTGGAATATCAGCTCCATTCATTCCCTCTCACACTGTTTACTTACAACTCTGACACCAGCCTTTGTTTAATAAGAACTTCATTTGCATATCTTCATTACTCAACTCGCTTTCAGTCCCAAGCTTTTTTCACAGAAACTTTTCCCAGCACTTAACGGCAGCTTTTCATAACACAATCAGATCTCGAGTGTCTGTTAACACACTCAGTGAAGCTACATTTCATAGAACTCAGTTTAGCACTCTGACATCAAGGCTTCAAGTTCAATACAATGAATATATTTTATTTATATATATATATATATATATATATATATATATATATATATATATATATATATATATATATATATATATATATAAAGCATGGAGCATACAGTATGCACATGAGTTTTCCACAGGAAGACCAGGTACTTGTACATGTGTGTATGTGTGTGTTTGTGTGCATGTGTGTGCCTGTGTCCCATAACATCAGAACACAAAATCAATGAGGCTGTGATTCTTTTTTGCAGAATTTCAGGACTATTACTTGGTTATTTACTGCAGAAAGTGGAAGATTAATCAAACTATGTATATCCTATACAACTGCACTGGTATATACTACACTGCACTGCTGTACACTATGTCTTAAATCATTTACTGGTCTATTAGGAGTGCAGTTTGAAATGAGTATTCAAGATTAATTGAGTATTTGGGAAACCCATGAACACATCACTGTTGCTGCAAATATTACTACAGACCCAGTCATAGAAATCATTGTCTCCAATTTTCTCATAAAAGCTCTTCTCTTTCAATTCTACTGTTAATAGTGTGTGTTTTTTTTGACTTGAGACTGGTGGTGTGATGACTGAGACTATAAACTTGTTATTAAATGTGAGGATCAGAACCTGGTGGTTTGTTGCTATTGCATCATTTCAAGTAATTTACTCTTACAATCAAAGATTTCACTTACAAATTATTTGTGCTGTAAAATAAGAAGTGGTGCATATCACCAAAATACTGTGGCCTACATTAAGTGTTCAATTCAGACACAAGGTTGGAAACATAATATTTGGTAGACCTATAAATTTTAATAAAAATTGCCCGGAAAAACTTCTCTATTCTAAATGGAAAAATTGGAGCGAACAGTTTCTGCCCTCATGTCATGTTTCCCTGGTTGCAGACAACATGTTTTAGGTTTTAGCCAACAAGCATGTTACAGCTTTTTGTTCTAATCCTGTTCCACCCCTTATTTGTTTTTGTCTGGCTATTTTCTGTTCTCCAACTTTGTGTAAGTCCTTGAATAGTGTGTGTAAATACTGTATACTCCTGGTCAAGAACATGAGGCAAGCCCAAAATGGCAAAATATCACTCTTTTAATAGTTTAAAAACAAATGATTGGTTAGACAATTAGCATCACTTTTGCCTGATATTCATTTAAAGGTTCATGCATGATGGGTAAGATTCCCTAGTGGTCTAGTGGTCTCACCGCTGCGGCCGGGTTCGATTCCCGGTCAGGGAACCAACCCCAGCCATTAGGGTTGCACAAGCCAAAGCACTCTTAGTGCCGGTCCCAAGCCCGGATAAAGGGGGGGGTTGCGTTAGGAAGGGCATCCAGCGTAAAAACGTGCCAAATCAATCATGCGGATCATGAATACGGATGATTCGCTGTGGCGAGATTGTTGAGATTCAAACAGTTGAAGATGTGTAGCTGAAAAGATCATAATTTTAATTTTTATATGTTCTTTTATTACCTAAAACAGTTTACATGCCCAAAAGAGAGTCTGAGGAGTGCATTTGTTTCATTCTTCTAATTCCCTGACCAATGATTTGTTGTAAAGACCAGTTAACCATTTTTGGCTTAGGAGTAATGGCAGTTGTGAAACCTGGAATTGACATTTCATTTTTATGAGATATTAACACAATGCCAGATTTGATTTATAACCTGATTCTCATGATTTGAAACTCACATGTTTACAGCAAGGTGCTTGTAGAAGACGTTACACAATACACTTTATTCAGGTTTATTATTTCTAATTCTACTTGCAACATGTCCCCCATGTCTGACATGGGGTTTCACGGATGATCATGTCAATTGACAACATTAGGAACAACATTTTTCAAGAACACCATCCTTGCATCAGCTTTCTTGTATGCTATAGAAAGTAGAAATAGACATATGATCCTACATATATGTCCTACGATTGTTAATTACTTACGCACACTGTACTGAACTGTACACATATCAACATACGTCCTAATTTCATAATACCCGTACATACCTCTAACCGTACTCCAGGATGTGCTTTTTTTTATCTTTCATAAAACAGATAAATAAAGGTAAGCATTTGAAGATCATACAGATCTCTTTGCCTCAAGCTTAGCCAGGCAGAGCACTCATAGCCGCGGGCATGCTCGAATAAAAGAACGCACAGCTCCATTGACTTATTAACGAAACGTGGCAAATATTTGAGCAGCTGACGCACTGCTGATGTTTAAACAGTTTGCTTGTTTGGAGGTCTAATTTATTCTCGCAAGAATTTCACACTCACGTCGGGCTGTCAAACAATCTTCAGAATCAAAGCTTTATGTTTGGGTGTAATCACAATAATTACGTTTGAAATGTATCAGGTTATTTACACACATTTGTTCGACGTGTTTGCTGAAAATGAAACAAATTAGCAACGCATAAGTTGCAAGCACAACATTTTTTCAATGTATTAAATGTAAAAAAAATAAAATAAATGGAATATTCTATACTATATCAAGTCAAGTTTATTTCTATAGCGCTTTTCACAACAGACATTGTTATGAGGAAGAAACCTTGAGAGGAACCAGACTCAAAAGGGAACCCATCCTCATTTGGGTGATATCAAGAGTGATATCTTTTCCAGTCGTGGATCATTCTCAAACTGTTTCCACAAAGTTTGAAGCACAGAATTATAAAGGTTGTCTTTAAATTCAGTAGCCTTAAATTTTCCCTTCACCTGAACTAGGAGACCCAAACATATTCCAGCATGTTAATGCCCCTGTGCACATAGATATGCTTTACATGAGTTTTAGGGAAGATCTTGATTGGCCTGCTGTAGTGTCTGGGCTCAAACCTATTAAACACCTTTGGGATGAATTGGAATACTGACCCTAGGCCTCCTCACCGTACATCAGTACCTGATTTTACTAACACACTCGTGGCTCAAAAATCACCACAAGCACACTCCAAAGTCTAGTCGCACATCTTCCTAGATGACTGGAGGTTATTATAAGAGCAAATGGGGACTAAATGTGGAGTCGGATGTTAAAAAAGCATATTTGAAACTCAGGTGTCTGCAAACTGTCCATATAGTGTTAACATTAACCCCTGTTTTTTTCATACCCACTTGTACTGCTGTGTGTGTTAGCATCTTTCCTGCATACATTAACCCATGCTTATTTTAAATTGTATATATTTTAGGTATTAGAAATCAATAGCAATAAGAAAAAAAAACTCGGGCTAATGATTGCAAAGAAAAAAAGATGTATGTCATTTTGTTTTTATAAAAAAAATGTATGTGTGCTGAATGGTTCCATTATCATTACAAAAAAATGGGGCTGTGACTATAAAAAGTTTGAGTACCCCTGGTCTACATTATGTGAGTGTTAATGAAAAACGAGCTGTTCTTTGTGAATAAGATGTATGTTTTGCAGTGGAGAGTGACAGTCCGCTCTACTCTCCTTTTCTTTCCGTGCAACAAAACAGGGTCATTAATATTTAATCACAGTCCTCCATCTGTGTAGCTGTTCATGGGAGAGCTTTCGGGAACAACAGGCTCATACACAGAGGTGTTCCTCTCACTCTGTCACAAAACTGCACTGAGAGGAGAAATGAATAGGGAGAGGAAGAGAGGAGGGTGATAAAAGCTCAGCACGAGTGCATGCTGACACACACACATGCACACACACACACACACACACACACACACTCTCTCTTTCTCTCTGGAGGTGGAGGTGTTGTGCCTGTAAGCTATCAGGTCTTGGTATGGGGACTCTGAACACCTGGCATGTGACTGACATGTCATAGGCACATTAGATCTTTGACACACACTTACACACAAATGCACAATTCTGCCACTCATTTCGCATCTGATGTGAATATTTCATAAATATTTAAATACAAATATAAATATTTAAGTAAACAGCTTTAAAGAAAAGAACACTATTTTAGTACGCTTTGGTGATATTTAACACATAACCTGGATCAGCCATAACATTAAAACTACTTACAAGTGTAATCAATTTTTTTTTATTTTGTTTTTATTCCAGTCACTTTACAGGGGTGGGATATTTTATGGCGCAAATATGCGGCCAGTTCTCAAAGCTGTGGAAGCAGGAGGAAATGGGCAATATCTTAATGACCTTGACAATTGTGATGGTTTGACAACTGGGTTTCAGAATCTCCAAAAACGTCAGGCCTTGCAGGATTGTTCACAGTTTTCAGTAATTAGCACCTACCAAAAGTGGTCTGAGAAAAGACAAGCAGTTACCTGGTAACAAAGACATGAGCACCCAAAGATCACTAATGAGGGCCTGAAGTGAAGACTAGCCCATCTGGCCTGGATCCATAGAAGAGCTACAGTAGCACAAATTTCTGGCTATGATATAAAGGTTTCACCAAGTGCATCACAGCTCACTATATATAGAGCTGTGTAGCTGCAAAGTGGTCAGAGATACCATGCTGACCCCTGTCTATCACCAAAAACTCCATGAAGCATGAGCATTAGAAATGGACCATAGTGCAGTGGAAGAATATGACCTGGTTTGAAAATTCACATTTTCTTTTACGTCATGTGAAAGGCCAGGTGCGTGTGCGTTGAAGAGATGGTGCCAGAATGCACAAAAACCAAAAATACAAGAAGAAGTATGCAGGTGTTGAGGTAGTGTGAAGTGTAAGCAAAGTTCTGCTAGGAAAACATGGGTCCTGGCATAAAAAAATTATGCACGTCACATGTATTTTACAACACAGTGAAATTGTTTCTTCACATATCCCAGTAATGTGAAGAAGCTGGGGCCAAGCTCCGGGTCCCCAAGAGTGGCAGCTTGTGATATCCCGGGTAGGTGATCGGTTCCGTAGTGATCAGTAACCCAGAGCCTTAACTCTGAGGTACCACCTTGTGCTGGTGTTGAAAAAAACACTCAACAACTTTTAAACTTAAATAAATAAATAAACAAAAATAAATAAATAAATAAATACAGATAGTCCTCGACTTACGGTGGAGATGTGTCTTGATAACCTCATCATATCTTAAAAATATGGTGAGTCGAGACATGGCCTAGCCTACCCAGGAGTCTAAAAGAATGGTGATCAGTCGTAGGTGATGGAGTAGTATATGGAGTAATATTGCTCTGTTTTGCTACATAAATTAGCAAAACAGTTCATTTTACAGTACCATACTGTAAAAACTATATATATCTGTCAGGAGGCGCATGGATGAGCACGGGTTCACGAAGACAGAGCATATGCTGCTGCAGTACATTTGCCTGCACGAAAATATTATTACAATATTGTTGTATCGCTATCATCATTGTAAGATCGGAAAATTGTAAGTCGAACAATAATGGACCATGTGTAAATAAATAAATCAAGTTTTTACATATTAGTCACATATCATGCAATTCTTGACAGTATCAGATGCTTCACATCTTTATCAGCAGAAATCGTATTAATCCGTCAGCTTCTCTGTGTAAATTTTCTGACCCGCTTTACCCTCTCCATCTGGTTTCCCAACTTCCCTCCGAAAAACGTCGTACACATCACTGTTTATCACTGCTTCCACGTCAGGCTAACCAAATAGCCTCTCGGGGACCAAGAGACATGTGGTGCATCCAGAAGGTAGCACAGACTATGAAATTAATTGCTTTTTGAAATAATTTCGCTTTTATCTTAATATCAGACTGCAACTATTTATCTTTAAAACAGACCTAAAATCTATCAGAAACATGTGTGGCATTGGGACCTGTGAACCTACTGTACAAATCAGATCTCGGGTGGATATGCTTGACACTAAGCAAACTTTCCTCTTTTGAGAACAGTAAGGTCTAGGCTTTCACCTAATTTACACATCACAATTTCTTAGCACAAAGTAATGTTGAGGTCTGTGTGGTGCACCAACAACAATCTTCACTGAACAAAAAAAAACTTCCACTGAAGCAGAAAAAAAGATTTTTTGTTATTTTCATTTTTGGAATGTGCATATGACTGAAGGACATTAATGCAAGCAGAGTATCTCGGCATTATCTGGTGGAGAAAGATAAGTAGGCGGCTTCAAACAATAAGCATAAGGATTAAAGCAAATGCTTTGTGGATGTTGAACGAGGTCATGGTTTATTCAGGAACATCAGGCTCACATACAGATCACAGATAAAGACCGCATTATAACTACCAATGTGTTCATGGTGCATGACAACTCAATGGGGACTGTGGTAACATTGTGCTCAAATCTCTACCTGCAGAAACGGAGCTTCGCTTTCACTGTACTACATACATGTAATCCACAATGCCGAGAAAAAATCAGGAAGATCAAAGGTGAACTCAAGGATTTATTTGTGTAATCCAGCTGAGTTCTTGAAGCATAGACTAACAAATAATGTCAACTGAGACCTAATGTGTTCTCTCTGTGCAAGATTTATGGATAAAAAGCTTAATGGCTCAAATAAACAACCAGAATACTAGTGTATACATTGAAATAGTCTGATATTTGATTCCATCCATCCATCCATCCATCCATCCATCCATCCATCCATCCATCCATCCATCCATCCATCCATCCATCCATCCATCCATCCATCTATCCATCTATCTATCTATCTATCTATCTATCTATCTATCTATCTATCTATCTATCTATCTATCCATCCATCCATCCATCCATTCAACCTTCATTCATTAAACTTAAAGTCCACCCAACCATCGATCTTTTCCAATTTTACGCTTGTTGCTTTGCGGTCATTTCTCCCATACCTGATTGCATCCACCTTTGCTTTTGCAAACCATTCGTGTTAGTGTGCTCTTGTGAAACACTCACCTACACATTTATATACCTTCAACGAAACCAGCCTGTAATCCTTCTTATTTTGTGGCTACTGTTTTCTTGTTTTTTATGATTATAACAGTGTTCCACTTTAGCTGCTCTGCTGTGATCCGACCCCTGCTACAGGCATTGACATCTTTTCTGGCTTTGCCTCAGTAAACATCACACTTGAAACGATTATACAGAAAGACAGGTTTCACTGAGTAGTTTAACCAAGGTGTCCATATGAAGGAGCATATTTTGAATATTTAGAAATTGGCTCAAAAGTGTAGATCTAGTAGACAACCAAGAATCATAATTGCCAAATCAATTTTTATTCAATCAACTCTCTGGAGGAACACAATTGCACCCTGTTTTCTGTATTTTCTGTCAAATCAATAATCAACAACCTAGTATTCATTATTAAAATGAATAATTATCACCATTTGTGTAATCAGGGCAATTAGCAGGACAAAGGCTCCCTATTACTTTTACTGCTATTAGCTATAGCTATTACTGGTGATCTCTCTAATACTAGAATCTCACTCTGTACTCCCCTGTTGTCTGGCAAACTATACCAGCTCTTTTCTATGGGTGGTCTGGCTCCTCAACACATACCACTCACAACCAGGATCTGGTCTATATATGGACTGACCACATACTACTGTATTCTAAATAAAATTCATCAGGCCTATGTTATGTACACTACATACATTTTATGGACAAAAATACTGCACTTATAATAACCACCAGATTTAGGAGTAAGGTTTTATAGATTTTTGCTTATTCAACCACAAGAGTGTTAGTAAAATCAGGTGCAGTACTGATGTAGAGTGAGGAGGCCTAGGGTGCAGTCAGCGTTCACAGTTTAATAAAAGTCTCAGTAAAATAAATTAAGAAACAGAATGCAGAGTCAGAAACTGTGCAGGGTTTGAGCAAAGGGCAAACAGATTTCAAGGACCTGAAATCCAGAGAGATAAAAACAAAAGACTGTAATATAAATTAGAGAAAAATAATACTTCGCAAATGCAAATTGTCTTCGAATCTCTATATATACAGGGAGATATATATATACGTTGAACCTGGAATAGTGTGTTGTCTTTTAGGTCGGCCATGTTGGATGGTAAGTCCTCGGCGTTGTGTGAATGGAAAGTATGTGGTTTTGATTGAGGTGTGCAGCTATGTTTTGATTAAAGTGTTAGGTGTGTTTGGGTTAATTTGTGTATTTTCTGAAATGTGTAGCTGTGTTTTGTCTGTGGTGTGCTAGTGTGTTTTGTTATCTTTGCAAATGTGTTTCTGCATTGTTAGAGTTGTGCAAGTGTGAATGAACACTTGCTCCCTCATATTATTTAGAGTACAATGCTAGAGACGGTAGTTTTGGTGTTTAATCTATTCCGGATGTATTAGCATGTTCTGCTTGTCACACTTGCACCTCCACATAGGAGAGTCAAAATATTCTTGATGCACTTCGAAAAGCCGAGGTTGACAATTTTTGAAGAGTTAGTTCAGAAGCAGCCAGCTGTTCGAATGTAAGCAATTGTGAAATGTCAAAACACAAAACTTCACAAACACACGAAAACACATAAAAAAATGACAGAATAAAGCATGCAGCAGGAGATGGAGATATGGGGGAATAAGAGAAGAGAAAGTAGAAGATGCATACAGTGAGTAGCCATGCTTGTCAGCAGAATGTGTTGTACACCTCAGGAACCGGATTTCAGTACACCAGATGGGAGAAGAGGTAGGGGAGGAGAAACATGTATCACTATGTGATACAACAGAACATAAAGAAGTGTAGAGGAATGAGAGGAGAAAGAGAGTCAGAACAAAAATTGGCATAAGATCACTGACAGCTTTGCCAAAGAATGAAAAACTGTGCTTTGCTATTGAATTTCATGTTTGTTTAAGTGCAATATGCTCCAGCTAGTTCATATATATATATATATATATATATATATATATATATATATATATATATATATATATATATATATATATATATTTTAGTTTCAAAACATCTGCACTCTTTTTCAAATCCCACAAGAATTCTCTGGGATGGCTGTTGATATGAGTTATTGTATAAAGTATGCAGGTGAAATTTGTTTCAAGTGTGATTTGTATAAAGTGTGTATAAAATGTGTAGGTAAGTTTTGTCTGAAATGTGTATAGGTGTGTTTTGTCTGTAATGTTTATAGATGTGTTTTGTCTAAAATTGGTAGAGATGTGTTTTGTTTATATAATGCATATGTGATTTGTCTAAAATGTGTAGAGTTGTGTTCACTATGAAACTATAGGCATGTTCTCCATGAAGTGTGTAGGTGTTTTATGTTTAAAAATTTGTATATGTGTGTATTATATGACGTGTGCAGGTGATTTTTGTCTGAAATGTGTATATGTGTAATTTGTATGAAGTGTGCAGGTGTGTTTTGTATGACGTGTGCAGGTATGTGTAAATGTGTTTTGGTTAAAGTGTGTGTTTAGTGTCTTTCACTAAACATTTAAATTAGCTTGACTTGCATTTCAATAATAAGAAATATAAAGAGTCGGGAAAACATTTCTGGAGGGTGTGGCACATTGCAGCAAAAGATATTACTTATGTCATTAATGGCAGCACACCATTAATTTACTGCACAATTTAAACAGTTATCTAGCAAACATCAAGATGCATTTTTACAAAAATATAATCTACCTCATATAGCAGCCTTTTTTTCTACCTTTTCCCCACCATCATAATTATTAATCTCTTTAAGAGGAAAGGATAAAAGCTATGGCTATATAATTTACCTCAGACATTCACTTGCTTATTTCTTCATAGTATGTATCAAGACACATAATTTGCCTGTCATACTTTTGAGTTAAATTGAGTTTGTTGTCATTTTTCTGCCTTGTTAATGACTTCTGTGCATAGGACTGGGCAGTACATTAGCATTTCATTTGAACGAATGATTTCTCCACCCCTACAATAAATAGCTTATTTCTTTCAGCACCATTTAACCCAGTTTATTTATTCACATCGCTGTAATTGAATTTACCGAAGGCACCTTTAATAATCTAAAAGTTCACAAACCCGTCCAACTAAGAAAAAAAGGTGATTACAAAGACTCTGAGATGATATAGCACATTTACACGCATAATGAAATCACACATCTGATGTTGTTGTTCAGTCTTTCAAGGAAGGGTGAGAGGACCACTGATGACATGCTACTGGAGGTTCGGCAGAGCCGCCAATAAGTCAAAAGCTGTTGCTTCCGGCTCAATATGGTGAGAAGTGTCATCGGCTTAATTTTTGCATGAACACTTTGCAGCAGCAGCTCCGATACCATCTCCTATTAAAAAAAAAACATTCCTAACCATAAAACTATAGAAAACAGTGAGAAGATAAGCCCTCTTTCCATTGGGTTCAGTTAGATGATATAGCCCTGACCTTGTTGAGGGATTTATTACATGAGCATGGACTGGTCTGTTTTGGTACATTTAAAGCCTTCTGCTTCAGGACAGCATTAAGGGCATTAAGGAGATAAGCAAAGAACCAAGACATTCAATTATTTTATTTATCTATGTCCTAATAGCACCATTTGTGCTATTTGTGTACAATGACCAAATATTTTAATTAGAAACCTAACCTAGACCTGTAAATGATTAAAATAAAGTATCAAGCATCATCCTAATCTTTAAGCTTTTTTATAAAACAAAACAAAACTAGGTTTAAGAGCTCAACTTCTTTTAGTTCTCTGTATCCTTCTTGATGATGTCTACATGGCAGACAATTGCTTAGTATCTAGTATTCAAGAATTGCTAGTATCAAATATTGATGCATCGCTTATACTATTACTTGATGCTAGAAATTCTTACATTCACATTATGTTCTCATTCCATTTGCATATCTTTATTTTCTGATGATATATCAAATATAACACTACTGCAAATCCCTCTTAACTCTCTTACAGCTGAGCTGCATCTCTGCCACGAGTTTATCTTTGCTAAGGGCACTGTGGCCTCTACACTGTCTCTTTCTCCACCCTCTTATCTTAATGACTGCATATTCTTGATTTTCCCCCTCCAGCTCATCTCTTTGAACTCGCAGGTTAATTGTGCTCAGCTTCCTCATGTCTTATTGATCGGAGATCAGAGGAGCAACAGACTCATCCTCATAACCAGCAGCACCGTTCTAGAGCTCCACCAACAGGCATGAGCATTGAGCTTCTTTAGTTTAATGCAGTAAGTATATTATTGGGCATCCAACCCAAACTATCATTCCTCTTCTTATAAACATCATTAAAGCAATGGGGTGACATTCACTGACAGGCCTGTCATTCCACATTACGGTGCCTTAGTCTCAAGAACATGGGTACATGTTTCCCTCAAACAATGGCAGAATATAAAATAAAGAAACTGGATTAATTCATTAAAGGGAGCTATTTTGCATCAGAATCAATCAAAGTTCTTCATACTGTTGCCCTGATAATGTAGAGGCATCCTTGCAGCAAATTAAAAAAAGTACTATTAAATTTGCATATATCAGTTGTATCTGATAATAACAGATAGTCAAAAACACACACATAAAGATCTGTTCAAGAATATATTTTTAGGAAAGCTTTTTTTTGCCTTTCCTCTTCTCCTTCTTCTCATATCTGTCTTTATTGCTATATATGCAGCCACCAACATCTCTGCCAACATCTCTGTCTCTGCTAGAGAGCTACATTAAAGACTTCTATACTGTATTACTCTTTATTTAATTCACTATAATAAATCAGGGATTATAATTACAGACAATTTGTCTTGCTTGTTTCATCAGTAGTCATTTATTCAAACTGCTGTTCTCTAACATCATCCTCCAAAAAATAGTTTTTAATTAATGGTAATGTCTGGGTACCACGACATGACAGGACATGATAAGGACCTGTTTCAGGCTTTAACTTAAGGCATAATGAACTCCAGCGGATAATTACATTCAAACGGATGCAAAGTTGGTACTTACCGTTCGAAAAAAACACTGTAATATGTAAAATATAATGAAACAATGCCTTACCAAGCCAGTGCTCTCCTGTGATCTTCCCAAAGCCCTCACGATACGCAGCCCAGTCCCTGTAGAAGTCGACAGAACCATCTTCTCTGCGCTGAAACACCTGGAGGACATAAATTAAGATGTCAACATTTCTGAAACGATTATCTTTATTCGATAAGGGTGGCTCACTGCGGCATACAGCCTCAATAAGCAGATTATTGTAATGTTTTACTGTTTACAGTATGGAATAGGAATGTTGATTCACATCATGAAATTTACATCATTTCTTATCAGCGTTTTATTAATTATGCATCTAATGCAATTGCATTGTTCGAACACGAGAAGCCTCATGTCTCTATAAAAATGTAGAGAAAGGACTCTCGGCCTCACAGTTCAGGATCGCTCTAATCCACACACATCTAGCTCTTCAGCAGCTCTTAAGCAACACCGGCTAAAGTAAACAGTCATTTAGGGCAGACATTTTAGCCGACCTTGGAGCTCTATTTCAGGTTGAAATAATGCCTCAGGTGCTGCTACAGTACTTGCGTTGCTTCAATTAAAATTGGATTATTTAGTAAATTTTTTGCGAAAATGTACAAACATTTTTTTTTTATGATGATGAACATCGTAATATCTGTTACATAGAATATTAAACCACTGCTCAAAGCAATTTTATTTAGTTCGTTTTATACAGACATTTTCATTGGTTATTTTTTTAAAGGTTTTTTTTGGTCATCATTTTTTCTACTTCTGTCACTTTCCTTTACATTTATATTTACATGTATGGCATTATGGCATCAAGAGCAACATACAAAAGTGCTTTGAGTCTTTATCAATAAATAAATCAACATTGTTCTACTAGGTAACAAACGTAAGATATCATTAGCCTAAAACTCTGCTAACTTTATTTTCTTTTCCACATTATTACAAATAACAAAATTGTCAAGCATTATATATTTAAATACTGAGCTTCTTTTTCCATCGTTTAGTAAATTTGTTTAGTTTAATGCTTTAGTAATGCTACATTTTTGCATGTATATAAAAGCAATCGCCAGTAAATGTACAAATTTGTTCTTGTATTCAGTTAGTGAAGCATACAAAACACCAGAGTGACTGACTAATGAAAGACAGCTAAATACTTCATTAATGTCAATCAACTATTATATTTCCTTTGTGCTAGATGAAATGCCTGTTTAATTTGCATTTTTTTTTTATATATATATAGATAGAAGTTATATACATTTTAAATGTTAATCCATCTTGGTGCACTGGTCCTTTGGCCATTCTGAGGTACATGAGTGACCCCTGGAGCTTAGTAATAAACCACTTGGTCATAGAAATATATATATATATATATATATATATATATATATATATATATATATATATATATATATATCAGTGGTTCTTAACCTTGTTGGAGGTACTGACCCCCACCAGTTTCATATGAGCATCCACCGAACCCTTCCAATGATGGCCAAGCGGGGCATGTCATCACGAATCATATGAGTCGGGTGTGTGTCTTGACCTCGGCACCCAGGTTGAGAACCACTGATATATATAAAAAGCTTGAATCAAGTACTGAATTGAGCATAATAATCAAATTCTGCATGTTGCAAACAGAAAAAGGACTCTCTGCCCAGTGTGTTTAGTAAAATCTATAACTGTGGGCTTTCTTTAGTATCACTAGCAACTATATACAGCCTTTTCAACACCATAAACAAGACTTTGACCTTGTCTATGGATGAAAACAAATCCTGGCTGCACCACAAAAAAATGAAATACTACATACAGTGTGTCAGGACTAATACAGAGCATCTAAAGGACCATGTTTCATCATGCTCCATCAGACCACTCTCCTGTTTCTTTCATGAAAATGGGCTGGAAAACAATCCAGCCTCATGTGAGCCAGCTCTAGGCCTTTTTCCCACTGCAATGTCATATAGCCATACTATCGCTACTATTACTGCAGCTGTAAACAGTCATTTCTTCACTTTCTATTGAAGTGAGATAAAATAAAGAACATTACTGAGAAACTGCAAAACCCAACATATAGCAAATAGAAACAGTTTAACATCCATTCCACTGATTGAAAGAACTAATACTTGAAATTGATACTTCTTCTACAAAATCCTAAATACACATCTCCTCACAGAAAACTTGGCTAGACATCATTAAATACAAACACGTTTATTAAAGGTTCATCAATACACTTCGATTATGAAACATTTATCATACAAGTCTCTGTGAGTTGGTGTTGCTATAGAAACGATTAAATATTACAACAAGCCCATTAAAATAAACCTCTGCTTTAAAATCAAGACAGCATCGCTGTCAGAGTTGCTGTTTTAGAAAATTACAACACAATCGACACCCTCTGAATAGTCAGATTTGAGAATTCTGAAAATATTACATAGCAGTAAAATTAGAAAGAATACCCAGAACAGAGCTTCTTCTGAAGAATCAATGATGCAAGAATAGATAATATCAATCAGAAATATTTGCCCAGTGAGCTGTAAATGATAAGTGCTGGTCTTTGTTACGGTGTGATGGAAAGTCTTGGAAAGAATTCAAAGCATAATTTAGGCAATAATTGAGTGCCAATGCCCTTATAGAGGATAAATCAAGCAAACAGTGAATCGATGTACTCCTGGAAATGCCAGGAATTGAAAACCCTTCTTTTAATGTGCTTGGCCAACTGCAGTACATACAGACACACACAAACTGTTGTAGAAAATGCTTCCCCATGGCACTATGAGACAAAAAAAAGAATGCACACTGATATAGACACATCCTCCAGTCTGGATTAGAAATAATAACACTGTCTGTCTTGGTTGTGTGGGTCAGAGATCGACAGCTTCGTTGTCACCTGGCATTCATATCAAAGTGAAGCCTCACCATTAGTGTGGTTTAGGTGTGGGTACCTGAAGGCATATTTATCTGTGAAGATGTGTAGCGTCTAACCCAGAGCCCGCAGTGGGGCTCAGGAGCTGCACCTTTCAGGCAAGAGATCTTGGAAAACACAGAGCACCTTTTAATAAAACATGCGAGCGCTCCGCATCGGTGCTCGGGGCCGCATTTGAAATGAGCGACTGCGTTATTCGATTCGAAATAAATCCCCTCTTTCAATCCTCCTGCAATCCACAAATTATCCAAAGAGCTTTAATTATTCAGAATAATCCCTGTAACTACTTTCTGAGTCACCTTTAAGTGGAAGAGCTCTAAATCTTTATTGCACCTAGAGTATACATTTAGGCAGTTAAATGCAAGCGACTTCTTGTGTTTTAATAAATATTTTACATGGATGGATCTGAAAATTCTCAACAGGACTTTTGTATCTTTGCTTCAATTTAGAAAGCATTTAGATGGCATATGAAAAAAAGAAAATAAATACATACATAAAAGATAAAGCTTTGGAAAGTCCTGACTCTGAGAGTTCAAGATGGTTGGCTGCAGAGGTGGGAAGTAACGAAGTACAAATACTTTGTTACTGTACTTAAGTAGATTTTTCTCGTATCAGTATTTTACTTCACTATTTATTTTTCGGGCAATTTTTCACTTTCACTCTACATATTTTACCCTAATATCTTCACCTTCCACTTCTTACATATTCAAACCAGACTCGTTACTTTAGTTTTAATCTATTTGGTGACATGATCGATATCCTTTCTTCTTGTTTTCAAACTACCACTGGTGCATAATTTCCTGGTTCTCACGCACTACGGACGTAGGCTAGTTTTCAAAGCTAACAACATGCAAGGCAGAAGGCAACAAGAGGTCTGGGGTTAATGTGGATGAGACAGAGGGAGTCAGTGATGTAAACAGAGACATTCCTGATCATCATCATTTTTTTCTCTGCTTGTGATCTATATGGTGGATGTTCAGCCTGGATTCATTCATTAGAGAACAAATGTTTTAATTATTTTGTATTAATATATTAATATGATGTGAGGTCCAGAAACCAGCATGACACTAAAAAACCAGGTAGTAGTAATGGCTACTTTTTACTTAAATACATGTCAAAACTCAAACTTCTTTACGTTAACTTGTGGAAAAGTAAAGTCAGTACATTTACCAGAGTCTTTTAAAACATGAGTGTCTGTACTTCTACTTGAGTGAAGGATGTGTGTACTTTTGCCATCTCTATTTGGCTGTGCTAAAAAGGTTTAGGTTAAGGCAATACCTTTACAGCAAACCTGTAGACTGAATAGCTCATATACTTTGTAAACAAGAAAGAAAACATGCTATAATAGCAGTGGATGGAGTGGGAGTGGGTGTGTGATGTTTCCTCTATCAGTTTATTTTCATATCCACCATGAATCTGCTTCAGCCTTCACACAGTGTGTCCACAAAGCAATTTCTCTTCCTATAATAAATGTCCACTGGCAGCAGAGCACACAAAAGCTGACACTAGTCCTTCAGTTCAGATGAGCTTCAGCAGCAGATTACACTGCTTTGCCATATACACTGGAACTCTTTTGTCTAAAGGCTCAAACACAGAGAAACGACCTTGTAGCAAAGTATATGAACTAATATACCACAGTGCTGCTGATTTCTCAAATGTGATTTGCCAGAAGGCTTATGAACAGCCCTGACTGCTCTGATTTGTAAGGCAAATCACATGTTAATACGAATGCACCCATGTATAATTTCTATAGTGGCAACTAACACTGGGACATGTATAGAAGTGATGTGCATATCCATAAATGAGGCCAATACGATTTGCATTTCGATGCATAGCCAATGATATGATACATTAAAGATACATATCTGCAGATCCCGATGCATTACAATACAACACAATTCACCACTTTTATGATCTAAGTTTGCACAATGTGATTCAATGCAATATGATGCAACAGAATTTCTTTGGTTCAGGCAAACAGCAAATCATAAATGTACCGAAGTACCTTCTGACTTCTAATGGTCCTTTCATAAACAGGCCTTCATAGTGCAAAAAATAAAAGATTAAATAAAACCAGATGTTTTCCTGTTCTGCCTTCAGGAAGATGAAGCTCTACCTCTGCCATGTTAATCTGTATTTTATGAGACTCTCAGGACACGCCTCGGTCTCTTTAGCGTTGTGATACGTGATATTCAATTAGTAGCAGTGGTGGTGAGAAAAGGCGCTTAAGAAACAGTTAAGTGAGGAGAAATCAATCTACATATAAAATATTGGATGGCGCATATATAGTAGTTATATATAAATAAACGATGATGAAATATGTTAAAAACAATGCATCGCCGATACAAATAGCGATGTATTCAAATACTTGTATCTGATGCACACTTTGTCAGATAGATGTAAATCTGTAAATGTTACCATCCCTAATGTATTGTAAACTTCTGTAGGTCCACCCACTCTAAGGCTAATAGTCATTAGTTATATTTGTAATAGATTAAGGTCTAAGTTACTTTTAGAGAGATTTGGTTTAATTGATTTGCTTTCACCTTTCACTATGCTGAAATGCATTGTGGCTGCAGCAGGTTATACCTGGGAGTTCCTGGGATCTCCCACCTCTTACAAGCTTTAAGTGGGAGACTTTGGTAGAATTTGACTCAATCATGAAAAAAGCTCAACAGAGATTGGTCTTCCTTAGTCAGCTGAGGAAGTTCAACCTGCCACAGGAGTTGCCGGAGCAGTTTTACTCAGCTGTCATTGAAGCTCTCCTGTATACTGTACTCGAATTACTGTTTTGTATGGTTCAGCTACCAAATTAGAAATTAGAAGAGGGTGTTTGGGACTGCTAAGAAGATTTTTGGTGCTTTACTGCCTTCTCCTCACCAGAACTTCACTGTGCTGTAATGTATATGTGACAAATAAAGGCTATTCTTCTAAAAGGTTTTACATTTCTGAAAGAAGTATCCTGTATCAGCACTTTAAACAGTCTTTATGACTTTTTATAGCATTTTATTAACTATGTAATAAAATAAAGTACGTTTACAGCATTTGGAAGACCTGATCCAAGGGTGTTATAATTATCTTATATATGCTAACAAGCAGGTGAGGGTTAAGGAGAAGCTCAATAGGCCACCAGTGGTAGATTGGTGGTGCTTGGATTTGAACTCACAAAATCCTTTTAGAAGTACAGCAAATAACCATTTATCAAATCACAACAATTCCTACAAGTGACATAAACCCATACATTTAGGCTGCAACAAATAAATAAGACTTTTATGGTGGAGAAGGCATCAGAGTATGGTTTGCCAAAAGAGACATTAAAAACTATATAGTTTGATTGGTGTAAGTGATGTAGCTTAGTGGTAAAGGCATTGGACTTGGCTCTGAAGGTTGTAAGTTTAAATCCCAGACAAACCAAGCTGCCCCCATCACCCCCCCACTCTCCTGGGTTCCTAAAAAAAGGCCTAAACCACATATCTGCTCAGCTGTATGAATAAGATAAGGGCATCTGTTTAATGCTGTAAATGCAAGTAAGGAATTATGTATTTTGAAAAATACAATCCATTCTTTTGTTAATTAGAGAAACGAATAGGATGGAGAGAACTTACTTGTTTCATGCATATCCATAAAAACAAATAAAAAGTGACTTGCCCTTTATAATCAATGAAATATGCATGCACTATGGTGTTTTATTCCTTACTAATTAGGGGCAACAGTGTTCATCCTGGATACAGGCATGTAAGAATGTGTAAATAGCTGATGTTCTAGACATCTGACATTGCTGTGTGATTCAGTCATTCTGTGTGTGTGTGTGTGTGTGTGTGTGTGTGTGTGTGTGTGTGTGTGTGTGTGTGTGTGTGAGAGTGTGTGTGTGTGTGTGTGTGTGTGTGTGTGTGTGTGTGTTAAAAGCATTCATGATTTTACATCGATGTGCCAAACCAGGTACTGTCCAAAATCTGACTCTTACAATCAGCTGGTATTGGAGACTCCTTCAAAAATAAACATTTTCTAACATTAAACGTCACATTATTATTAATACATCCATTCTTTGTTAAATAATAATTCATTTAATATCCATTCATTATTACACTTACATTATGTGAAATGTCTGCTAAGTCTGTTTATGCTGTGTTACTATAGAAACGATTTTATACTAGGATGAACATCACACTGAAATTGGCCTAATGTCACAGCTGCTGTTATAGAACATAAACATTAATACAGAGCATGCAGCACATACTATGCAGTTAATGCGCAGCAAAGGCAAGACACACATGCTGAAGCCTGTCAATCATCTCAGCACCACCTTCTCTGTGGAGGCTCACAAGCAATTTGAGAACAGAGCAGTGAGGAAGCCCCTAACCGCATCTTCGCAAACTGAGTGCCTCCAAAGTGGACAACAAAGACACTCGTTCTGTGACTGCAGCTATCGATCTAGTCCATTAAGGGAGCGAAGATTTCATAGCCGTAATATTTGTCAATTTGGAACAGATGTGATGAGAAAAGGACAGTTAGGTAGCCGACTGAACATATTGCTTTAAAGCCTGTGTTTTGCTTTCCAATTTACAGCCTCTCCTTCGATCCTCGCACAGTCCAAATTACGTAGCTCCATCAATGACAGTGGTCTGCCATGAAGACAGAGCTTTTCACCAATGGAATCCACAGCATCTCCTTTGCAGCTCTCTAATCCACAGATATCACAGGATAAAGACAAATAGAAACAAATAAACAGATACGCGTTGCTATTGAAAGCTTTTTTTTTCTTTACACCAGTTCAATGCGCCAAATTGCACAGGACTCAGCATTTACACCTATTCAGCCCTGTTTACCTTTCGGGTAATCCTTTAAAGCTGTATAAAGCATTGGATAGTCATCATTCTTAATCCCAATTACTGTTTTCTAGTTGATTTTCTTTTTATTATAACATTTTTCATTCAAAAATTCATTATAACACTGACACATTAATATAATCTTAACACATTAATACATTATAAATATGTTCAGCTAGTTAAAAAAGTAAAAAAAAAGAGATGGCACTTCAAAAGAATATTTTTTCATTCTGCATTTATTAAAAATATACTAAATCATTATATGTATTCAGCTTCTTCCTCTTTTATTTTTACATCTTATTAGAGTGTATAAAGAGAAAACACTTTTTAGTAAATTAATTAATTAGCAGCTTCTACTATAGTTTATAAAAAGATGTGATGAAAGAAAGAAAGAAATATAAACATATAAACAATGTATGGAATCAAATGTATGGGAAAATAAAATAAAAAAACAATTATAATATGGGGTGATACCATTTTTACTTTTTTATTACACAAAAAAATTGTTTACTTTTAAATACCATGCAATTTGCCAATGCAAATAATTTTGTATAATTTTGAATCCATTTATAGTTACATTTAATTATATAGCACACCCATGTGTCAGATCTCCAAATATGGCCACCGTGAACTCCAACCACCATACCAAAACCCTCTGCTGCTTGAATTCTCCAAGCTACTGATTGAGCTGAGGTGTGTAACAAAGACATTCATTCATAAGTTCACTGAAAAGCATTTCTCATACTGAGCAGCCCCTCTGCCATACCAAGCCTTCCAACATATGATTGATATCTCATTCATTACATGTTTTGGCTACTGTTTCAATGCTTGTTTTGCCCTGCTTAATACTGTGTGCTTTTTCTTCAATTTCTGCCTATTTTTGACCCCTCTTTTCCATATCAATTTGCATTTTACAACCTTCATGACACCATGAATCAAGTTTGTTCATATTGTTAATGTTGTTATAGCAGCCATTAACATTTGTTCCACCACAAGCCTCTTTTTATTTGAGTATAAATAAATAAACTCTGGGTCAGTCCATTTTTAGATTTCAACTATTTCATCAAACAATCAGAGTAGTAAATCTTGATGAAGCCGTGTTTTAAATTCCAATGCATAGACAAACAATACACTGATTGAAGTACTGTAATAAGATAAGATAAGATAAGATAAGATAAGATAAGATAAGATAAGATAAGATAAGATAAGATAAGATAAGATAAACCTTTATTCGTCCCACAGTGGGGAAATTTCTATGTTACAGCAGCAAGACAAAGAAATAAAAATAGATGCAAATATATATAAAAAAAGAAGAATATACAAAAAAAAATAAAAACAGAAATAAAAATAAATAATAATAATAATAATAACAACAAAGAAATAAAAATAATGCAAATATCTAAAAAATAATATACATATACTACAATACCAGTATATATACAGTACAATGTAATAATACAAATAGGAAAAAACTAAAGTACGCTTTTTAAGTCACGTTTTAAGGTAGTATTGCACGTAAATTGCGGGTGATATTGCACATAATATTGTACCTGATTTATTTAATAATATTTCACACAGATAAAGTTATTGCACATCTTAAAAAGTAATAGCAGTGTTGTATGGTGGTGACTGGTTTTACTGGGATGTAAATGTAAATGTAATGTAAACAAAAATCTAAATTACAACATTTTTGTTTGGTTGGAGCAAAAATGCTTTACGGCATGTTGTTCAATGGACCCTTATCTTTTCTAATAAACCGGGAATAGCTGCAGTGGATGCGTTTGTGACTCGTTATTACCATAATTGTGTAAGTACTGCATTTATTTATGCATGTTCTTTGTTTACTGCTTACACAAATTCAGCAAATACATTCATTTTTCCATTGAAAAATAGTGATCTAAAATCGCTGCTTGAGGCTAAGACATTTAGAATGATTTATAGTTAATAGTTACTCTTGACCCTTTTTATTTAATCTATTGTTAAACGTTAACACCTCTAAACAATAGGATATCGGTCGCGGGTGGGGCGCTGAAGGCTAAGGGGTTAATTTACTTACATTCACTTCAGGGTGTGTGGTTCTAATAAATAAATTCAAACAATTAAACAAGTCTATTGCTATTTTGATGAAAAGATTAAATGATGTTTGTACATATGCACAGTTGAAGACAAAACAAAAGAGATTAATGGCTTAAACATGCTGAATGAGTCAATTATTAGACTAAAGATATTGAAGTATGTGACAATTTTATAAGTGCTAAAAATCATATAATTGGATTATTAGTGTTCATGTAAATACAATCACTATACCACAGTGATCCAACAGCACTGAACTGAAGCCAAACTTAGCATGCTGACATCCATCTGGGCCAAAATTAGTGCAGAGAGAGAGAGAGAGAGAGAGAGAGAGAGAGAGAGAGAGAGAGAGAGAGAGAGAGAGAGAGAGATGGCAACAGATTTTTATTCTATATTCTAAACACAATTTTGTGATTTTGTGTGAGGTTCCCAAAAAGAACACCATCATTAAAGTGCATGTTCTAGTTTCAGTCCATTATTGTGGCTATTTTGTTCACTGTATAGATTCTAAATTGTGTGGTTGCCTTTATTAAATCCTTTGTGCATCAATAGTATCAATGTATCCAGTGTTTCCAGAACTTCAGTGAGAAATTTATGAATGGAGCCAACATTTATTCTTTGTTATCATCTGCAATTCTGAGTGGTGTTTTCTTTTGATTGTCATATATGATTTTTAGCTTCGACTGTAGTTTTGATATTAATTCTCCTTTCTTTCTCTATCTGCACCTCGATTTGTACCTTAAGCTCATGTAAATATATATAATGTAAATATAAAAGCACAATATCCCCTATTTTCAGTGGCCTACTTGGTACTGGTACTACTAATACTAGTCTTGATACTACACAGCATTTGAGGCAAAAAAAAAAAATAATCCCAACAAACTGCCAATGGTTTCAATATTTATATCTTACATATGATTCAATTCAAGCTGACACTGATGCCACTCATTTCAAATCCTTTCATTAGAGCGTACCATTGCAAGTGCACAGATGCTAAATAGATTTTCATTTAAAGTTCCCTGGCATGATCTAGATTTCAGGTTCCTGTGTTTGGAAAATTCCTATCTGCATGAGACCTCATGTACAGTATAAGAGGTCTCAGGTTTTCTTTGACCTTCAAAAATGTGCTGCAATATGGAATGGTTATGGTGCTGAGTGTTTCCATTGATCAGCTCAGGATGTACAAAATAACATTTGTGCCAAATGTATGTAATCTAAAGCTTTAAGAAGCGAACATGAATTTCTAATTAGAAGGAAGTAAATATTCTTTATTATTATTATGTAGAAATGATTTCCTTCTGTCCATTAAGTAATGAAGTAATTATTGAAGTTGGTTTATTCATTAAGTGAAGAGTGGGATGACTACCCAAATCATTAAATATTAATTATAAAATCAAATATTATGAACTTTACATGTACTATACTAATACAATAATAAAATGAGGAAATAGTTGGGTCATTTTCAAAACAAAGTTCAAACTATACAGAGAATCGCATGCAGGACACTCTCCAAAATTCACTTCCGGGTTAGGGAGCTGTCAATTCAAACCTTACTAGTCATAAGAGTCAAGCACTTCTTAAGCCCTGCTCCAAAAGGGTTTGCGCTAGAATCTTGAACATAATATTGCAGAGCATAAAAAGAAAACTTTGAAAGCGTAAAAAAAAACTCGGCCAGCGGATTTAAAAACCATGATTATTGACAAAGAAATTATTAAAAACTATTACCATGGAATTCTGTTTATTTGAAGACCATGTTCAGATTTTTGCCACTGCTCATTGTTTTCAGTTGCAGATTGCTTAAAAGCTACAGTACATTCAGTACTTTTATCACAAATGTCATTTCATATTATATCCAGTACAATCCTAACCAGAATAAGACTTGAATTGAAAGAGAAAGTAAGAACGAAACTGCTATTTCATTACCAGTTTCATTGAAATAAACCCATGTTTTTGCTAAATCAAATCTCAACAACTACACCAAAAATTGCAAATATGAAAATAAGATGTATGCACAAAAAGCAATTCCACATATTGAGCTTTTCATTTCCCCCTCTAATTAAATCAGGGCCTTAATCCAGAGCAGGAAATTAGCTCTTTTGTAAAGTAAAGCAGTATGCTTATATAAGGTGAGAATTTTAGCTAGCTTATGTTCATCCAATGGCCTATACAACATCTTCACATATAGGTTCTTTAAAAGAGATTATTATTTCTGGACTCCCCTGATCTCTCTCTTTATCTCTTTCTGCTGATCAAACCTGCAAACCATTTCATGCGCTAGCTGTCCATCCGCATCCACGATTTTTCATTTAAAATGAACACTCACAGGTCACAGACCTCCAAACAGGACTTGACATATATTGGACACGTGTTAATTTATCCTCAGTATAATTTGTAAATACTGATTAATCATGTACTGTAATACGCAATCGTTCCAAATGAAATGAGGCTGGGAAAAGTGGTGAGGAGAAATGCCCTGGACCATCTGTAGCCCATCAGCAATTTAATACCGGCTAATATGCTGCACACTAAATTGTGGAATTGAACTCGTGCAACTCCTCCACCAGCAAATCAATAAAAGCCAGTTGGGCAATCAGGGATTATACAGATAGTGTCTCGGGGGAAAAAAAAACAACTTTGCAGTTACTCTCTTGCCATTGGATAGTCGGAGGTATTCAGAGATTCTATATCTGAAGATGGTCTATGCGTTTTCCCCATGTTTTATTTGTGTTATGGACAAAATGTGGCCCCTAGCATAACTAAGCACACTCCTCT
Source organism: Silurus meridionalis (assembly GCF_014805685.1). Classification (NCBI taxonomy): domain Eukaryota; kingdom Metazoa; phylum Chordata; class Actinopteri; order Siluriformes; family Siluridae; genus Silurus; species Silurus meridionalis. The sequence continues at coordinate 23,173,527 of NC_060900.1, forward strand.
CAGGAGGGTTATAAAGTTCTTTCAAATGCATTAAATGCTACTTCGGTTTGTCCCTTTTGGGGTTTTCCTTTGAGAAATAATAGAAAAGTTTTCCCCTTTTATCCATCCACACAAACCTCAAAAAAACCTCTCCCTGAGTGTACTTCTGGTTCCCATCTCAACATTTTAGCGGAGCGGCCAGGTGAAGGCAAAATGATCTTGAAAAGAAATGACCTCTTTTATAGCCGATCGTTTCTTTAAATAAAATAGCCAGCAAACTAAAAATAAAAACTATGTGAATTACAGGATGGAGGTCATAAAAAAAGACCAGGCATTACCATGCGATTGGGGCATTGAAATGACAAATTCACTTCCAACAGCCAAAGGACCAACAACAGCAACAATAACAGTTAATACCAATTATGAGACAACCAAAAACACACAAAGGTACATCTCAGGCATAGGATGAAGCAAAATAAGTGTATCCCTCAGACACAAATTCCCACATTTGAGAAATTCTAAATCTAAATACTAAAAAAAAAAAACTTTTTCTGCATATTTTGTTATTTGCTATTTTATAAAGAAAACTTGATTAAGCAGAGTAAATAGTCTATAGAGTTAACAAAATCAATATTTATTTTCAGGATTGATCTAAAGTGATGTGGAGGTGAATTACATTCAAAATTTCCCTAAAGATTTACAAAAAAATAAAAATAAAATTGAGTGAGTTGTTACATTAGAGCAACCCAAGAAGCAACAAACTGGGGGAGCTTTTTGTACTTGTCACATGTACATTACAGCACAGTGAAATTCTTTCTTCACGTGATGTTAAGAAGTTGGGGTCGGAACACATGTTCAGCCATGATATAGAATATATGGGTAAGGACCTTGCCCAAGGGTCCAACAGTGGCAGCTTGGTGATAGTGGGTCTTGAACCCCTTACCTCTAACCAAAGCTACAGTACCAGTTCCCTGTAGTTTTCACATATCCCAGCTTGTCAGTAAGCTGGGGTCAAAGCACAGGGTCAGCTATGGAACAGCAGCCCTGGAGCAGATAGGGGTAAGTGCCTTGTTTAAAACCCCCTGGTTCTGGGTTTATGACCAAACGTAACAATAATCTATAAAAGCAATGAGACAACCAAAACAATGGCAAAATGGCACTTTTGTTCCGGAGAAAACAGATATTTATGGTGTGGTCTTTCTTTACATATAATATAAATATAAATATATATCCTGTATTTTACCAAACTAGCATGTATATTTGTAATAAAATGGTGACAGGTGTTGGTAAGTGCAAGCCTATCTAGATCTAGATCTAGATAAGCCTGTCTGTCTGTCTGTCCGTCCGTCCGTCCGTCCGTCTTTTAGTTATAATTTAATAGAAATCAGTCAGAGTTGAGAAAAAGGGTAAATTCTACAGTTACTGGGAATCAGGACCAGAACTCGTAGCCAAAAGCCAAAATCAATTTAGAAAGCACAACAGGGGTAAAGAAATCACACTGATATATAGGACACAGGAACACTGGTAAAACCAGACAAAGAATGGAATTGTCACGGATTCCCCTCTCAGAGCTCGGTGTGCCTCCAAATGTTGTTTTCATGTTTCATTTTAAGGTTCTGTCACGGAAACACTGAAGCACTCAAATCACTCAAATATAAGCACAGTAAGAAAAACATGTAAAGACAAAGCACCATAAGCACCAAAAGTTTCCAAACATATGACCATTAGATTATTTTTGCTTTTTTAAACATCCTATTCCACAATTACTTTTCATTTGCAATTATAATAATCTCCACTCCTCTGAGAAGGTTGTGGTTGGTCCTCTGGTTGTGGAGATCTGTGCATATTTAGCCACAAGTACGTTAGTAACCTGATCCATAAATTGAGCAATCGAGCTACAAATACAACAATGTACATGTCTAATATTTAGAATGAGATCAGGAGAGTATAGTTGGATATACAAATGAAATATTATTCATCTTATTAAAATAACTGATATCTGGTAGCTTGCAAACTAACAACAGCACAAGGGGGTGAAGATTGTCGCTGCGTGAGTACCATTATAGTAAGTATTGTGGTGATTCAGGGAAAAGAAGCATAAAAAGAATGAAAAGGAAGTAAATGGGACAGAAAATAAAATCATTAGGCATAATTGTATGAGAATTAATCAGCAGTTACAATTGCACAACTGTGAAAGGAATGAACTAATGTATGCAAAATCTCCAAAGTACAAATACACACACACACACACACACACACACACACACACACAATAACAAAACAACAAAAAAAAAAAACTCGAAATAAACCCAACCCATGCTGGCATTTGAAAAATAGGCATTTTTAATGTTAAAAGCAAAAGAAAATAAACAAAAATCTAATTTGGACTTTATTAAACAAAGAATAAGACCTTAATTAACCCCCAATATGTGCTTATTAAGGTAATTCACAATCATTTTTTAATAGAAAATGGCAGTAAAAAATGCCTGATAATGAGTAATGATTCATCCTGTTATGATTCACATCCAACAAAGATGATTTTTTTCCTAACGGTGGCTACAAGCCACAAGTTTAGTTTGGAGATAAACTTGTCCTGCATGTCATTTATTGATAGCTGGATGCTAATCAATTCCCAGCAACTTGTGAAACATCTGCGCATTATCATTATCATGAAGGCTTAGTCATCCCTCGACAAGATTTCTCAGCAGGCTGCCTGTTTGCATTTATTCAAATGTCAGGGACACAAGGCGCTTCTCGTCGCCATGCTGAATTCCCATGCCATCTTATGCTTGATGCAGCTGGCAACAAGTTAACTGGCTTCATTAAATCTGACTTTTTAATTTGCAACTAATTACCATAAGAGTGAGAAAGAAAAGAAGAAGAAGGAAAAAACCTCCTGAAAAATACAGTCTTAGAATATGAGTTTAATGGTTCAGAATGAAGAGAGCCAGGAGAGCACCACAGTTCTGTACACTGTTATTGCTCCCTCTCACTCGAATTTATGCAAATAGCTCATTCCTAAATGTCTTCTGGGATTAATGGAGCTGTTAAAAGGTAACGGCGGGAAACCGGCACTGGTGATATATAATGAAGTTGGACAGCGGTAATGTCCTCGAGGCCTGCTGCTTTACAGAGTTGACGAACAAACGTTCTTTATTTTGGAATCAAAATTCATGTTTCACAAAAAAAACAATAAATAAATAAAAAATACATATATCATGAGAAGAAATCGTTTGAAGAAAGACTGGAGGTAGAGGAAAAAACATAAAAAGCACTTGATGAATGCAGCTATGGTAACCCAATCATTAGGGTTGCACAAGCCAGTGCAGTCTTAAAGCAGGTTTTAAGCCCTGATAAATGAGGAGGGTTGCGTTAGGAAGGGCATCCGGTGTAAAACATGTGTCAAATCAAATATGCAGATCAAGACTCAGAATTTCATACCTGATCGGTCAAGGCCCGGGTAACCAACAACCCCACGGATATTGTTAGCCAACAGGGTACCGGTGGAAATGGGACTACTGTTGGCCGAAGGAGGAGAAAGAGAGGAGGAAGTCATCTACAGAGACAGCAGGGAAAGGAGAAGTGTAGGGGAGTGGAGGTTCGGGTTGGTACTTTAAATGTTGGTACTATGACTGATAAACGAAGAGAGATAGCTAATATGATGGAGAGGAGAAAGGTAGATATGTTGTGTATTCAGGAGACCAAGTGGAAAGGAAGTAAGATGTGGGATTAAACTGTTCTTTCATGGTGTGGATGGAAAGAGAAATGGTGTAGGGTGATTCTGAAGGAAAAGTACAGTAAGAGTGTAGTGGAGGTGAAGAGAGTTTCTGAATATGAAGCTGGAAGTTAAAGGGGTGATGATAAATGTCATCAGTGCCTATGCTCCACAAGTGGGTTGTGAGATAGAGGGAAGGAAGCATTCTGGAGTGAGTTAGATGGAGTGGTAGAAGGTGTACCTAGAAAAGAACGATAGGTAATTGGGGCATACTTTCATGTGCATGTTGGTGAAGGGAACAGAGGTGATGAGGAGGTGATGGGAAGGCATGGCCTTAAGGAGAGGAATGTGGGAGTGCAGATGGTGGTAGATTTTGCTAAAAGGAAAGAAATGGCAGTGGTGAATATGTATTTTAAGAAGAAGGAGCAGAGGGTAACGTATAAGCGTGAAGGAAGGTGCACACAGGTGAACTATGTTCTATGTAGGATATGCAACCTAAAGGAGATTGGAGATTGTAAGGTGTTGGTGGGGGACAGTGTAGCAAGACAGCATTGGATGGTGGTCTGTAGGATGGTTTTGGAGGTGAAGAAGAAGAGCAGGAAAGTGAGGACTAAAAGAATAATAAGATGGTGGAAACTGAAGGAGGAAGACTGTAGTGTGAGATTCAGGGAAGAGGTCAGACATTTGCGGCATTAAGCAGACGCCCTTATCAGACGGGTTTGGTGGTTTTTAAGAGGTGTGAGATGATCGGGAAACTACTGCAGAAGTGATAAGGGAGACAGCTAGAAAGGTACTTGGTGTGACATCTGGAAATAGAAAGGAAGACAAAGAGACAAGGTGGTGGAATGAGGAAGTGCAAGAGAGCATAAGGAGAAAGAGGTTGGCGAAAGAGAATTGGAATCGACAGAGTTAGAAAAAGTAGGCAGGAGTGCAAGGAGATGCGGCAGCAGGTAAAGAGGGATGTAGCGAAAACCAAGGAAAAGGCACATGAGGAGCTTTATACCGATTGGCCAGGCAGAGGGACCGAGCTGGGAAGGATGTGCTGCAAGTTAGAGCAATAAAGGATGCAGATGGAAATGTGTTGACTAGTGAGGAGAGTGTGTTGAAAATATGGAGGGAGTATTTTGAGCACCTGATAAATGAGGAAAATGAGAAGAGAGAGAAGGTTGGATAATGTGGAGATGGTAAAGCAGTGTACGAGGGCAGTGTGACAGCAGTGAAGTGTGCACTAGGAATAACAGACTGGTTCAAGGTGGAGGTTGGACTGCATCAAGAATTAGGTCTAAGCCCTTTGCTGTTTGCAGTGGTGATAGACAGGTTGACGGACAAGGTCAGACAGGAGTCTCAGTGGACTATGATGTTGGATGATTTTGTGATTTGTGGTGAGAGTAGGGAGCAGGTGGAGAAGAGCCTGGAGAGGTGGAGGTACGTGCTGGAGAGAAGGGGAATGAAAGTCAGTAAGAGTAAGACAGAGTACATGTGTGTGAATTAAAGGGAGTGCAGTGGAGTGGTGCAGTTGCAGGGAGAAGAGGTGGTGAAGGTGAAGTGCAAAATAATGGAGAGTGTGTTAGAAAAGTGAAAGAAAGAGTGCAGGCAGGGTGGAGTGGGTGGAGAATAGTGGCAGGAGTGATAGAAGGGTATCTGCAAAAGAGAAAGGGAAAAAATTATAGAACTGTGGTGAGACCTGTGATGTGGTATGGTTTAGAGACAGTGGCATTGACTAAATGACAGGAGTTGGAGCTGGAGTTAGCAGAGCTGAAGATGTTAAGGTTTTCGTTGGGAGTGAGTTTATTAGAGGGACAACGCATGTAGGACCTTTTTTTAGACAAGGTGAGGGAGGAGCGATTGAGATGGTTTAGATATGTGCAGAGGAGGGACATGGGGTATATCAGTAGGAAAATGCTGAGGATGGAGCCACCGGGAAGGAGGAAAAGAGGAAGACCATGGAGAAGGTTTATGGATGTGGTGAGGGAAGACATGCAGGTAGTTTGTTTGAAAGAGGCAGATGTACATATGTCCTCTACATCTGCCTCTTTCAAACCAACTATCTGCTGTGGCAACCCCTAATCGGATAATGTAATATATATTTTTTTTATAATATTTATTTTGTTATTATTATTTATTTGTAACTATTTAATTTGCATTCCTGGAAAGTCTGGCAACTGTCTTGAAAGTTTTCCACCTGTGAATAATCATCTTTACTGTAAGATGATAAGCTTTAAATTGGAAATGGCCTTATAACCCTTCCCAGATTGATGAACAGCATAAACTGATTTTTCAGGTAAGCTAAATATTCAAAAGTACAGCAGGCCTAGCTAATAATTCTAGTTCAGGTCAATTCTTACTTTTCATTCAAACTTTAAAAGAAAAAAGGTAAAGAAAACCTACAGTAATGCTTTCCCCATTTGCAGCACTGACATTTCTTTTTTATCTCTCAGGACTTTTTAAGGTCATCGAATACAGAGAGTACAATACAGCGAGTACTAAGAGGACCACAAATGACAGCAGAGCAGACGAGACAGACCGACAGCCTGAAATGAAAGCAGGAAGCGTATAAAGCTTTCCAGTTTTCAGGCTAGATTGAAATTAGATTGATATATTTCATTCCCCTGCCATGTCCTTCCCTTTTTCCCCCAAATAGGGAAGACACTCACTCTGCTGCAATTTCCTCTCGAACGCTTCAGTTGCTGTCCATATCAAGTTGTCTATCAGAGTGACTTGTAGATGGACCGGTTGAGCTGATGCCTGATACACTAAAAGTCCATAACTCAGTCCAAGATACATTTACAGAAAAGCATGTCTGCTAGTGTTATAATGCTGCTGCTACCTTTCGCATTTTATATTATATAGTGCAAAAAGAGCAGTTAAATATATGTTATGTATAATATATTTTGTATATATTCTGTATATATGTTATGTATAATATGTTATGTATATATTTTTATACAATTATTGAAGGTGTTTGAGATTGAGATTTTTTTGTTATTTATTTCGTTTTTCAGTTTGTCAAATCCTTCTTGTTTCTTAGCTCATCAATCAACTTTATTTATCTCATTAAGGATAAGAAAAAATGTTTAATGTTTAAATAGCTGTCTGCTGCCTCACTTTATATGCAACTGTAATTAAATGTAAATATGGTTAGAGCAGAGTATTGATATAGAACAGTGATTAAACTGTTCGGAACAATTTGTATGGTCAGGGATTTGAACACAAACCTTCCAGCCACTCAAAATGGAGCAGACAAATACAGTCAGGAAAATAAGTATTTGAACACCCTGCTATTTTGCAAGTTCTCCCACTTAGAAATCATGGAGGGCTCTGAAATTTTCATCATAGGTGCATGTCCACTGTGAGAGACATAATCTAAAAAAAAAAAAAATCCAGAAATCACAATATATGATTTTTTATCTATTTATTTGTATGATACAGCTGCAAATAAGCATTTGAACACCTGTCTATCAGCTAGAATTCTGACCCTCAAAGACCTGTTAGTCTGCCTTTAAAATGTCCACCTCCACTACATTTATTATCCTAAATTAGATGCACCTGTTTGAGGTTGTTAGCTGCATCATATAAAGACACTTAGCTGCTGTATAAAGACACCTGTCCACCCCATACAATCAGTAAGAATCCAACTACTAACATGGCCAAGACCAAAGAGCTGTCCAAAGACACTAGAGACAAAATTGTACACCTCCACAAGGCTGGAAAGGGCTACGGGGAAATTGCCAAGCAGCTTGGTGAAAAAAGGTCCACTGTTGGAGAAATCATTAGAAAATGGAAGAAGCTTAACCTGACTGTCAATCTCCCTCTGACTGGGGCGCCATGCAAGATCTCAGCTTGTGGGGTCTCAATGATCCTAAGGAAGGTGAGAAATCAGCCCAGAACTACACAGGAGGAGATGGTCAACGACCTGAAAAGAGTTGGGACCACCGTTTCCAAGGTTACTGTTGGTAATACACTAAGATGTCATGGTTTGAAATCATGCATGGCACGGAAGGTTCCCCTGCTTAAACCAGCACATGTCCAGGCACGTCTTAAGTTTGCCAATGACCATTTGGATGAACCAGAGGAGTCATGGGAGAAAGTCATGTGGTCAGATGAGACCAAAATAGAACTTTTGGGTCATAATTCCACTAAACGTGTTTGGAGGAAGAAGAATGATGAGTACCATCCCAAGAACACCATCCCTACTGTGAAGCATGGGGGTGGTAGCATCATGCTTTGGGGGTGTTTTTCTGCACATGGGACAGGGCGACTGCACTGTATTAAGGAGAGGATGACCGGGGCCATGTATTGCGAGATTTTGGGGAACAACCTCCTTCCCTCAGTTAGAGCATTGAAGATTGGTCAAGGCTGGGTCTTCCAACATGACAATGACCCGAAGCACACAGCCAGGATAACCAAGGAGTGGCTCTGTAAGAAGCATATCAAGGTTCTGGCGTGGCCTAGCCAGTCTCCAGACCTAAACCCAATAGAGAATCTTTGAGGAGCTCAAACTCCATGTTTCTCAGCGACAGGCCAGAAACCTGACTGATCTAGAGAAGATCTGTGTGGAGGAGTGGGCCAAAATCCCTCCTGCAGTGTGTGCAAACCTGGTGAAAAACTACAGGAAACGTTTGACCTCTGTAATTGCAAACAAAGGCTACTGTACCAAATATTAACATTGACTTTCTCAGGTGTTCAAATACTTATTTGCAGCTGTATCATACAAATAAATAGTTAAAAATTCATACATTGTGATTTCTTTTTTTAGATTATGTCTCTCACAGTGGACATGCACCTACGATGACAATTTCAGACCCCTCCATGATTTCTAAGTGGGAGAACTTGCAAAATAGCAGGGTGTTCAAATACTTATTTTCCTCATTGTAGCTGAATAAATATGGTATAGTCCATTATATATATAGATAGATTTATTATATTATATTATATATAATTATATAGTACAGTACAGAATATATCTATGTTCTGAGAAGAAGCTACAGATCTGGGAAAATATATTTTGAAGTGTGCTTCTGGCGATTTGTACACATTCAGACACAAATCACAAATCTGATGTGGCGTGCAGAGGCCTGGGTTGCACTCAGCATTCCAATTCATCCAAATGGTGCTCCAAATGACTACTGCACCTTGCTTTATAAATAAATGACCTACATATTTACTTCACTTTACAGAATTTCTTTTCATGTGCCTAAGAGTATACAGCTATATGTCAACTCCTCCCATGGCCAATGCCTGAGCAACACGAGAGAAAGCAAACCAATGCATCGAAACACAAAGTAATCAGAAGTCGACTGTGACGGAAACACCATGTGACCCTCATTGTTAAATGAGCTTTGAAGCTCCAAATGTCAGCACTGCATCCCACAGTGCAGCAGGAGCCGGCCGCGCTATTAGCCCCGGCTCAGCGCAGGCGTCAACCCGATGGAACAGAAAAAAAAGCAGTGTGCCAGAGTGTGAAAAAATCCCCTTGAGCCACTGAGCTCTCAACATGAAGTGCAAATACTTTCAAACACCCTGTCGCCCACCACAGAGTATGCTTGGGCTTAAAAAAAAGGGGGGGTTTTAAACTCATGCTGTCACTGAGTGCCTGCATTCTTGATGTGTCTCAAGGAGCAAGAAGAGCCTTTTTCACACGTGTGGTTGCACCTATAAAACGTGTGAACATGCACAGGAGTTGTTCATTTGCCAATTCTCTGGGAGGAGACCAAGTGAAGATAGAAGACAACACACTGAAACCTTCAAAATCAGCTTTTTTTTTAAGGCATGACAAGCTGCTTTTTTTTGCTGTAGGAGAGAGAAATATTGTCACGGTTACGGTAAAATCAGTTTGCAAACTACATTTCCCATCACATGTCACAAATCACATACACCTGCTCCCTGTTTTACCTCAATCAGCACAACTATATAAGATCCAATTTATCACCATCCCCTTGTTGAGCTTTCATTGAGGTCGATTATTTTTCTTACCCTGTGTACTCATTGTTTTGTTCTTAGTTTTTGCCCTGTTTCACTTTTTTGGTTCTTGTTTGGTTTATTACAAACGGCTTTATTACAGCTATAACAATTGGAGAGTTTGGTCATACTGTGATGCCGATCTGACTTTCAAAAATATTCCATATAAATAAGTATTGGGATACATGACATTTTCTGCCATATGTGGTTCTTCCCCAAACTGTTACCTTAAAATTGGAGGCACACAATTATACAGGATGACTGTGGATGCGGTAGCAGTAAATCTTTTCTTCACTTGAACCAGTCGACCCAAACTTGTTAAAACATGACCATGCCCCTTTGCACAAAGCCAGCTCCATGAACATATAGTTTAGATGGGCTGGAGTGAAAATATTGAGTGGACTGCTATAGATCTCTGACCTGAACCCTATTGATCAATGCTGACTCCATCTCAGGCCTTTTCACCCGACATCAATTCCTGAATGACCACAAATCTCCATAAGTACACCAAAAAATCTAGTGGACCACCTTCCCAGAAAAGTGGAGGTTATTAAAACAGCAAATGGGGACTAAATGTAGAATAAGCAAATAAGTATCTTATGGTCAATTGTCCACAAACTTTAGTCATATAGACCATTATTGCCATGTAGGATTGTGGTGGAATTTGAAATATAACACCATCTAAAAGCTTAAATGGATCCAATAGCATTGCGTAAAAGTTTTATTGTATATCAGATCTGACCCAAAGACAAATCTGATATCGAATAAAATGCAAATTCCACTTGTAGTAGGAATGTAAACCTGATCGAATCAGAAAATCATGCATAAAATAAAAGTAACTATTACAAATAAATTAAGATTGAATATATCAGATAAAGATAAAGTGGCCGTTTAAAATAATACAAATATATTTCAATGTGCAAAAGGGAATTACAAATTAAATAGAATGTATGCAATATTGTTTTATTGTGGTGTGCCATGTGTAGTTCTGATTATGTCCTAGTTAGTTCAAGTTATCTAGTGTAAATTTAGATTGTTTCATGTAGCATCTCTAGTAAGATCTCTGGAACAACTGTCTAGATAAAATGTGAGCACTCTATATAGACAAGTATTGGGATACCTGATTTTTCCAGCCATATGTGTTTCTTCCCCAAACTGTTACCACAAATTTGGAGGCACACAAATGTATAGGATGTCTTTGGATGCAGTTGATTCTTTCTTCACTTGAAATAGGAGACCCAAACTTGTTCCAGCATGACAATACCACTGTGCACAAAGCCATGAAGATATTCTTTACATGTGCACATACTTTAGCGCATTGTTCATTGGGAAACATTGTTTCTGTGTACTGTACCACCTGTATTATTGTTGAAAATCCAAGAAATGCCACTTGGGAAAGTAGTAGCTCAGTGTTAAGGCTCTGGGTTACTAATTAGGTGGTTAGGTTTCAAGCCCCAGTATTGCCAAGCTGCTATTATTTTGCCTTTAACCCTCTGTGCTCCAGGGGCACTGTGTTATGGCTGACCCCAGCTTCCCAATGCAATTTGTGGAGGAAGAATTTCACTGTTCTGTAATATACATGTGACAAGTGAAAAAAAACCATTTCCTTTAATATAGTCACAATTGTCCAATTTGTGTCATGCTCATTTGCAAGACCTCGAAGATGAATGTACATCCCAAACCTTCCTGAACATATGCCATCTTATAATACTCATGACTACAGTTTTAGAAAATGTCCAGTCTGTTGTTTTTGGGGTAGAATAAAAAATTGTGGATGCACTGAGGATGATTATTGCAGACAGCCCCAGCTGCGCTACAGATGTTTATACATCTGACTTTGGCAGCAAAGCTATCTGCTCTAATTAACCGCTGTTTGTTGCTAAGATGTTCTGTTCCAGAGAATTTTTTCATCTCCTTCTTTAAGCTCTTTCTCTCGTTTTTTTTTTTTTTAAGCTTTCTGTTCCTCTGTCTCCTTTTCGAGTCATTTGCGTGACAGAGGTTGTGCATGCATGATGTCAGCTGCAGTATCTCTGCCTCCCTCTGTGATCTTTTCTCTGCCATGGTTATCTTTTTCCTTCTTCGCTGCGTGCGGCACAAATGGAAATAGACTGCAAATAATTTTTTTAATTAAAAAAGTAAGACGAGACAATGCGAGAGCTAATGATGGGCGTTAATGCATTGTAAAAGTGAATTAATTTGTCTTATAAACAGGGCTAAACAAGGGGGAAATGATTAACAATGATACATATCCACTTTCTTGTTGATGTCACACCCCCAATCCACCCTTTCTCTCAAATGTTGTTGCAATTTCTGCCACCTCCACCACCTACATCCTGCTTCCCTTTCTCACTTTTTCCATCCTTTTTCCTCTTGATCTCTGAACTCAATCTGCTCCTGCAAGCCCAACATCCTTGTCAGGGGAAAGAAATGCTGGTGATGATAAATAGCTTTCTTCCTCCTCTACACTCTCCCACTGCTGACGATGTGCTCAGGAGGGAATGAATGGGGCAAATGCTCCCATGTTCAATATGTCCCCTTTTCAGATGTGACAGAGAGGGCGAATATCAAAAATGTGTGTTTCTGTCGGCTCAGGATCGCTGTAAATATTTGTTTCCTTTTCTTTCCCGCTTGTTTTGTATCCAATAGTGCTTTTGAATTTTGATAAGTTGGACTGATTTTTTTTTTCTTTTGACAGTAGTTCCAGATGCAAACTTTATATTAAATGTTACATCAATGTTAAATGTATCAAATGTTACATCAAGTCAGGAATGTTTTTCATTTCTATCTTTTTTTTTGTTTTGTTTTTTTATACTGCAGCAGCACCCACATTTTCTGTTACCCTGTGTTTACATTTATTTATAAGTCACTTACTAATGTTTTAATTTTCTTTTAATGTAGTGACTATTTAATATCTGTTTTGTGAAAATAGATGTTTCTTTTTATTTTGTCATAAAATCAGTACAGCAAGAATCTCTAATGAATACAAATATACAAAAACAAATATATAGGGGAGGTGGTAGCTTAGTGTTTAAGGCATTGGACTTTGGATCTGAAGGTCTTAAGTTTAAATCCCAGCCCCTCCGAGCTGCCACTCCTAGGCCCCTGAGCAGGGCCAATAACTCCTCTATGATGTTATATGGATATTTTATATCTGTTTTATGAATGAAATAAATGTAAGTATGCCAAATGCCATAAATGTAAGTATAAAGCACTATATGAGTAGGGTTATGGGAACTACAAATATGAATCCGTAAATGGGCAAAGTTACGGAAATGACAAGTATAAAGCTCTAAATGGGTGGGGTTATGGGAACCATAAGTATGAAGCTCTTAGGTAATTTTATTATCTTCTTGATGTGTCTTATCCACTGTACAATCCTTGCATAGTTATACTGTATATTACTATATATACACCATATCTTATCTACTGGATCTTCTGTGCATAATTTACCCTCACCCATGTACATATGGAATCATTTACCACATTGCTATTTTTTAAATAGGCCTCTTATCCGTTTCTGGTTAGATACTAACTGCATATCATTGGCTTTGCACATGTATTTTGCACAATGACAATAAAGTCAATGAATCTAATTAATCTAATCTACACTAAATTAATCTAATCTAAACTAAACTAATGAATTCTAATCTTATGGAAATTATAAGTTTGAAGCTCTAAATGGCCAGAATTATTGGAACTACAAGTATGAAGCTCTATAAGGATGAGGTTTTAGTACCTACAAGTATGAAGCTCTACATATCCAGTAGACTTTTAGAACAGGACAATATTTCCCGAATAACTAGAATAAATTAGCAAACCTTAGTAAACAGGTTAAAAATTGTTTGACGAAAACACTCACAATCAACAAAGAAGTGTACTGCTGCTCCTCGCTTCTGCTTTGTTCTGTCACGACACTTCACATCTGCATGATCTGAATCCCACTAAAACTAGCACTGCAACCGAGTAACTTCCAGCTGCTTTGTCACATCACGTCACTGCCAGCGTGAGTGCAGGGTTTCGCATGTAACGAATTGTTGCCTGTCACTTTGTCACGTACTAGTGTGAATACCAGGCGAGATCAGTAATGTCAGAATTTAATTATACCAGTGCCTATCTAATGTTCTAAATCCCTATTGTTCCTTGAACATGTCATACTTTGAAACAAAATAAGGTTTTGTTCTTTACAAGAAGAGCTGTGTGTGATATAAAAAAAATATATTACTTTTATGCATGCATGTCTTTTGTTTATATAGATATTGATTATTTACAATGATCCATTTTTTAGGAATGTATATCATTTGGGATGGAGGTTTCTCCAGCTCCTTTAGTTACCCTGTGGCTACATCTCAGCTAATTCTTTCTTTAATTGCTCATTGACATTTGGTACACGGCCACAGGAATGAGTCACCGTTGTGCCATATCCTTATTTAACATAATCAGCGACTAACTACAGAATTAAAAGAAGCAGCTATGTTTAAAAAAAGTCTGAGTGAAAATGCTTCTATTTTGCCTTTTTTTCTAAATAAAAAATAATTGACAAATGATATTCTGGAGTTGAAAAAAAAAATTTATATCAGGATGAATTTAAGAGTTTCTTAGTATTGGTACGTCCTAGTTTGGCTTTAATAACAGTGAGCACAAATTTGTGTAAAAGCTGATGATCTATTTAAAAAAAACAATCCATCAGTGTCGTCTGTAAAACGGGTTTCAGTAGAACTTTTAGACATTTTAGTATATCACAAATTTGTTCACATTTAAAATAGGGACCTAAATAGAAATCACTTGAATATCACATACAGGTAGTCCCCTAATTATGATTTAGATATGTTACGACACCCCGCCACACAACCTCTATGCCGGGGATTGCCCTTCTTTCTGGACCTTCACACTAAAATGTCAAGGTCCTGTGCTAAGCCATTATCAGCTCGCCTCTTAAAACAATTGGGGTTGGTGCCCCGGGGTTGAAGAGACGCTGGCCAGCTATCTCTCCACAGGTGTCTCGTCGTTCCTTAAAACCCGGGTGCTGCCCACAAAGCCCATTCAGAACACTTTGGCACTACTGGGCAAAGCAGATGCCTCAGTGTGTGCCTTCACACCATGGCAGTGTTGCAGGCCTATCAGGCTGACCTGCTGTAGAAGCTGGATGTGGGTGGCATCTCAGGCGGCGAGGAGGTCCAGGAGCTCCCTCGTGCAGCGGACCTGGCTCTGCGGGTCACTAAAGAGATCGCTGGAGCCCTCATGTCTGTCGGATTTTTCCGACAGGGACAGGGCCATTCTGCTGGACACCCCTCCCGACTGGCCCATTCGGCTACTTTGTAAATGCGGTCATCGACAAGTTTCAGGAGGCCTTAAAACAGTTGGTGGCATTACAGCGGTTCCTTCCACGTCGCTCTTGTGGGGCTGCTTGGCATCATCTTCAATAGAAGGGCTTTGGCCAAAAAATCCTGACACTGGGTCTTCTGGGGATTTCGCTGGGAAGGGGCATTGTCCACCTCTTTATACAGTGCCCGCCCCACCAAGGCACACTCAGGGTGCTGGTCCGTTAGCCCTGCAATGCTCAGTGCTCAAGTTAACCTGTTAGACTTCACCACCGCTTTTGGGACTCATAGCTGAAAATACCCTACCTAAATTTAAATGTTAACAGTTCCTGATAAAAGTGGGCTACATACACAATTAAAATATATTTAGAAAGAAGTTACTCTGACCTTTACTGTCCATCAATCAAAGTTGCTATTGCTCAAAAAGATAAATTCTTCTTATTTCTTTTTTCAGCTTCTCCCATTAGGGGTCGCCACAGCCGATCATCCATTGCTTATAAAGATAATAATTTATAGAAAGTTATAGATGATGAAGAACTGTGAATATAAGTTTCCTGAATTGAAATTATTTTTTTCTTCATATATAAATACATGAATTATATTGAATTATATGAATTATAGTGCTTATATTTTAAATTGAATGAAGATATCATGAAAAATGAGATTCCTACAAACATTTATCTGAGACTATGTCTTTCACCCCTTCTCACCCCACCCACCCCAGATTTTTAGGACAGCTCAAATGCCCTACCTAAAATGTTAACAGTTCCTGAGAAAAATGTAACAATAGACAATTTTGATATCTTTGGAAAAAAGACACTTTGAGCTTTACACCAAAGTTGATATTGCAAAAAAGTTATTAAGTAATAGATAATGAAGTGTCATGGATATACATTTCCTGCATTGAACATTATTTTTATTTCATATATAAATACATGAAATCAGTCCTGAAGCAATCCAGAAAATAAAAGGGGTTAAGAGCAACATGTTTAATGAGTTTATATTTTATAAAGATTTTCATGGCAAATGAGATTCCTACAAACTGAGGAACTTATCTGAGACTATGTCTGATCTTTTTGAGAGCCACTTGCTAAACTCAGGTGGCCATTCAATCTCTAATCATACAGTCTGCATATAAATGAATGACTGACCATTAAAGGCTATTCATAATTTATTATTAAAGGCTAGCTATAGACATGTCTGGCTATTGATATTGAGTTGACTTTCATACTGATGGCCAGGTAGCCAGTATTTTTTTTACTGTCATGGCTATTCGTATTGATGTGCGGCCATTCCGATCTCAACAATTCACACACACACACACACACACACACACACACACACACACACACACACACACAATAAAAGTTAATAGAAAACTGTAATGGGAAATATATTGTAACTTACAGATGTAAAATAGGCTCAGATTTTTCATCTCCATGCAGATCTCCAGGTCTCTGTTGTTACTCCGCCCCAACAATATTTTCCTCATCTCTGCTTTGCGCAAATCTCCGATAAAAGCAAGTTATTTGACTGTCCATTTTTTTTAGTAAACAAAGCCCAGTTAGCACAAGCTGAAAACAGCTGTTTGTGCAGAACTTTGTGCATGTGCTCCTCTGTTTGACCACTAAGAGTTTAGTAATAAAACTAAGACAAAAAAAAAATTTGTTTGTGTGTATTGCTTAAAAATTTTGCAAATACATAAGTTGTACTTTTCCATAGAAAAACAGTGATTTGAAATCATGCACTCCCCCGCAGGGCAGTCGCTGGGTAGAAACTCGTTCATGATGCGTTTCCTCTACAATACCTAAAAGTGCCTGCGTGGGACATGGCCATTTTGGAGGCCCTATCAGAGCCTCCCTTCGAGCCGTTGGCTGAGGTGCCTTGGAGGTTCTTCACAGTCAAGACTGTGTTCCTCCTGGCCATTTCCTCTCTCAAGAGAGCTGGGGATCTGCAGGCCCTCTCTGTGGCCCCCTCCTTTCTGGAGTTTACTTTAGGCATGGACAGTGCCTTTCTTTCTTTGCCTGTTAGTTTGTTATGGCCCTCTGAGGAGAGGTCTCCCTGCAAACAAGCAGACGCTCAGCAAATAGATTGTGGATGCTATTTCATCCTCCTACAAGTCCTCTGGTCGCCCTGTTCTTTTCGGGTTAGAGCTCACTTGACCTGGAGTGTGACAGCTTCTACTGCTTGGTCCTCTGAAGTCTCTCTCCAAGTCATTTGCAATGCTGCGGGCTGGTCCACCTCGCTGACCTTTGTCAGGTTTAACAGCCTCAACCTCAGTGCCACTCCTTGGGTCGCTGTCCTTCAACCTAGCTGTGCTCTTCCACACTAGGCAGGGACTGATCAGTCTGGCGTTATTGTACTCTTGTTCCCAAAGCGTTGTTGACACAGCTTAAGTTCCTGAAGAGGAATGTCTCCAGGTTACGTATGTAACCATGGTTCCCCGATGGAATGAGGCGCTGCGTCCCCATGCCACACTGCCGGCATCCCTGCGGCACTTTCATCCCTTTTAAGAAGCTAGCGC
Source organism: Silurus meridionalis (assembly GCF_014805685.1). Lineage (NCBI taxonomy): Eukaryota > Metazoa > Chordata > Actinopteri > Siluriformes > Siluridae > Silurus > Silurus meridionalis. The sequence goes on from NC_060900.1 coordinate 23,191,021, forward strand.
CGGCTTTACTCCATGTGCTTTTATAGCTTCCTGGTCATGATGTCACACCACTGGTGACGCCTCGCTTTCTATTGGACTGATTACACACGATTCAGAGCATAGACAACGCGCAAGCATTCCCAAAGCATTGTTGACACAGCAACAATACATAAGCTAAAATCATTAGTCCCCACAATCCATGCCAGTTCTGCTTAGCACCTGAGAGAATCTGTTGCACGTACTACAAAAAGGAACAGGAATGAGTGTTTCAAAAATAAAAATATAAGCGCAATATGAGTAGTACCATTTACATAAACGTATACAAGGGGAACATGCATGTATTTAGTCAGGACACTGCAACTAATTAAATGCATACATGTCAGGCAGATTCCTATAGTATATCTGGATTACTTTTATTATGAATATTGCCAGTCTGCAGTGATCAGTATCTATCAAAAGTGCTGTAATGAAGGAACAATGGTGAACCGGTGACAGGGTCATGGCCGGCCAAGGCTTATTAATGCATATGGGGAGAGAAGGATGGTCCGTGTGGTCCAAACCAACAGACAAGCTCCTGTAGCTCAGATTGCTAAAGAAGTTAATGTTGTTAATGCTCAACAAGTCAAGACTGTTTTGCCAACAAAAGCGGAACCAATGTTAAGGCATTTGGTTATAATGTTATGCCTGATCAATGGCCATAAAGTTGCTTGGTTGGTGTACATTCCTGTAAATGTAGCTATTGCTTTCATGTCCAGTATGAAATATACACATAAAATATAGAATATAAGTAAGTAAGAGATTCAGTTTCATAGGTCCTAGTCTTTTATTAAATACAGTCTACCCTAAATATGCTGGTGTTTGACCCTGGCTTTTAAGAGGAGGACTCACCGTCCAGCCACCTCCATCACTGCTCATATCACAGTAAACCTGGAAGCCTGATGGGAAGTGAATAGGAAACACGGAATAGATCCCGTCTTCTCGCTGTCCACTGGCATAGATGTCACTACAGTCTCTCGGTTGGGAGTCTGCAGAAAAAGACGAGAGGGGAAAAAAGCCTAACATTATCATTTATCATCGGCACAGCAGACACAAAATGTGTCATCTTTCACACTCTGCATCTTTCCGAAAGGCATCAGTCACTCATAAAGGCTGCAGAGAGAAAGGACCAGCCTAAGGGAAGTCCACAGGCGGTAGGAGTGCTAAGGCTCATTATGGCCATCTGCCCAGTTTATGAGAGTGAGAGAATAAAGATTTTTTCATTACCGTCTCCTCTGGCACAGCCTCTGGGTCGGACGCCATTGCGTGCCGGGGCCCTTTGAAGCAGATCAGCCTTCAGGAGACCCCTCTCGCTACCAGAGTCCTTGTGCACTGAGTCGAGCAAGTCACGCAAAGAGTTCACAACCTTCATCATGTTGATCTGAGTCTCTGACAACAGCTGGAGTGGAAGAACAACAAGAAAAACAGGCATTTGAAATCTGCTAGTTGCATAAATTCTTATCTATTAATGGTTTAATGACTTAATTGGAAATCTTTGATACCTGCAGCATGTTACAGACAGTGAAACAAAATGGGGGAATGTAAGATAAACAAACAAAAAATACATTTATAAACACAACTTTCTGGATTTGCCGGGGGAAGTGGTAGCTTAGTGGTTAAGACATAGGAACCTCATTGATACATAGCCGATTCCCACCCACTAACAAGCTTTCCACCAAAAAAAAAAACCCTGTGGTTCTTTTTGAGATGTGTGAAGCTTGCCACTACAACTTATTTATCCTTTCAATCTTCCCTTCATCACAGAGAAGCTGAAGTCTAATAACCAAATAAAATAAAAAATAAAAACTAGCTTACTGCCCTCTTCCACATAAGCAAGTTGGTTCATGTCACTTAAACTGACAAGAACAAGAGAAGACTCTGGTAATATTGGTGACATCATAACTTGCAGCATCTATTGCTGGCATATGGGTAAACATTTTTCAGTTATTTAGAATTCATGATAGTAAACAGAATTTTTGAAAAGAAAGTCCACATTTCTTTTTTTACTAGTCTTTGGAAACTGCAGTGCACTGTTTAAAACTGCATGGGGAAAATTTCAACCAGGGGTCTCAGATTGTTTTTTGAGTGATTCTTATTCTACTAGTCCCATAAAATTGCAAACGAAATGTTATATTGTTTTTATAGATGTAATTCTCATAGTTGTTTAGATTCATTCATTTATCTTCATAAACTTTTTTCCTAGGCAGTGGGAGTCCTGGAATAAAGAGGAAGAGATCCAAACCCCCTATTGAAGAGCATCACACACACACACACACACACACACACACACACACACACACAAGAAGAGGAAGAAAACCAGAGAACCCAGAGAAAGCCAACATAGATGCTGCAAGTGCACACAAAAATGGCACAGACAGTAAATCGAGCTCAGGATGGAAATGGGAAGCCTTGAGCAGCGAGGCAGCAGTGCTACTGCATGACATTTTAAATCTCATCTAAAAGTCAAACCCTGTCAATCCCTTCAGTGTTCACTCCAAATCCAAACCATCCAAACACATTAACTGACAAGCTGGTAGACACACCTCCGTATTCCGACTAGCAATACGGTGGGCTATTTTCTTTTCTTTTTTTATCAGAGCCTGGAGCACCACAAGAGAACAAATCTAAGTATAACCTAGTGGAAAATAGAAAATGTTTCTGACTTACATGATCACTTCTGACCCACACATGAACACACTGGTATATAATAATAACTATAAGCCATTGGGGCCATTCTGAACCCATTTCATGGCCACTACTATTTTTATTTTTGCCATTTCACATAGCTCTAAATTTCTGCACAATGTAAGATGATGGCAGAGAACTGAAAACTGTTTACCTTCACAGCAAAAGTAAAGACATTCTGAATGATACTGCTGTTGTAAGTTTAGACTCTAAATTAACCTCTGAAGCATTTTACTGTCTGCTTCTCAATACCTTGATCATCAAAGACAATCCCTGCCTTCATTCAGCACCCAAACATTACTCTCTACTACCTCCACTTGACATAAAACAACAAATGTGCAGTTCTGTAAGTTCTTGTGCAGCCTACAGTGGAAAAAACAGCGCTCAAGGCTCTCTATGTACATACAGCATATCACATGCTGTCAGCTTGCTGGTTACCACAGCAACCACGCTTACCTGTCAGTCATGACGAAGACGGAAATGATAAAAAATACATAACAACCGCAAGGGGAGAGGGTGCGTATCTTCATCTTTTGATGCCTTATATATCATGCAGCCTGAGTAGATCACTCAGCACACACACTGTCATATAGTACAGTTAGCTTCCATGCAAGCTCCATGGCCCCTGAGTGATGCAACAGGAAAAGCATTCACCCTATCGCCTGAGAGATCACGGGTTTGAATACCAGTGGCACCACGGACATCTTGTCTTCCTGCAATTCTAATGCATCGTGGGTTAAGTTGTCTAAAACAATCTTGGATATAGGAAATAGATTATACATCTCTGACAACGCTAAGTCCAACTCTTGGAGAATGTTCTTTGTTAGATGGTTAAAAGGGGGTTTTTCCTCACCAAGAAACTCTTATATTTTCCACTAGCTTAGGTATAATTTAAAAAAATTATTATTTTAGACTAATTATGACTTTCTTTACATGAATCGATGTTTATTAGTGAGAATTCCCATAAACAGCTACCAAAGGCAAATTCAGAGCTTTTCTTTGATCAACTTCATGACATTTTATATGTATTTTATATGTTCTATTTCTATTCCATGTCTACTTTCTACTGTAAATTCAGCAGCTCCATTTTATTATATTGCAAACAAAAAAAACCCTTTAAACTTTTACTCTTATTCCTGTCTTTAACTCTTTTCCTTTACATTTCCAATTTTATGTTTTTTTTTTTTTCCATTTTAGGTCCATGACCATTCGTTACAATTAAAAATTCTAATTTGATTAGAATGATTAGCCCATTTAACTGCTTATTGTTTTAGTGTTCAATTACTTGAAAGTCAAGAAGCGTCAAGAAGCTTTTATTGTCATTTCAACCACATGTAGCTATAGGATCAATTCAACTTTTTAGTTTCCATTAAATCTACACTTCAACCACATGTTGATAGTTTAATTTTAAATCCATTTTATCAGTGTACAGAAGCAAAATCATTCAAATTGTGTCATTGTGGAAACACTCATGCAACTGTCTGTGCATCCATACATGCATTCATGGCTTTTGTCAGCTGTCGAAACTCGGACTCGTGGTTAAAGCATAAAAGCATGTGACTAAATTGTGAAGACCGGGATCAGTGAGTGTGTTCATTAAAAACGATCGCAAGGTGCTGTGAAGTGCATGACTACTAAAATATTCATAAGGGAAGAATCACGGCAGTATGAAGCAGTGAAGCGGGGAGGTGAGTATGCAAATAAAACATGCGAGAGCAGGTCAGCCCTACAAGAACTGAACAAAAAGACGCATGCCTGCTTTCTTGCCTTTCACTCACAAGCCATGTTTATTAATATTCAAACAAAGACAAATAGTGATGTGTATATATATATATATATATATATATATATATATATATATATATATATATATATATATATATATATATATAAGATCCTTCTTTTATTGGCACAAGGTGGTAAGGTGTTTATCGAACATCCTGAACAATCTGAACACCAACAATATGAAGTTCATTGCATAATATAATTAGAAAGAAAGAGGATGATTTGAATGACTGTTTAGTGCAGAACTGCATCAGAGGCTTACTATCCCTATTACTAAAAGATGGAATGTTTTGATTGAGTTATTCCATTTTGTCTGATGCTGTTCATTAATCATTTCCTTCTCTACCAAGCAGCATTTTTATTTTTCTAGGTAGGCACTATGGTTTGCACACTCAGATGCCCACTATGTTAAAGATAATTATTGAGGATATGGAAGTCTACAGGAAAATAGGCCACGGATTTGTCTGTGATTAATGGATACGACTCGGTCAGCAAGCCGACGTATTTGAAATAATGTGCACGCAGCAGGCATCGGCGTCCTGCTCGGTCTCACTGATAGTCCATTTACAGAGTTGACTGGCCAGCAGAAATCAAAGCAGGGCTTTATCTACCAGCGAAGTGCCAGCTGAGAACTGAGACCTGAATTCTAAGTCAAATGACTGAATCCTGTTCCAGTTATTCATGCAGCACTCAAAGACCCAGATCATAGTACAAGCATGATGGGTGCCTCAGGAGGAGCACTGAATTTACTAACAGTGTATGAGCATGTAAAGCGCTGTATAAGTCAGTTTATAAGGGCTTATTCTTATGAGCAAGATGTTGGTTTAAAGAGTATATTTCTAGGACCAGTTGGACACGGGAAGTTTTTCATTGCAAACTGTGATATGCTTTAGAGTCAGGATTATGGACAGGAACTACGTTTTTGATGAGCTCTTAGACTCTCCATTCACAGCACTCCTTGTTTTTCAATCACATCTATTAGGGATGGTAAGCTTCACCAACTCACATCGGTGCATTGGCATAAAAGTTAACTATGTGATGCATCGGTTTAAAAAAGTGTGAATCGACTAGAAGTTGGCATTTGTATCACAAACACACACACACACACACACACACACACACACACACACACACACACAATTAACATGTTGGTTTCATTGTGATTGATGGCAGAGCAGCAAAAAACAAGAAAAAAAAAGGAAAAAAGGACAAATTTTCTTGTGCTTAAAATGTGTATTTGCTAAAAGGGGCAACTTTGCGGAGAGATCAGACAAAATGGCAGCACTGATCCACTTCTGCATGCGTCTGATCAATGAATCAGCCACCTCATTTCTTTCTGTCTCTCCAATTAATGGGTAAAAGGGTGGAGTTTTGGAGATAAAGGTGTCTCACCAGGTGACAGACAGATGCACGATGCCGGATTCGGCAGGGGACAACTCGTGCTGCTCGTTCTAAAGAAGCTCTTCTTGCAATTAACAAGATCGCCACAGCAGATCATCTGTCTCCATACTACCCTGTCCTCTACATCTGCCTCTTTCTAAGAAACTACCTGCATATCTTCCCTCACCACGTCCATGAACCTTCTCCTTGGTCTTCCTCTTTTCCTCCTTCCTGGCAGCTCCATCCTCAGCATTCTCCTACCGATATACCATATGTCCCTCCTCTGCACATGTCCAAATTATCTCAATCACCCCTCCCCACCTTGTCCCCTAAATGTCCCACATGTGCTGTCGACCTCATAAACTAATTTCTAATCCTGTCCATCGTTGTCACTCCTAATGAAAAGCATTTTCAGCTCTGCTACCTCTAGCTCCACCTCCTGTCTTTTAGTCAATGCCACTGTCTCTAAACCATACAACATCATAGGTCTCACCACAGTCCTATAAACTTTCCCCACTCTTGCAGATACCCTTCTATCGCAAATCACTCCTGCCACTCTTCACCATTACTCCACCTTCACCACCTCTTCTCCCTGCAACCGCACCACTCCACTGCCCTCCCTCTCATTCACACACATGTACTCTGTCTTACTTCTACTGTCTTTCATTCCCCTTTTCCCCAGCTCTCCCTACTCTCACCACAAATCACAATATCATCCGCAAACATCATAGTCCATGGAGACTCCTGTCTGACCTCGTCTGTCAATCTGTCCATCACCACTGCAAACAGGAAAGGGCTCAGAGCCGATCCTTGATGCAGCCCAACCTTCACCTCAAACCAGTCTGTCATTCCTACTGCACACTTTACTGCTGTCACATTGTCCTCATACATGTCCTGCACCACCCTCACATACTTCTCTGACACACCTGACTTCCTCATACAATACCACAATTCCTCTCTCAGCACCCTGTCGTACGCTTTCTCTAAATCCACAAACACACAATGCAACTCGTTCTGACCTTCTTTATACTTCTCCATCAACATTCTCAAAGCAAATAAGGCATCTGTGGTGCTCTACCTCGGCATGAAACCATACTGTTGCTCACAGATGGTCACCTCTTCTATCAGCCTGGCTTCCACTTCTCTTTCCTATAACTTCATGGTCACTTAATGGACTGATCAATTTTATTCCCCTGTAGTTACTGCAGGTCTGCACATCTTCCTTTTTCTTAAAGATCGGTACCAGCACACTCCTTCTCCATTCCTCAGGCATCCTCTCACCTTCCAAAATCTTGTTAAACAATCTGGTTAAAAACTCCACTGAAATCTTTCCTAAACACCTCAATGCTTCTACTGGTATGTCATCCTCTTAATCGCTTCTCTTCCTCCTAACCAATCCTATCTTCCTGCTGCTATCCACTTCCTGCTTCACCATCTCCATAGCATCCAACCTTCTTTCTCTCATTTCCCTTATTCATCAGCGGTTTAAAATACTCCCTTCACCTTCCCAAAACACACTCCTCACTAGTCAACACATTTCCTTCTGCATCTTTTATTGCTCTAACTTGCAGCACATCCTTCCCAGCTCTGTCCCCCTGCCTGGCCAATCAGTACAAATGTAATTTGTTTATATATTGAAATGAAATTTGAGAAATTTGTGTGATTAAATGAAGAAGCAGAATTTTAATGCTTTATAGAAGAGATTTGACATGGAATGTGTAGAGCCAGAGCTGAAGTGTGTATAAGAAGTTGAGCAACAGTCTGAAGAGTGGTGGTTGGTGTGTTTTTTAAAATCACATCAGTATTCTGCTCTGTGTGCTGCCTGGATGGTTAGTGGTGACTGAGTGGTTTGAGATAAGATCTGATCTTTGAAGAGGTGTCATGAAAAGCAGTTCTATCTGATCATGCTTTCACATATGAAACTCAGATTTTCCACTACAATTATACTTTTTCGCTCTGGTTCCTTTTGTCAAACAAAAGCATTACACTTGCACTCAGATGCAGGTCTGAGTAGCTGTAGAATCTGTAGCATGGTTTAATTGCAGCGAGGACGTTATTCGCCAACAAATTAATAAAAATGCCTCAAGTGAAACAATTACTGATTACTGGTACTGAGCCCAAGGATAAACTGAACAAAAAACAATGATATTTTGGTTTGTTTAATTATATACCATTAGAGTCCAACTGAACCGAAAAGCAATTGATCCAAAAGTATAATTTTGTAAGTATAATGGTCTTGACTGATTTGAATTCTAGAAGGCTCATAAGTAGTAGGAGAACACTAGAATGTCTGTTTTTGCTGCTCAGTAATTTATCATGTATGCACAACAAGGATGGACTGAGAACAGAACCCTGAGGAACTCCTGATAGAAGCCTGCGAGGTGATGACCTGACCTGACACGGGGAACGATCAATCCTATAGATTTGGAGAAAAAAAAACACAGGTCACAGAGTAGCTTCTAAATCCCAAGCAAGCAACAGTGGATCTATGGATCAGGAGAGTCAGTGTTTCAAAGGCTACTGGTACAAGGGTAAGGATTTTTTTTAAATAAGAGATTTTTTTATATTCTTAGACAGTTTATATATAAAAAATAATGCAATGTTCTTATTTTTGTGTTTACTATGGTTGTTAAGGTTTATGTAATGTCTAAAGACTGACAACCTCAAGGTATATCATTCTATCATTTCATGGAATCATGAAATTAACTGGTCATTGTGGTTGAAAGTTAGCAAGTTATTTCTTTCAGAAAATCTTTGGTAGTCTTGGGCAGATGACAAAATCTAAAATGACAAAAAAAGATTTGATCCCCTTGACTTAATTTACTATTATGATCAATAATTAAAGTAATGATACAGGTTAGATTTTTCCATAAATTGTCATATATTACCTGTATTATTATGTTGTAGTTGAAAGCTGAATGAGGCCTGGCTGTTAAGAAAAAAATAGAAAAAACTAACCTTAATGACGGAATGAAGCTTGAGTTGTCCAAAAACAGTTTTGTTTTGTTTAGTTCTTTTAGAGTTTGAAAAAAGTAATGAACGATAAGCAGTTTTTCCATGTTGCTATAATGCCATCTACAGTTTATGTTTACACTTCAGAAATGGAAATTGGGCTTGGTTGATTTAGAGGAAGATAAAAGGGAGGGGAAACAGGTAAAATCTAAGGGTTACTTAAGAGTATGAATGTTTATTTGAAAACAATTCTAGTGACTCAGCTGTTTGGACATCCAAGAACAAGGCCATTCCACCACTTGGGTGCCATTAAAGAGAAGGGTCTTGATGCATGACTTCCTTAAATCTGAATGGATGGTGGGTCAATTTGAGCCGTGCTACAAGCATGGTACAGTGTAGAGCTATAGGCATTAGTCTGTCTGGATTTTTCTTACCCTGACAATTACTTCACAGCGGCTGAAAGCCGTGATCTTTTTTATTTCTTTTTTCTCCAAGGTGAAAAAAATTCTTACGTAATGTGCACAGCTCAACTGTCCTTCAACTAAGGATCTGCAGCTTCTTATAAACGAACCTAAGAGAACATGACAAACAATAACCAAATCAAGCACACCACAAGGGTTTACGGGAGATGGTTTATCCAGGCAGATAGCTGATAGAGCCTGGTGTTTATTGCCTGTCTGAGGAAATCTAATGAAGGCATGCTCCTAGTTCACTGGCTGAATTCATAAAATGCTGATCTAAATGGTCAGGCAGCTGGTCCCATCTGTCCCTCAGTCTGCTAGGCATGTCTAGTGCCAACCCTGAAATAACACTATTACAGGTTATATTTATGTTCTCTCCAAATTATCACCTTGCCCAGTAGAATCACCAAAATAACTCCTAGAGGTAGAACTTGCTAAAGTTTGAAGTGCTTGTTTAGCTAAGGGGTCATTTAAATATATATTTGTGGGAGGGGGGTTTGTGGATCAAGGGGCCAGTCTAAAACCGCGGATATACGGCATCAACACTTCTCTCGTCCTTGTATGTCTTTTCTTTTGATAATAAAAATTGTGCTTATGTCTATATCCCTGAGTTTGCTAAAGCAGAGATGAGTTGGGAGGGCAGAATTGTGCAGATCCTGGCTTGTGTGGGTTCTCAAAAAGCTTTATAAAGGATACAGTAATCAACATATGAATCTCATCTACCTAATAAATAATAAATACAGTAGTTTGAAATAACCGAGATGTGAGGTGTAAGCAATTCTGTCAAAATGCAGGTCAAAGACTATTATATACTTCATAGCCTTCATATACTCATTCATTTCCATGGTTCGAAAAAAAATTTACTTAGCTAGCTGACCAGCTCACCATATATTATCATTATTACCACATAACTACCATAATTAAGTTTCTGGCCATCTAAAACAAGGGACCTGAGCTTTTGCTTGGAAATGAATAAAGCGCTCTGTTAATATTGGCAAAGTGGTCATATCTTAAAACGTAGAACACAGAAAGGTCAATCAATTCCTAATCACCAAGATTATAAATGAGTATGAGTGGTTGACAGGGAATACAAATTTTATCAGGACAAAAAAAAAAGGAGAAGAAGCTTGTAATGAATAATTTGAGCTGGGAATTGTGTGTTTTTTTTTTTGTTAAGGGCCCACCATGACTGTTTGGGATGTAAACAGGAGGCATCTGAGGGCTAACACTTGCATATCTCAGTCTCATGAATATCTTATGTATTAGTTACTGATTAATATACATTTTAATACATTGCATTCATAGCATTAGCAATATTAGCTAGTTGCTCTGGTGGTATGCACCGTTCCTGAGTATAAAGTACAAACCATCTGCTTAAATATTATTCCTGTAAAAGTAAAAAGACTGCTTTTACATTTCTACTTGAGTAAAAGTATCAAACTTGAGTTTCGAAAGAAAAAATCCTACTGATCCTTGAAAACTATATTTGTAATAATTGATGCAATTCGATTTTCCATTCTACTTCACAGGAGAGTGTTTTCTATTGTTACAAACACTCAGTAAGACACACACACACAACCACATTTACTCCACACAAACTCTCACCAGAGAGTGCTTGCGCTCTCATGACAGGTTCTCATTTAACACAATTTACATATTTGTTTCAAAATCGTGAGGAAAAAAAAAGTTTTGTCTGAAATGTAGGAGAAGAAATGCTTCCCAAAATAATATTACTTGAGTCCACCACTGGCCTGTTGGATGTAAACAGGAGGCATCTGAGGGCTAACACTTGCATATCTCAGTCTCATGAATATCTTATGTATTAGTTACTGATTAATATACATTTTAATACATTGCATTCATAGCATTAGCAATATTAGCTAGTTGCTCTGGTGGTATGCACCGTTCCTGAGTATAAAGTACAAACCATCTGCTTAAATATTATTCCTGTAAAAGTAAAAAGACTGCTTTTACATTTCTACTTGAGTAAAAGTATCAAACTTGAGTTTCGAAAGAAAAAATCCTACTGATCCTTGAAAACTATATTTGTAATAATTGATGCAATTCGATTTTCCATTCTACTTCACAGGAGAGTGTTTTCTATTGTTACAAACACTCAGTAAGACACACACACACAACCACATTTACTCCACACAAACTCTCACCAGAGAGTGCTTGCGCTCTCATGACAGGTTCTCATTTAACACAATTTACATATTTGTTTCAAAATCGTGAGGAAAAAAAAAGTTTTGTCTGAAATGTAGGAGAAGAAATGCTTCCCAAAATAATATTACTTGAGTCCACCACTGGCCTGTTGGCTATATACCGGGTAAGAGCAGGGGTACACCTGCACATTAGCTGATCGGTATGCAAGATTGTGGTTGGTGACACCGTCCCCATCCCAATAAAAGAGGAAAAAATACAAGAATGAATACACTACATGCTACTATTTACATTTTCAGCATATGCCCTCATCCAGAGCGACTTACAATTATCTTATACATACAACTGAGCAATTTAGGCTTAAGGGCCTTGGTTAAGTGCACAGCAGTGGTGAAGGGATTGGAACTCATAACCTTCTGATCAGAAATCCAACAAATTAACCACTAAGCTACGCCTTCTCTTTGCATATAATGCATACTCCATTTTTGTGACTCTGTGTTTCTTTCTTCTATATGCGTCTGTAGACTTTTTTTAAGCATAGCATTGTTTGCTGCTTGAGGTTAATAATAACATGTTTTCTCAGGTACTGTAGATGCTGTAGATCCCTTTCTGTTTTTGTAGCTCACAGCTTACAGTCTACTTTGCTCTAATTGACAAAGTTAATACAGATTTGCATTCTGTTTATGTGTGACTCAGAATTTCATGACAAAGTTTGACGTCACGTTTTTTGTTCTATACGAATAAATAAGACATTTGAACAGACATTTTACCCGAACCCAGTATCCACTTAATAATAAGCTGGAACATTTTTTTTTAGGCTTTGGTCGATTTCCCCCATTATATCAGCTCTTAGTGTCTCACCTGGACAAGTCTGGCCTGCTCAGTCTGCAGCATGCTGATCTCCTGGCTGATGCTGGTCTGGCCCTGCCTCAGTGCGCTGTACTCTGCCTTCATCTGGTTAATATGGGCTGACAGCTTAGCGATTTCCTCCGCCAGTTGGACGAGAAGACCTCTCTCCTGTCCCTTTACCGACTTCAGGTCTGTGTCATGGTGGCTGAGCGAGTGCAGCAGTGACGTCTGGACCCCCTCCAGTCTCAGGAAGTTGCTGTTGTAATCGGGGCAGTTGGGCTCGATGAAGATGTTAATGCGGGAGCCATCGCCTCTTTCTACAGTCACCAGGGCGTTGCCTTCATCTTGATTAGTAGTGATGAGTGGCGGCGCATCGGGGGATGGAGGTGTCTGGGAGTGGTTCATTAAGAGTATGGTGCCTGTTACCGTGAGAGCCAGTAGCACGGCAATGAATAGCAGGATGGTGCACAGAAGGTAACTACAACTCCTCCTCTGTAAGAGAAAGATAAAACCAGGTTTATTGCTTGAGATCTAATTACTGCATAAAGACAGTACACTGTATTTTTGTGTATTTTGTGGGCATTTTAATGGTATTTTGAAAAGACTCAGTATACAGAATTTCCATGCTATTTAAGTAAACGCTATGAAACAGAGGGGATTATTGAGATAACTTTACATATGTACAAATGCGTATAGAACGTTGTATAAAATGTGCTGCAGGTGCACACATACTATTGTAGACAAGCTCAGGCGGGTTTACCAGTGACTTCAGGGAAGGCTTTAAGCTGATTTCTGTGATTGCTTTGGGCCTGTGAGAGCTTGGCTCCAATAATAAACTACACATGATGCTTTGGCTGTGCAGCTCTTCCAGCAACGGGAAATCCCCCCAGGGCAAAGTGTGTAAGAGAACGAGGGAAGATACTAATACTAAGTCCTGCGGCTCAATCCATTCCCGTTCAGTTAAGTGTCTGGAGTTGACAATTCTTTTTGCAGTGTGTACAGACACAAACAATGGCAGCTTGTCACAAATGAAGAGAAAAAAAAACGAGGCGACGAAAAAAGCGGAGGCTCCGGGAGAACAAAACGGCCACGCTGCCAGAATGAAGCCCAGCTGATCTGTGCTGTGTTATTTATTTATTTACTTTGTAAAGATCTTTCAGAACCTATCTTATAACACACCACTGTGTCCTCATGAGCTTCTGTTTCTGTATGTACAGAGGGCAGATTCACAGCAGTGTTGCTTACAGCAGGGGTTCATAAAATGTAACTGTGAAAACTGTGAGAACCTCTTTTAAATGGTAAAATAAATAAATAAAATAAATAAATACAATTTTGACTCAGACTGAAATGTGAAAACCAAGGTTCTAATGTACTGTAATACCAGTTATTGTATAGTAATCAGTACAGTTATCTGATACTACACTGGAATATGAAATCTTTGAGGAATTGAGGAAGAACTCTGTATATATGTTATACTACACTACATGTGAAGCATTACTCCTGTCTTTATGGCACAAATCTGCAGATAGTTTGCAAAGAATCAATATAAAGCAGACAGTCTATTTATTTTTTCACGAAGTCTGAAAATGGCACAAAAATAATGTTTTTTCCGTCATGGCATAAAATGAAGAACTGGAATATCATTACGGAAATAGAGCAACATGTCTTGTCCTGTACAGCAAGCCTTTCAGATGTCTTCGAAGAGAAAGGTCAATTCATAAATGCATAAAGGTCACCACTATAAACCTTATTAGACATTTGAGAACTCATTTACATTTGTAAACACCATGTGGCATTTTGGTGTACTTTAGACAGCCTGCCTTCATACACAGCATATTTTACCAAGTAATTAAGGGTACACACTGACCCAGTTAATCCATAAAATAAACTGCCACAACCATGCCAGCACATACGGTATCATCAGACTCCCATGTTGCAGGTGTGTTAGGTGTAAAAAACTCAAGCCTCACAATGAGACACACTTGGTGATAAATTGAGAAATGAGATTTATGCTAAGCAAGCAAACAGTTCATAGCTAACTTCAAGACAACAAAAGGAATGCTAGTAGTTATAGAGATTGCCTAGGGGGCCAAGGAAAGTACTATTAAACACTCTCTTCCTGGGAAGGCCATGGAAGTTTCTATTGAACACTCTTATCCTGGGAAGTCCATGGAAGCTGCTGAAGAACATCATTCATCCTAGAGGGCCAAGCAAGAAGCTGTTGAACACCCTCATCCTTGGAGGCCAAGGAAAGTACTATTTAACACCTTCATCCTGGGGAGGCCATGGAAGGTGCTGCTGAACACCACTCATCCTGGGGAGGCCATGGAAGGTGCTGCTAAACACCACTCATCCTTGGGGGCCAAGGAAGGTACAATTGAACACCCCTATTCTGGGGAGGCCATGGAAGGTACTATTGAACACTTTCACTTCTTATCTCTCACCAAGCCACCCAAATAATTTTAGCAGTACTAGTAGAAGCATTATTTACCACAAATATGGAAACATTGTTAGAAAAAAGTGTTTGTCTAATGTGCACCTAGTAAAATGTACAAATGTGCCATATTAGGTGGCTAATATGTCATCATGCAGAGCATTCACAGGACCTAATGATTTCCATGAGACGGTTGCCCAAATCATTATAAATTCCTAGCAGACATTGTTGTTTGAAGGCACTAGGAATCATGGTTAAATTGGCTAATCATATTTTTGTGATGCTCACTGGTTTAGGCTGTCAAGTTACCCCACACCTCTAAAATGAAACTGCAATTAATGAACAGTTGGTACCACCCAGATGAGGATGGGTCCCCCTTTTAAATCTGGTTCCTCTCAAGGTTTCTTCAAAGTTTTTCCTTGCCACACATGCCAATGGCTCAATTATTAGTGAAAAACTATTATAAGGATCAGACTTATAGGCAATAAACCTACACATTCTTTTATACAACCTTATAACTTCTTTATCTGTGTAAAGCTGCTTTGAGACAATGTCCACTGTAAAAAGCACTATACAAATAAGAATCAATTGAATTGAATTGAATTGAAAGTTCATTCATCATTTATAACTTATCCTTTCAGTTTTGTAAGCTGCAAGATTTTCAATGGCATCAATTATTATGCACAAGAAATCAAGAAATACACGAGGACATTCTCCATGCAGATAAAAGCAATGATTAGAACAGGAAAGTGCCACCCGCAGCTGAGCTGAACGTCTACCTTCATAATCGACTCAAAAGAAGCACAGTCTCACTAAGTGTCTGGAAGAGGAATAAAAGTAGTTTCTGTCAGAAATGTGCTTTTTGTATTATTGTTGACAGGCAGTGCACATGTTAGATGAGAACAGGAACAGACTGTATTTACTAAAAGCAGAGATGCTTACATTCATAATGAAGCAGATGCTATTGGATGCTTGGTAAATTATAGACTTAAAGAAAGCCTTACTACTTCTATTTAGTTTGCTATAACCTTTTCAGAGTACTGAAAATGTTATTAATTAGAGTAATAGGCTCTTTGTCCCTTGCTTCCTTTTATATCTTCTTGTTAAACATCTTTTAACAAGAATCGTAGAAATTAATTGAGCTCAGTATTTATTTGGGGAACCTTTTTTCATCTCTTCCAGACACTGAAAAATTCATATGCTCTTAAAGAGTGTTTTGTGTGTGTGTGTATATATATATATATATATATATATATATATATATATATATATATATATATATATATATACCATCAAAGGAGAGTCAAAACCTTTTGTGTTAATTGCAGGGTCATATAGTAACCCCTGCAAGTATTGAGGTTGCACTATATATATATATATATATATATATATATATATATATATATATATATATATATATATATATATAGTGCAACCTCAATACTTGCAGGGGTTATATATGACCCTCGCAATTAACACAAAAGGTTTTGACTCTCCTTTTGATGGTTCCTTTTTCAAGGGTAATTGTACATGTACTGTACTGTAACTCAACAAAAATTGTGAATTACTTGTCATAAATGTTTTATTTACTACTTGAAATGAACAATACAGTAATAAAAGAGTTCCAATATATCTATATACACATATACAACAATCTTTACTTTTGCGTTTTATAGCACTACAAGACAAATTGAAGGTAGTGAAGATATTTTCTATTTTAACATAAGCAAGGATGTCTTCAACACATTTGGATCCTGACATTTCTTGCCCATGTTTCTTGCCACAAATGTTCAATCTTTGCCAGACTACCAGAACAGGTTTTATTCTAGGGGTTGATCTTAATTTTTTTTGCTATCTAACTATATATAGTTTATATAGTTTATCTAATGCTATATATAGTTTATAGGTCTCAGGTCTCAGAAATAATGCTACCATCACCATGCTTCACAGTGTGAATAGTGTCAGGTTTTGTCAAATGTAATGTTCTTGTGTTGAGAAACAAAAACTCTTAATACTAGTCTCAAAAGGGAAAAAATCCTGTGTAAATGGGCCATTTTTTTTTTTATATTAGCCCTTTAATATAGTTATTCTGTGCTTTCTTATCTATGTATAGTTTCTCTTATCTGAACGTTCGATCACTCCAGCTCCTTTAGAGTTACCCTTGGCCTCTTTGATTGCTTCTCTGTCTCCATACGTGGGCACTCAACTTTGGGTCACATTGTTTATTCTTTGCTTTTTGAATAATAAATGTAATGGTGCTCCACAGACTGTACTTTAACAAACTCTGAGGCCTTCCAAAAACAGCTGTATTGACCTCACATTACACAGGTGGACACAGTGTAACTAATTATATGACATTTGGCAGATGCCCTAATCCAACTGAGCGTTAAGGGCCTTGCTCAAGAGCCCAGCAGTTGGTGCTTGGATTTGAACTTATGACCTTCCAATTCAAAGTGCAATGCTTAACCACTGAGCCACCACCAGCCGTGAATTTATATACATGCTAATTAGTATGTCATAAAACAGGTGGGTATCAGTGCTAAAGAGCCTCATTAGAGCAACATTATTATCTTCTATAGGACAGATGAACAATTCTGTGCAGTTTACTTATAAACCTTAAATTGCAGCCAAAAAAACCCTACGTATAAAAGAAGACTTGTTAAACTGATTGGCAATGTGACTACATTATTCACAACCAAGTAGAGTCAGTATTTCTTTTTAACTTTGAAATATTAGAACATCTAAGAACCTTTATCTGTCAGCAGGAAAGTTAAACCAATATGAACTGACAAAACGCAGCGAGAGCAGAAGCAGAGCGAAGGTCATCTGCACTGACACCTGAGTGAAAACTACGCTATGATGACATGATTACTTATTCAGGGAAGTGAAGGCAAGGTGTCAGGTTCACAAAGAGGGGAGAGTCACAGAGAGATGCCTTGAGTCACAGATTCACCTCACCTTGGCTTTTGATGTAAAGTTAAATAAAGTGTGGTGCACTTTGAAGAAAAACGAGTTCATTGAGGAGATAGATGGCTGTGGTAAAGGCCCTTAGCTTTCTTTTATACTTCCCATACTGATTCATATCCTCTTCCATTTGAAAGTGGCAATTCATTGTGTGAACTTGAATTATGTGTCAGTGGTTTAGATGAAGCTGTTGAATAAATTGCTAGGTTTCCCAATATTCATTATCCTTTGTCCATCATGCGTAGTCTCAAAAATGATTAAACAATTAGAGGGATTGCTGGGATTTCTTCGTGAAGCTTGGAAAAATCTATTTCACTTTACAACAAACAAATCTTTTCAGAGTTCTTTTCCGGAAAAAAGTTGCATCTGCTGGGCCCTTGAGCAAAGCCCTTAACTATCAACTGCTCAGTTGTATAAATCACATTGTAAATCTGGATAAAGGTGTTTACATGCAAATATTATCTGGGTGGGTGAATTATTCTCAATGCTGCACTGGCACTAAACTGTTTGCCTAGTAATAGGAGATGCCCAGGTAGGAATGAATCAAGTGTATGTGATCCGTATGGTGAGAAGAAAAAACTTTAACGGCAACTGATAATTGGGTATTTGGTAGGGATGCACCGAATATTCGGCCACCGAAAATCTTCGGCTGAAAATGGCCCAAAAGTGCATTTTCGGTTTTCGGCCGAAAGACTTTGATCACCGAAAAAACACGGCCGAAACAGTTTGTTGTGATGACGCAAACAGAAACCGCTGCCTGCACGTGCATGTCTAAAACAACATGTCTGCGGTGTGGACGTATTTCAGTATATCTGAGAAAGACCCACGGATAGCGATTTGCAAAACATGTAATGACGAAATTTCGTCTGCAAAAACTTTCTCCACATCGGGTTTAATTTGAAATCCAAACATCCGATCGCTATGCTGAATATCAGAGGAACGCAAACGCACAGAAAAGCAAAACCCCTCCGAGCATGCGCACTCCGTCTGTGGCGAACGTTTTTGAAAAGGCAGGAAGTTTCCCAGTGATAGTGTTGTATTGTATCTTTAAGCAGTTGCTCTTGTTCTAAATGAACTTTGTTTTTATGAAAGAACATATTTAATTGTACAACCTTTCAGCAGGTTTACATTATTATGAGTGCATTAAAGTTAAACATTTAAGACTAAATTTTAATTTATTTTATCCTGTGCATTGCTGCAATGTGCTATAAATAAATATTTTTATAATTTGTAATTGATTAATTCTTTGAAACTTTAATATTAATTTATGCAATTGAAATGCCTTGATTTTAGTAAGGTTAGTACACAGTCATAGACATAAATGCAATGGTAATAATAATTGCCATAATTTCTTTCGGTGTTTCGTTTTTTTCGGTTTTCGGCCTTGCTTTCCTCCTTTTTCGGTTTTCGGTTTCGGCCAAGAATTTTTATTTCGGTGCATCCCTAGGATTTGGGGTTGGTATACTGTTTCACCATTGCTTTTAGCCTTGTCATTCTCAGGAATGCCAAAACTTTTATTTTCCTCTATCTGAAAAATGCTGTAATGTCTTCACTATCAGCATCATAAAGGAAGCATTGCCCTTAAAGAGGATATTGGTGGAATGGCAAAGTATGCAATAAAGGACGCACTAAAGGAAGTACACTAGCCAGCCTACTTCCTATTTTTGGAAACCCTGGATCCTGGTATTCATGTTGCAAGCCATGGTTACCCCTTCATGATAGATTGGACAAAATAGTGGTGGACAAAGTACACAAACCATGTACTTAAGTTAAAGTAGAGATACACTGAGTAAAATATTATTCCAGGAACAGTAAAAGTGCTCCCTTTAAACTTCCACTTGAGTAAAAGTACAAAAGTATTCGCCTTCAAATGTACTTGTGTCCAACGTACTATGATTTATTATAGCAATAATGTCCTGTTATCATTTTTGTCACTGCTTAATCAACTCAGTTTTTGTGAAAGATTCTAATGTAACTCTTTGCACACAATCGAATAATAGAATGATATTAATGAGTCAAACACTGATTGATATCTATCATGAGCCCGAAACCTTCTTTTCAAAACCTTACGCAAAAACACAGAGTTCTCGCAAATTAGAGTCAATCATTTATTCCTCTCAAAATGGTCTGCTTGCTGTTGTACTGACGCTGAGCTGTATGTTTGTACTAAGTAGATGCCACCGAGCGACAATCAAAACAGAGCGAGTGCTCTACAGTTCCCTGATTGGTGGCTTGCTGCGTGCTTGACCAGTTCAGTGTTTATCAATTCATAATTAAAAAAGGAACAGCCGATTTTACAAAATGTAGTTAGTAAGATAATTGACTTTTTAAATGAGGTGAAGTAAAAAAAATTGAAATACTTTATAAAATAAAAGCTATTTAAGTACAGTAACGTATTACATTTACTGTCCACCACTATTCCCTACTGCGGAGTGACTTTCTCAGGAGAATAATGCTCTTTAACACACTATAAATATTGTTCATTTAAGTTTCAAGGAACGTGTTGAATTGACCATGAAATTTTCCACATCTCAACAGATCAAGCATTTGTGGGATATGCTGAACAAAACACTGAGGCCTTAAATTACAACTTACAGGACTTACAAAGGTCTGCTGCTTGAATTTGGTGCCAGATGGGTTTATGGTTCAAAGGTGTTTTGGTGGCACTAGCGGGTCCAACACGGTATGAGGCAAGTGTTTTTAATGCTGTCGCACGTCGATGCGTAATCCCGCTGATTTACAGAAATGCAAAGCAAGAGCAGCTCTACTGATTATTATTTAAAGTGGACTTTTTTGCAGTTAAACCACCACCAAAGGCAATGAAAACCTGAATGGATAAATGGACATGTCAAAACAAAGGCTAACCTACAGTTGCATTGAAAAGGAGATTTAGACATGATATCAATTATATGTCTTTTCAGAAAGTAAAATGCTGCCAAATATGATTTTTGTTTACATATTAGAACTGACAGGTTCCTGTATGTGGATAATGGATTGTGTCATACACTAGATGGATGTGTGACTTGTTGAATCATAAGAGAAACATCAAATTTTATATACAGTATGTGAGCATGGACAAAATCGATGTATGATTAGAAGTTGAATGAAATATCATTTTTCAAAGAGCACAGTGATGATTTATATATACAGTATGTATAAATGACAAATTCACCTTACGTGAAAGACGCCTCATCAACAGATTAAATGTTTAGCTTTTATGTTAAGATACTTTTCTTATCAAGCTTAAGGCACACAGATGCTTTCTCAGACATGCACAGGTTGATAGCAGAGGTACCACATGCAGCAGGTGTTTTCTTCTCCCTGGTGTACAGATTTACATGACATACAGTTTACAAGAGCGGGTCAAAAAGCATTACGAAAAAAAATGGCTGTAATTATAGCTACAGTACAGCTCCAAGCTTGAGGGGTGACCTCTCGTGTTCTTGAAAACCAAGCTCTACTGCACACTGATATGATAACAGAATCTGGCAGGTAGCATGGCACTGCACTGATAAAAGCTGAAATCTTACGCTATCTGTGAAATGCATCGTGTGTGCTATAAATACTGAACAAGCGCTGCAACTTAAGGAACGAAAGCAAGTTTCCAAACACACCAACAGTGCTAAAAAACCACCAAGTGCAAAAAATATGGTCAAGCTCCAGCTGCTCTGTAAATTAGACCTGTGCAGGGACCAAATCGCTGAAAGCAACATCAGTCGACATGGATTATAGTGGCTTCTATGTAAGACCACTCATCCCTGCATTAGCCAGCAGTTTACTCTAAAATAAAAAAAAAAGCACATAAACCCCACCATGTAATATGGATTATATAAAACTTAATATGCACAGTTGCAATTGATTAGCTGTGGTGTGGAAAATAGCTTTACAAATGTACAGCTTTCTTATGGTTTTGCAGTGGATTGCAATAAGAAGCAAAGGGGCATCACACTGATGTAGTAAGAACCCATGGTTTACAAGGGTTATACCTAACCCGGCTCTCTCTCTCTCTCTCTCTCTCTCTCTCTCTCTCTCTCTCTCTCTTCCTCTTTCTCTCTCTCCACTCTAGCTTATTTACCCCAAGAAACCCTCACTCCTTTCCCACCTGAACCCCCATTGAAGTAACATGGAACTGTTAACTTTAACCGAATGTTCAGGAACATTAGGACTAACAATTTAAATTATGTATTTGCTTAAAATACTGTACACTATTACGTTTATAAAGTGACATAATGTCTAGATGAATTCACTGAGGTACCATAGGGGCTGGGGGGGGTGCAATTTTTGAAAGCAACTGGGGACCACTTTATGCTTTTTGAACATCCTATTCCGCATGTAATTTGCTGTTATAATAACCTCCACTCTACCGGAAAGATGTTCCACTATACTTTGGAGTCTGCTTGTAGAGATTTGTGCTCATTCAGCCACAAGGGCATTAGTACAGTCAAGCACTGATGTAAGATGAGGAGGCCTGGACTGCAGTCAATGCTCTAATTCATCCCAAAGGTGTCCCAATAGGGTTGAGGTCAGTGCCCATGTAAAACCACCCTGGTCAAGATATACAGGTAATGTCTATATCAAAGATTTCGAATGTTTGTGGAAAAACGAGATACCCAAAACATCTTGGACCATTTGTCCAATAGAAATAATAATAATAATAATAATAATAATAATAATAATAATAATAATAATAATAGTTGGTGTTGATTTTAAACAATTCAGATCTACTGGGATTTTTACACTTAACAGTCTCCAGAGACTCTATAGTGTGCTGTGAAAAGAAATCAGCCAGTAGTGCAATTTCTGCTGCTAGAAACAATAACACAGAGACATATATCAAGACAGTGAGGGCCAAATTGGCGAGTAAAACTTCATTAGCACATTTGAGGTGATAAATGCTTAATAACTGAGCATAGGGAGATGCAAACAGCTCTATTTCTGCTTTCCTAATGTCACCATCTTGTCATTTAGACAAATGAGAGCTTCACACACACACACATCCTCTTACAATCGATATGTGCTGCAGAGGGATGTTGATATGTTAAACAGCTAAATGCGAATGTTTGTATGCCTCAGGAATAAAGTTAAGGCGGCCTGCCCAATTACTGGACTAGAATTAATGTAAAAGCTGATGAAAATTAACAGGAATATAAACTCTAGTGCAATCCCTACTATATCTGACAAAATGGGTGGTCTTCAAGGTGGTTGAGAGTAAACCATAAATACATGAATGTTTTGTCCTTCTAACAAAGTTTCCAATGAAGCACATTGTGTTTGTAACCTCAACGATGAGTCAACATGCTGTTAGTATGCTTAATCTACAGTACATTCACATTTATGGCACTTTATAGACACCCTTATTTTGAGTTACTTACAATTATATTGTTTTTTATATTATTATAACTATTGTTGTACAGTTGAGTGGTTTACAACACCAACAGTGGCACCTGTGTGGTGCTGGTGATTTGAACTCACAACCTTCTGATCAGACATCCATCATCTAAACCGATATGGTCAGTGGAGCAAGCAAGTCAGTTACCTGAGGTGCATCATACCACCATGACGTTTATTAGAAACCACCTAGGCTTTTATCGTTTTTTTAAACACATGCATTTTTTTTTAATGCAACAAACGAAGGTAAAAAGCAAAAAACACACAAATATTAGACAGTAAATGACTGAAAAACAGTTCTCTGGACAGATAAGTCCACACATATACACATAAACTCATTTCTTAAGGATAAATGTGTTGTCTCCACTAAAAATTAAGACCCCAAAACTTCCTCTTGTGTCTTGTGCATTTGTGCATATTATATTGTAATTGTCTTTGCACATGACTAGAATGCAAGTTGTCTTGCCTTTGGACACTGGCTTAAAGAAAACAACCACTTGGAAATCCATTAGAGACTTCTTTTTTCCTGATTGCATTTCTCTAATAAAGTGGATGCCTCTGGAGATTTACCTCATTTTCGAAGAAAATTCTGATGAGCTTTTAACGTTTGACGAAGACAAAATGGGGTGAGCACCATAGGGGCAGCTGTCTCTGTGTCCTTGATTAGGATGCTGCTTTGGACTTTTATGTAACAGGCTGATGAAATGACAACTTGTTATGGCTGAAGAATGCTGGCACTAATTGGTTTGTCCACACCTGATTTCTGTCTTGGTGTCCACACTAGCAGATGACAGCTGTCAAAGTCACTCAATTGTAGGAAACAGGCTTTCTGCCTGCTTTCCTTCCTCTATTAGTATCTAAACTTCAGCCCCACCTTTATCTCATGTGTTTGGTTTACAAATCCTTGGATGTCAATGACATAGATGGTGTGCATTGTCAAGATGTGCCAATGCCACTTGCTTTAAAAAGCATCAGAAATACCTAAAAGCTCTGTGGAGGGAATCAGGATACCCCACTGACTGCATGGCATACTAAGAGTAAAGGGCACATCATGACTGATAGAAGCTTTTGATTCAGCTTGAGTGTTGATTGGAAGGCAAAGACAAAATGTTTGTGGTTTTGTGATTTGTCTCCCACACTTATTTACACCAGTGCCTTGAAGTTTTATATGGATGAGTTCAATAGATTCCCTCAAGCCACTGTCCCTGGTTTAATGACTACAGGGACAATGTAGGGATATTATTACCCTTTAACTTTTCACTGCTTTTTTGCCTCCTGGGCCTGACAGTTGTATGAAGCAGTAATTGTGCAATTGGACTGTTCATTGTAAAAAGTCATGCTTCATCAAATAGTACAATCAGTACCCAGTAAATGGCTAAAAGCTTACTAACAGTGGTCCTGTTTATTGATATGTTAGCTTTCGCTGAAACTTCAAATGGAATTAGTTTGAAGTAGGTATAAAACAAATAAGCTTGTTTCTTTAACATTATTACCTTTAATTGGATTGAATATAAAAGCTGGTTCAGCAAAGCCTAAGTTGCATTTGCAAAAGTCTATGTTTCACTTCATGTCACATCAATCACTAACATCTATTGTACCCAAGAACCAATCACTTATTAGCACTATTTTATTTACTACTAATCACCGAATCACTAATCATACTCCCACAGACTATTCACTAATCACCATTGTTCCCAACAACCAGTCACTAACCAGCATTATTTCCATCAATAAACTTGTTTAATTCATTTTTATTTGTATAGCACTTTTAACAGCTAACATTGTGTCAAAGCAGCTTTACACAGATAAAGTGGTAATAAAAGAATGTATAGGTTTGTTCCTTATCATTGTAATTTAGTCCCTAATGAGCGAGCTACTGGCGACTGTGGCAAGGAAAACCTCCCTGAGATGGCATGAGGAAAAAACCTTTAGAGGATCAGGACTCAAAAGGGAACCCATGCTGATCTGGGTGGCACAGAATGTCCATTATTAACTTTTAACATCATTATGATGACAATTAACACTAACCTGTGGTCCTTAGCCATTATAGTAGACTGTTGACATTAACTACAGTCCAAATCCATCCTTAAATCTACCATGTTGCTTTATAATTTCATGGATCCCCAGGCTGTTGATGCAAAACCATCCCCACCTGCACAGAGTGGGTACAAACCAGGCAGATCCGAAAGAAGGAAACAGTTCACTCTTGTCCCCAAAGAGCAATCAACATTACTCCCAAAAGCCAATCACTGCTCACCAAGGCACCCAGAAACCAATTACTCATCAGCATTGTTCCTAATAGCCAATCACTGATCACCACTATTACAAAATCTCTTATTGATTTTCATCTGTGTTGAGATCTGGTAAAAGTAAAGGTCATAACACGTGATTGGCTAGGTGGTAGCTTGGACTATGGATCAGAAGATCACGAGTTCAAATCTCAGCACCACTAAGCTACTACTGCTGGGTCCATAACCCTCAACATCTCAGTTGTAAGTCGCTCTGTAAAAGAGCATCTGCCAAATCCTATAAATGTAAAATATAAATGTAAATGATTTGCATCGGCATCCTAAACAACCTATTCGTCGATTTCCTAATGACCCAGTAGATGGGGGTGGGGTCAACATGAAAGCGCTCACTCTGGATAAAAATATTTCAGTATATAAGGTAAAGGTGATTTCCCCAAAGCATGACAGAGCTACGATTAATCCACTCATCTGTACACACATCATTCATCAATTGCTTCTGGTGCAGCGTTTCCTTGAGATAAATCCTGTGCTAAGGAAAGCAGTTATCCATGTGCACATGATTCTGTATTTGTAAGAGAAATCTTGCTAACCATTACTCCAGAAAATAGACATCTATCTGACAAGTGTGAATTATGGTGAGCTGATCTCATTTTGCCACAAGATCTGATGCAGAAACTCTGTGGAGTCTGTAAGGGAAGTATCATGTGTAAGCTGCAGTGTATAAATGCCCTAATGAGCAAATCCTTCAGAGCCAACAGAAGGAGCAGCATTACAGAGGGCGAACTGCTGTAGAGCAGGTTCCAGCTGTGTTTATGGTCCCCGGTGGTGTACCACACACACACACACACACACACACACACACACACACACACACACACACACACACACGTGTGGCACTCTGTAATGAAGACACCGGTTTAGACATGCCTGCTCTCCACTATTGCATTCGCTCTCAACGGAAGGGCAGGTACCACCCTTCTCCATCGCTGCTTCAGAGATAAAGTGGTGCTTACAGATGGAAATCAAATCCAACACCCTCTCAAGCTCCTGCTCACATTGATTGGTCCTGCAAGACAGATACTTTCACTGAGTGTCCTTCGGGGAAGGTTCTAGGGTCTGGATAAATAAAGCAGCTTAAAACTGGAACTCGAATTTAGGATCAGGTTTCTGGTTTACAAGAACAGCATTTCCACCAGTTTTGGGGGTCCATTCAGTTTATTCGTTCAAGTTTCAATTCATTTTTTTTTTTGGATAGCACTTTTAACAATGGACATTGTCTCAAAGCAGCTTTACAGAAATAAAGTGGTTATAAAAGAATGTATAAGTTGTTCCTTATCATTCTTTGTCTCTAATGAGCAAACTAGTGGCGAATGTGGCAAGGAAAAAGTACCTGAGATGGCATGAGGAAGAAACCTTGAGAGGAACCAGACTCTAAAAGGGAACCCATTCTCATCTGGGTGGCACCGAATGTCCATTCATTATAGTTTCATCATTGTTAAGGTGTGCAGTGATAGGCTATTAAATTCACCTTTGGTCCTGAGCCATTGTAGTTGGAGTTGCTCAGTAATTTCATGGATACTGTATTTGGATATTCTTCATGAATATTCATACTACAAACTAAAAGAAAAAAAAGACTAGTGAAATTAATTGGTTCCATTAATCATACATACAATATTTCTATATTATACTGTGTTATATGGAATAACACACTTGAGGCATGCTATTATAGAAAACGGCATGAAGAGAACTTACCATTACTACCAAGTGAGTAATGTTCTTATTATAACACCAAGTATTTCATTTATCTTACACCACAGCAATTTGCCAAATGACTACAAATAGGTAGTTCTTCAAAACAAATTCACATTTTTACTCATTATATTTAAGCTAAAGGTGCGTTTTACTTGTCACATATACTTGACGATATTGGGAAATTGGAGTCAGAGTGCAAAACCAGCCATGATACAGTACCCCTGGAGCATAGTGGGTTAAGGGCTCAACAGTGGCAGCTTGGCAATACTGGGGCTTGAATCTCTGACCTTCCAATCAGTAACCCAGAGCCTAAAACCACTGAGCCTCCACTTCCCCCTTAATAAGTGGAATGTCCAAGAAAGCAGTTTGTTCCTTTTAATCACTATGTCATAGTAGCTATATGTTATATATATTTATTCCCTTGTAGCCTTTCTTTTTTGCAAATCTTTGATCCAGACAACACTCAATAGCTGTTGGTATGACTGTTAATTTTCACTGACACTCCTTTTAAAAAGTTAAATGAATGTTATCTTTACAGAAAATATCAAAATACCACAGTTATAATCCATTGGTGTGAATACCCAAGCCCTGAATATAGCATTCCATAGAAACAATAATGTATTAGAACACATGTGTTTAGATAAGCCTGTGATTTGCCTTGTATATAGATTGCTTTAATCGAAGGTCATTGGAGTCTTTTGCTTTATTAGAAGGTTGGTCAAAAACTACTGACCAATCAGAATCCAGCTTCAGTGCTGTAGCATATCTTGGACTATGGACGTTATCTTACCGACAGTAATATAGATATTAATGTAAAAAAAAAAAACACACCAAGAAACTGAATCAAAAAAGCACCTCAGGTATTAATGAACTTAATGACATTCTCTCCAAGAAGAGCTTATCACTCACCCACAACATCAGACACCAAATGAAGTGAAGCAGACTGATACCATTTTGATAAACAACCACAGAGTTGTTTATGTCCTGCTATCATTCTCCTGTGAATTCTGCCATGTGTGTTCAGTCAGGTTTTCTCTGCCCACTCTTTTGTCACACTTCTATAATGGATATTTAAACGACAGCAACCAAGGAGCAAATACTGGAGACTTGGCTGGACTTCACACTCATCCACAATCCGGATGAAGCCTGCAGATATTAGATTGGTAGATTACTAGAAAGATATTAATGAGTCAAACCTTGATTAATATCTATTAAAATGATCATGAGCCCAAATACCTCTTTTTAACCATTTTAGAAAAATCAAGCCAATAAGGCCAAGGGTGTTGTGGCAAGTTAGAGTTTCTTCCATCATTTATTCTTCTCAAAATGTTCCGCTGTCTGTTTAACTGACACCGAACTGTATGTTTGTGCTGAGTAGATAGCACCAAGCAGCAATCAAAACAGAGTGCTCTCTATCCTGATTGGTGGATTGCTGCATGCTTGACTGGTTACGTTTTTTTCCACTCATAAATACAAAGAACGACTGATTTCGCAAAATGTAGTTGGGTGAACTACAAAGACTTTAAAATGTAGAAGTAAAGTAAAAGTCTCTCCAAATAAAAATACTTCAGTAAAGTACAGATATGCAAAGAAGTTACTTAAGTACAGTAACAAACATTGATTTTTTTTTGCATACACCAATACCTTCCCATATTTTATATTCTGTGGAAGTATAACTTAATTGAATCATGTTACATGTGGCAGCAATAAAATCAGATTTTAAGTCCCTGCTCACCAGAAGATTCACGCCATAATTCATCTATCATACATGCAGTAGATTTACTGTATTTTCTATAGACAAATCGGATACCTGACCATCATACCCATACATGGGCCGTCGCACAAAGTCACAGGGTTTTAGGCACACAAATGTCTAAAATGGATTCCAGTTCCAGCATAAAAGTACCCCTGGGTACAAAAAGAGCTCAATGAAAAAATGAATTCTTCTGCAGAGAAGCTGGAACTCAACCTCAAACTTACTGATCACTTTAGCGATGAACTGAAACACCAACAATTTACCAGGTCTAGTCAACTAACATCAATTTCTCATCTTAAACACATATATGTTCCAAAATCTTGATCAGTCTTCTCAAAAGAGTGGAGGTAATTATAAAAGCAAAAGGGCACTAAATCTGGAATGGGATGTTCAACAAGCAAATAGGGGTGCAATTTTTTTCCACACAAAGCTGTGCCTCTAAGCTTCAGTTCAATTGATATTCAGAGTAACGGTTAGAAAACAAAAAGGTCATCGCATTAGCTGCATACGAATGTGACATTGCAACTTCTGAAATACCAAAAAACGTGTTCCTTTCTTTTTACCTCAAAAACCCATCCAACAAATCAACAAAGCCTGGCTCTGTAACATCCTTTAATTCCATGACGTCCACGTTGACTCTTCTTGGGTCCTTTTTGCATTGTAATTGACTTTGCCAATTAGGAATAATTAATGTTTTCTGTGTTTTCACTATATTTACTAGATATTTTATTTGCTTATCTACCTACAGATAGGGACAGTTAAGACCTGAAGGAAAAAGTGAAAAGTGTTCTCAGATGCTGATTGGGCTACAGAGAAAACAGATGCTGATGCTTTTCTAGTGCGTAGAAAAAAAAATCACAATATAACACATAAAAACGTGGCAAAAAACGAGCCCATGGCACACGATGCCAAGCCATGCAATCAAGTTTACTATTACTGCACAGTGAGCTTTTTAAATGACATTCAGTTTGGTGTACTTGGAAACCAGTGCTAAAAATATTCACACAAATGGTTGAAATTTATAGGATTCTGTCAGGAAAAAACACCCTGCACTTCTTTTGTCCATAAAGCTGAAGACTGAGTTAAACTCAAAGCAATATTTGTAGTTGGTAGTAGGGGGCTGATGAATAGGAAGCACAGTGATTGTCTTCAGCCAGCGCTTTAAAAGCCACTTCATTACAAAAAAGCTATTTCACCTCAGGAGCCATTCACACCACTGGTTCAATTTCTAAACCCTAATAGCTGCCACAATTTAAGCTGACGTAAGTCATGTTAGCAGTTCGTTACAATTTTGACCAAACTTAAACAACAAATGAGGCTGCTTTCTTTAATTAACCAATTTTCAGCTAAAAAATTTCAATTTGTTAGTAAGAATTGGTTGAATAGGTTCCTTGAACAATTTCACAATTGGTGTCCAATAATTGTAGTCTTTCATGAAAACTAATATGTTAACTGCTATAGCAAAGTTCTCAGAAAATTCACAATGAAATGGTGAGAAAAACAGTGGAGGTTAACTGCAAGGGATCTGTTCCATGCTAGCTCTTACATGCTTGAATCCAGGTATTAAAAGAACTATATATAATAACAGGTTCTATATTTCTTGAAAAGTAATGCTCATTTGTCAGGTGCATAACAAAATATTAAACTAATCTAGCATTAGAACGTATCATAAATACATTTAAAATCCTATTAAAATCTTTGCCGTTAACACTGGTAGTCACTCCAACCCATGATATTTTTCTGTTTTAGACCAACCCGGCCCCCATTAAAGAAAGGAAAAATGATGTGGCCCTCACAGAAAAGAGATTTGGGGACCGCTGTCATAGAGAAACCGGAAATATTGAACTTCTCTGGTCTGAAGACTCTTCCGTGGTGGAAAATCTTTTGACTAAGCACTGACACTGAAGACGTGTTCTTAACCGACAGCTTTGCCAGTTTCAATGATTTTACACTTTTCGTTGTGAGGAAATTGCGTGTTTTTATTCACTTTGTTTCTTAGCAACATGTGATGCAACCAGCAAACAAGTCCATGCCATTATGTTACAATAGGATGATAAGCAGAAGGGGGATGGTTATATAAATCTGTTGTTGATACAAACTGTTTTTTTTTTGCCATCTTTGAATGTGCAAAACACTAAAATGAACCTTTGGACTGGCATTTTTTGGCTTTCCTGTTCTTGATTTCCTAAAACATACTGTACAAAAAAACCCCAAAATACTCCATGGTTTATTTGATATGTTTTCAAGCTACCACTTGGCTTCTCATTCATTTATAGGCTACTCTTGTATAGCCATATAAAAGAGAGACAGAGAGGTGAAAGGCACTTGCATTTGCAAGTGCATTTGCATTTGCTGACTAGAGTCAAGGTCTTTCCAGAAGATTATTTTCCGTGTGAAAGTTTATTTATTGACAGCGAACAGGATGCAAAGGAAGCAAAGTCAAATGGCTCATATAAAATGACAGTAGCTTTAAGCACAATGGTGTCAATGAATCTATAAAATCCGCTTTAGTTCCTTCTTCCTTTAATCAAAGATGTGACTAAGAAAAGACAAATTATACAATAATTATGTAGCCTATTGGCAAGTAAAAACACCATTGTATTACCCAGTCCTATGTTTTGGGCACCGAGAAAAGGACTTGTGGTGGCAAAGCCTGCTAATGCAATGACTTATATTAGACTAATGCGTCTAATGAGTCCCGCTAACGTCCTTAATTTCTCAAAATGTCTAAACACTGTGTTCTTGATTTTAAAAGCATTCAACCATTTTTCATGCTAATAAAAACTGTTCTACCATCAGACAGATTGTCCATTGAATTGTTTTGGCTCAATACACCTCAATACTGCAAAATCTTTTGCTTTTTTTTTTTTTTTTTTTGGGGGGTAGGTGTCAAATGACTACTTTATAAACATCTGTTCATTAGGGAAACCATATTAGCAAATCAATTCAAAATGATTGCATTCCTGAACACAAACCGTGTTGGGATTATGACTCTGGGCTACACCTCCCATCATCCACTACACCCTAACATGCCTGACTCACATGTCAATAATCACTCACATCTGTTCCTTGTCTCCTTGATCAGCACTTGTATATGCAGTCGCCTCACCCTTCACTCTGGTCTTCCATGGTTGTTGTGAGGGTCCACAGTCTATGGCTTCTTGATCAGGTTTTGGTTTCTTTATTGCTTTGTTTGCATGCCTATCATGCTTTTTAGCACCTTTTCAATAAATAAACAATCCGTTTTCTTCCTCGGTACTTGACACGCACCTTGTTGAAGTGCCACGAAAAGATATATTTTTTGGAAAATGGCATTTAAGTAGCGTTCCTTCACACTCAGCTGGAAAATCCTAACAGGCGGAAGTAAAGGACGCTTTCATCAAGCACTAAGCCATTCTGTTCTACTTCTCCACTGCAGGTAAGTGTTATTGATCCCACGAGAGTACCTTTGTCTCCTGAGGGAACGGAGTTTATTAATAAACACCAGGCAGCCAGATGAATTCACGCTGATTAATTAGCAAACCCTGAAATAACTTATGGTGTGTACAACAGGAGCAGGATGGCAGATGAGCCAGCACAAAGCCTGTGTGTGTATATGGCATGACGTTAACATTCAGAACACAGGTGTGTAAATTGTAGTCATTTTTTTATGCTCTAACTTCCTTATAGACATAAATCACAGAATTGACGAATCGCTTGTCATTAAAATGACAACCCACAAGCACATTAATCCAACTTTGCGTTCCATCGGTTTACAGTGAATGAAACAGACGAACATTCACACACTTCGCTCACACACTTAGCAATGAAACATCATCCCTCACTTCCTCCGTGGCATGAAGGCATCTGTCATGGCATAGGGATGAGCGAATCTTCTAATGGACAGTAAGTGCATACTTATAAGTTTTAGAGCTTCTGTAAAAAAGCCTTCATTGCTTGAATCTTTGTTTTTCACCATCAGAAGTAAGGAATAAAACAATTCAGGTGTGCAAGTGAAGGAAAGTAATCAATGTCAGGGTGATGTGACCATGGGCTGATGTTGATTATTTTCCAGGAAGTGTTTTGTTCCTCATACCACAGACATTTTACATTTTATAAAATTCACTGAAGAACCGATCACTGTACACAGGGAACGATAGTCAAACCATGGTTAGGGCAGTTAGGCAAAAAAGGGGTAAATTCACAGGGAGGATAGGCAAAACAGGGTAGAGTCACAGGGAGGATAGGCAAAACAGGGTAGAGTCACAGGGTAGGATAGGCAAAACAGGGTAGAGTCACAGGGTAGGATAGGCAAAACAGGGTAGAGTTACAGGGTAGGATAGGCAAAACAGGGTAGAATCAAAGGGTAGGATAGACAAAACAGGGTAAAGTTACAGGGTAGGATAGGCAAAACAGGGTAGAATCAAATGGTAGGATAGACAAAACAGGGTAGAATAGTCAAAACGCTAGAATAGTCAAAACAGGGCAGAGTCACAGGTAGGATACGCAAAACAGGGTAAACCAGCCAAAACAGGGTAGAGTCACAGGGTGGGATAGGCAAAAAAAGGTGTCACAAAGAAGGATGGGCAAAAAGGGTAAGTGTCACAGGGTAGGATTGGCAAATAGGGTAAGTGTCATAGGGTAGGATAGGCAAATAGGGTAAGTGTCACAGGGTAGGATAGGCAAAACAGGGTAGAATTATAGGTTAAAATAGTCAAAACAAGTTGGGGTCACAAGGTAAAATAAGCATTTTAGGGTAGAATCATGGGGTAGAATAGTCAAAACAGGGTAGAATCACAGGGTAGGATAGGCAAAACAGGGTAGAGTCACAGGGTAGGTTCAGAATATCAGGGAAGTTTAAAAGGGCAAGATAATCAACAGGGTAGGGTAATAAGGCAGGATGGGGAAAACAGGATTACCTACATTTTCAAGGGAAAAAAAACATAAAAAAAAAATATAAAACTACATTAATATGTTCTATCGTGTATCTACTATGAGATAAAAGACTCTTTTAGTGGAAATTAAAAAAAAATCCAAACACATCCCCTAGAAATTATATATATATATATATATATATATATATATATATATATATATATATATATATATATGAAATAAATGTTTTGTTCGTGTTCATGTCATGAAACAGCCCAACACCTTTCTGCTGTAAACTGTATTACATTTTCTTTCTCATAAACCAGAAGCCAAAAGTGATTTTCTTAAATAAGAATAGCATTCTAAATAGTGCAGTTTCTATAGCTAGGGACACACAGGGGTGAAATTATTCATTCATCTTCTTGAGGCATCAAGCACAGTCCTCTCTATTCTGCAAAAAAGCAATGCCAAGACACTTTTCCCAGCCATCAACGAGCATGGGAAAAAAAGCATTCCTCAGCTCTAACACTGTGTGAAAGAGAAGGCTGCGATAAACACTGACATGAGCTCTGGCAAATGTGAAATGTTATTTCCCAACAAGGGTTAATAAAGAGGACTCAGGGAAAAAAATGTGGAAGCAACTATAAGAGCCTTGTGCTGAATGGCTTATTTCAGACACTAATCATTCCTTACAGCAGACATGTCCTAGAAACATGATTATGCCTGGTTTAACTGCTACTCCCCACATACTCAAATATTTTCCTTTATCAGAGAAAGAGCAGTTATTCTGCTTTTCTGGACGTTATCTGAAGCACGGTGACTGCATTTTCGGTAAAATATTCATTTATTCATCTTCAGTAGTCTCTTTATCCAGGTCAGGGGCACTACGGCGCCAGAGCCTATCCTGGGAATACTGGGAATATACCTGCACTGGATGCCAGTCCATCACAGGGGACCCAGGACTGTTCACACGACAAAATATTTACCGCCTCCACCTAACTGGTATGTAAGGAAACTAGAGAATCCAGAGGAAACACAGACACTGGATGAACATGAAGAGAAAAAAAGACAAAATTCTGGTTTATCGTAACATTCAACGCTGTTATGTTGTGATTGTTTTCATGAAAGCCGCCTGTTTTGAAGGATAATGAAATAATTGTGGCGATTGATGGATGGATATGCAAATTAGTTTTGTGACGTCATCCAGTGGTGTACACCCACTTTTTTTTTGCTTGTAGCTACTTTCCCCTGAAATGATCAATAAAGCAAGGCTGCACTATTTAAAAAAAATACTTTTGGCAACATTATGCAAATACCAAAAGTGGTTTTAATTCATTTTAACCCTAATAGCACAGAAACAGAAAATTAGAGTCACTATAATTAGATTTCATCCTAGAAAAAAGATGTCAAGCATGCTTAGTCATCAACCTCACACTCGACTCCTAAAAGAAATGATCTTCATGTGCTGAAGGTGGATTGATTTGTTTTTATCTTTTTTTTTTTATTATTAGAAACAGAGTGTATATATTTATATATATATAAAATGGCTGGGTCTCATCCAGTGGGGTCTACCTGAGCCTTGTGCTGCGGTCCGTCTTCAAGCTCCGTGACGCTGTTCATGATTTTCCCCGAGCTGCTTCACTGATATTCTCCGAGAGGGCAAACAAACAAACAAACAAACAAACAAACAAGCAAAAACAACTTCCGGGGAAAAAAAGCCGATATTCTGTCCTCATGGACTGTAAAGAAATCCGTTTGATTCCTCCATGAATTAACTACTTAAGCAGCACATGCACACCTTCAGCACTGAGATTCAGGACCTGCTCCAGACACTCATTTAAATAATAATAAAAAAAACACTTTGTAAAAAATTATATATATTATTAAAAATACATGTAGAGATTACAGAGCTGGAGTGATGCGAAAGCCGCTTCTTCTTAGGCAGATCTTCATAGGAGGAAACTTCCCCTGTCCGTCAACGTGACAAGAAGAACACATTAGACAAAAAATGGATAGAAAGAAAAAGAGGAAGATGTCGGTATTTTGGGGAGAAATGTGTATCCAGAGAAGTGCTGCAGGTCGGGTTAATCCTGTAGCGTCCATGAGAGGAGATGTGGAGTCTTTAGAAACGTGTCGGACTCACATCCTCACTCTCTGTAGTGCGGCTCTGCTGAGATGAAGCGCCGCTTTACAGCCGACAAACAGCAGCAGCCAGGCTCCTGAAGGCTGGGGTTGCCAGATTGTGTTCACTGCTTTGCTTCCCCAGCGAGGGTTTTCAACTAAACTGTCAATACGATTGTACCCTAATGAGTAAATCTGTCATATATTTTATACATTTTTACATTTTATATTGCAATATATTATTAATAATAATTATTATTATATATAAAAAATATATATTCTTTTTTATCTTTCAAGAAGCATAATTCTCAAACATAGATAGATAGATAGATAGATAGATAGATAGATAGATAGATAGATAGATAGATAGATAGATAGATAGATAGATAGATAGATAGATAGATAGAAATTAAACATAGAAACCTATAGACATAGGGTTAAATGTTATCTGGAAAAGCATATAGATATTATACCAAACTTAAAATTTGATATTTAAACATTTTTAGCAGTGAAGTGAATAACACTGATTATCTCTTCATCATGGCACCTGTTAGTGTGTAGGATCTTATTAGGCAGCAGGTGAACATTTTGTCCTCAAAGTTCATGTGTTTAAAGCAGGAAAAATGGGTGAGCATAAGGATTTTTGAAAGTTTTACCAGGGCCAAATTTTG
This sequence comes from Silurus meridionalis, assembly GCF_014805685.1. NCBI lineage: Eukaryota > Metazoa > Chordata > Actinopteri > Siluriformes > Siluridae > Silurus > Silurus meridionalis. The sequence continues at coordinate 23,227,500 of NC_060900.1, forward strand.
ACGTCTAGATGACTGGGTCAGAGCATCTCCAAAACTGCAGTTCTTGTGGAATGTTCTTGGTCTGTAGTGGTCAGTATCTATCAAAAGTGGTGTACGGAAGGAACAGTGGTGACCCAGTAACAGGGTCATGGGTGGCCAAGGCTCATTGGGGAGTGAAGGTCAGATCTGATAAAAAAAAAGGTGTCAGAATACACAGTGCACTGTAGTTAGTTGCATATCGAATGGCGTAGCTACAGACCAGTTAATATTAGACAGGTGGTCATAATGTTAAGGCGGTGTATGTGTGTGTGCGTGTGTGTGTGTGTGTGTGTGTGTGTGTGTGTGTGTGTGTGTGTGTGTGTGTATTTATATATTTTTAAATAGTTTTTTTTTTTTATCCCAAAATCATTTTAGAGCATAATTCATAAATAAATAAAACAACAGTGAAACTCAAAGATGTGGGGTTTAATGGATAAGCCTTGCTTGTGATGAATGTAAACCAAAAAAAAAACATTGGCATTATGTGGTTTGTTGATATTGTGTATCATATCATATTAAGATATTTCTGTTTATTTTCTATGAATCATTTTCAAATGCTTGATAGGAAAATCTAAAAGAGCAGCCTAAAGATCTATGAACCAAATAGGATGGAATTGGGCTATAATGGATATCCTCTTTATCTCTTCAAGGCTGCTTTGGGACTTTTTGTCTGTTGTTAAAATAAAACTAAATTGAATTGAAAAATGCTTAAATCATGGATTAGTAAAAAGGCATTTAAGTCATTTCCTAAATCAATGATAGGATCCTTGCTAAGAGTGGCTACCTGTATTTTGCATTCTAATGTAGATGTGATGCATAAAGATTTTAGGTCATTGTTAAGGTCAAACAAGACAACATGACATCACACCCATTATCAAACCAGCCAGTATTTTATTAAGCCAGAAGTTATCATACTCAGCATAGATTTAGGTCAGAAACATACTTTAATTATACTACAGAACACATCAACACACAGCTACAGCATCCCTGGTTCAACCCTGCACTTCACTGTCTGCAAGGAGTTGTTTGTATTTTCCATCTGTCCATGTGGTTCCTCCAGGATCTCTAGATTCTTCAAACTCTCCCAAAACATGCTGGTGTGTGCATTTTCTTTGTTTAATTGCCCCTATGTGCTAGAATGAGGTGCTGAGTCTGTTCCTTTGTTGAACAATCAAGGTGAGAAAATAAATTAAAGGCAAAACCTACTCTGACCTCACAAAATGGGTAAGTAATCAATTGAGCAAACAACTAATAGGTCAGATACTCAGTCGATATGCTACATATTGGTCTCTCCATTTACTTACTATGGTTTATGCCACTATTACTGTATATGCAAGAGCAATGGTGCAGTATGTAACTTTTTGGAAATATGTTCTAAAATTGATTTCCATTTCTTTATCTGAATACTGAGTAATGGGAGAAAAAAAATCTTGGAAGAATGTATGAATGTGTGCATTCCAACATGTTATGTCCTGTCGTTGCACAATGAACTCAAAAACATTTAAAACATATGATATATATAGTAAATAAAACTATATGGCTAACATGTTAAAAAGTCATGTGTGACATTTCTACAAGAGGTGAGAGTCTCAGAAAACCTGCCAAAATGCTAACATACACTGAAAAACAGCATTCACTGTACTGTGTAGTAGCAAGCAATCTGAATAAGAACCATAAATAGATTTACCGCTGGTCACACTTTAAATAAATTATGCAAATAATCAATCAAAAGAGAAATCAAGTTAATCAATAAAATGTTGAGCCGTCTGTGAGCCGGAGTGGTAGGGAAAGTTTATAGGACTGTGGCGAGACCTGCAATGTTGTATGGTTTAAAGACAGTGGCATTGGCACAAAGACAGGAGGTGGAGCTGGAGGTAGCAGAGCTGAAGATGTTGCAGTTTTCTGACGAGGATGGACAGGATTAGAAATGGGGTTATTAAAGAGACAGAGCAAGTAGGACGTTTTGGAGACAAGGTGAGGGAAGCGCGATTGAAATGGTTTGGTCATGTGCAGAGGAGGGACATGGGGTATATCAGTAGACGAATGCTGAGGATGGAGCCACCAGGCACCAGGAAAAGAGAAAAACCAAGGAGGAGCTTAATGGTCGTGGTGAGGGAAGACATGCAGGTGGTACATTTGAAAGGGGCAGATCCTGTAGAGAACAGGATGATGACCCCTAATAGGAGCAGCAGAAAAATAGAAGAAAAATACTGTATATAATTCACATTCAAAATCTTATGATCACATGTATTGATTATTCTGTAAGGGAAGAAGGAAAGAAGGTTGAAAAAAACCATACATTTCTAAGAACAAGCTTTCTAGTAAAATATTGATGGCTTTTTTAGAGGATATATTGACAGAATAGCAAAAATCAACCAGGTCAGCAAAACCATGTTCAATATATTATATTATATACAATATATATATTTAGGGGAGGTGGTAGCTCAGTGGTTAAGGCATTTGACTTTGGATCGGAAGGTCACAGGTTCAAATCCCACCACCACCAAGCTGCCACTGCTGGGCCCTTAAGCAAAGCCCTAAAACCATCCCCTGCTCAGTTGTAAGTCGCTCTGGATAAGGGCGTCTGCCAAATGCCGCAAATGTAAATGTAAAAAACTGAAATATATTAAAATGTGGACTTGCTAGAAGATTGAAATGAGAAGCTCTAGCAAAAAAAAAAATGAATACAATGAAACTTGTCATTCGATGTACTTCACACAAAAAATTCAGCTCTGTCTGTGCTGGTTGAAGTTGTAACACAGTAACAAGTGTGAAGTAGTGTTATGTGTGGCAGCATTCTTACACACTAATGGAAATCTCATAGAAGATGAGGGTGTGGAAGGGGTCAACCGGTGAATGATGGGTTTTAGAAGTAGAACAGTTCTGTGTGGCATCGACAGGACTGATGTAGGCCGATCACGCTCACATTTCATTCTCTATTTGTGCTGTAACACTTCAGTGGTTTTGTAAATAGGCAATTATTTCTGCCACGAATTTCTGCCCCAACGGCTGCATTGACTTTTCGGCTGCTTTAATATCGGCACGACCCTGTGTGTTTTCCCACATGGTAATGGCCACTTGCTAAAGAGCTTCATATGTTACAGGAAGAATAGCAGTATGAGGAGAAGCACTTTATCCTGATTCATCTGATTCATCTAAGACAATGTGCATTCAGGTTAAGTGGTGCATGTTTGAAGCACACATGCTTGGAGCTTTTGTCTGAAGGATTGGGATGATTATAAATGGGAAGTTTTAAGTCCAGCATAAAGTTATGAATTCGTTCTCAACAGATCAATTTTAGAAACTGAAACCTTTCAGAAGATGAATTCACAAACAACCGTGGGAAATTTTGGTGTGGTGTACTAACATGTTATGTTGTTCCTTGCTCTTTTTTCATACTGTTTTGCTGACTGGTTTCAGCTTCATCAGTTTAGCAGCAGTGAAATTTCTCATAATTTGAATATGTTTATATTGTAGAGCAAATCAAATCCCCACACCACACCTGTTCACCAGCCGCAACATCACACTGTGTTCACATACACTGCAAAAGAGCTTTGGCAATGGATTTTGCCACTGGGTGTCCCAGCTTTGAAACAAAACAATAATTCTCTTTGTGGAGAACATTTTTGTGATATAAAGTGAGGCCTGCTGAGGAGCACTGAAACTTTTGGGATGTGTATATATCAGAGCATTCAAATTCATTATATATTTACACTTGATTTCACATATTTCACGTTTACATGTATTTTTAAACCTTGCCAGACATTTGACAGAACGTGATTATGAGAAGTTTCTTCTCCATAACTGCTACCAAGAGGCCCAAACAATGCCCTTGTGTACAAAGTGAGATCCAAAAAGTCATGGTTTGCCAAAGTTAACATAGAAGAATTTAAGTAGGCTGTATAGAGTTCTGATCTCAATCTTACGGTGGCCGAGAAGTGCAAAACACATTAACAAATCAGAAAACAAATGAACAAATTAGAAAACACTAACAAATCCGAAAACAAAATAACAAATGCGAAAACAAATTAACAAATCCAAAAACAAAATACCAAATCCGAAAACACAGCGACAGATATACAGGAAATATGAAATCTTATAACCGTTAACTTTAAACTATTTTTTATTTCAATTAGTGCACCTTTAAATATAAGAAAATAACAGAAGTAAACATAAGCAAGGAGAAACTGTTGTACTTCCTGTATATCTTGAATGACAGGTGTCTCGTCCAATGATCGGTAAGTTTCCAATTACTTTTCCGGTTTGTCTGAATTGTTGCACGAAAACACATCAACAAATCCAAAAACACAACAACAATTCAGACAAACTGGAAAAGGTAGGTATAGTTTGTAAATGGAACACTTACCGATCATTGGACGAGACACCGGTCATTCAATATATACAGGAAGTACAACAGTTTCTCCTTGCTTGCTTATGTCTTATTTTATTTATTTAATTATTTATTTATTTTTTATTAAGTAATTAGCCATATACAAATTTTGACTTCAGATTAGGACTCACTAATGCTCTTGTGGATGTTTGGAGGTGGACGCTCAATGGTTAAGGCATTGAGCTCTGGATCACAAGCTCAAATCCCAGCACCACCAAGCTTCCATTGCTGGGCATTGCTTGTGCAAGGCCCTTAACCTTCAACTGCTCAGGAGTTAGTCGCTCTGGAAAAGGGCGTCGGTTAAATGCCATAAATGTAAATATCAGTGAAAATGACCACAAATCCACAGAGCCACATTGAGGAGTGGTGGTTATTATAACAGCAAAAGGTGGACCACATCTGTTCATATGGGTGTGACGAGCAGATGTTTTAAAGTTGCAGCTCATTCATTTGAGTGTTTAGACAAGGGATAGTATGTAGGAAAATTGATCATCGGACAGAGTGAGCAGATGCGTAAATTGTGTATTTACTGAAGAACACTATGCTGTAGATTCTCTCTATTCTCACAATAGTGTTGTTTCATGCTATGGAATGTCTACAAATTTTTTCTCATTTACCACATAATATAAACAGCCACATTTTTTTTTAATGTTTTGAACATAATCAAGCTGTAAAATGCACATAAACCTGTCATCTGAAATACAGCAGCTGATAAAAAAAGATTCAACAATCAGATTTGAGAATACAGTAATACGAAGATTTATGCAAAGAAATAGAATTTATTTATTATGGTTGTTTAATGTTACATTTAATGGTTAATTAATGGTCAAAACTAGAAGAGTCACTTGTTAAAATTGTAAACCATTTATATGCCACCACTTGATAATGCAAAGAAAGAGAGGGCATGAGTAGTGAAATCTAATT